>NC_137816.1:19154501-19552001 GCF_963921795.1 Nannobrachium achirus | reverse complement strand
CAATGTGATTGTGAAGCCCGCAGATAAAGGCGGTGCTATAGTTATTCAGAACCGGGTGGATTATGTAAATGAAATTACAAGACAACTAGGAGACACACTGTTCTATAGAAAGCTACCCTCTAATCCCACAACCCAGTTTAAAGCTGACAAACTACAATATTTTTTGGATAATCACGAAATTGATCAAAATGAATTTGAGTTCATGAAAGTCGAACATCCTGTTATCAAACAGTGTCTGGCCCTGTTACAGATGTTGTCCAAAAATCATGCAGATCGGTACACAGTATCTCTATAGCCATTAAACGAAACGGGTATTTCTTACATTGATGCTCCTACATATTATTATGCAAGCACCAGTTAAAGTTACTTTCCATCCCTCATATACTGTGTGCACAGTGCACATCCCATAACCCACACACTGCACATCATTTCGGAGCTCATATCTTTGAACGGGTAAGGTAGCAGCTAGTAGCAGTAATTTACACCTTGCCAAAGATCCATAAACGCTTAGAATCACCTCCAGGTAGACCCATCGTCTCTGTAATAGGGTCTCTAACAGAGACAATCTCTACCTAATATATGTAGATTCCTTTTTAAAACCACATGTCACTTCTCTCCCAGCCTATGTAAGAGATTCCATGGACATGATTAATACCAACTGGGAGATATTGAAGGAGAAGTTATTATGGCCACTCTTGTGTCTTACAATCACCATGGGGTGATTGTAAGACCCCAGTGTTAGTACAGCAAAGACACACAATAGACTTCATATACTTAACAGCACTATCATCAGTGTTGTGTAATTCATATTCTTTGGGTGGCTGTGCCTCAGTAGGTAGAGCAGGTCGTCCATTGATGGCCTGGAAGAGAGACAGGCTAGGAGAGAGAGACTTATCATAAAGGACAGGCTGTGTGAGAATGATGGGCTGGAAGAGACACAGGCTAGTAGCGAGGCTGGTCGCGGGAGAGAGTGGCAGTGAGACAGGTTTGTGCTGTAGGAAAGGTTGAAGAGAGATGTCTGGTTGAAGAGAGTGAAGTTGGCTGCAGTAAGACAAGTGGTCTGGAGGAAGAGAGAGGCTGGTGAAGCAGAGGCAAGCTGCAGAGAAAGATAGGCTGCGACGGCCATGAATGCAGCAAGGACTGATGAGGTCATCAGGACTGAAACAGGTAACAGATTAGGGGAGAGGTGGCTGGATGGGACGAGAGGACAGGGAACAGGGCACTGGAGAGGAGAAGAGAAACAGAGGTACAGGAGGTCGGAGATGACAGGCGAAGAGAAGAGAAGAGAAGAGAAGAGAAGAGAAGAGAAGAGAAGAGAAGAGAAGAGAAGAGAGCGCTGCATCAATGTTTTTCATGCTGCAGGCTTTAAAAAATCATTTTTTTTTGACAATAACATCAAACAGACAGAGCAGCAGGGTGCATTTGACATGGAGGGAACCTCAGTGAATGTTATATCGTCACTGTCCGGCAGATTCACAATGCAACGTTTTGTGAACTTGCTGTTCTGCTATATTTGTTACTTTTGAAAATAATTGAACATTTTGGAAATGTTCTGCACAATATATAATTACATGCCCAAAATAGGGACGCCAGGTTGAACGTTGGTTATAGTCTGTCTGTAGGTTTCATAAAAACTTTGACCAAGTATTAAAAAGAGCTCGGTCCATTGGATTTTATTTCATGAAAAGCAACAGTTGGTTAATAAGAGGAGGGGAAAGCAGAAATCCATGAAAGTACAAGTTCAAAGTACAAGGGAGATCTGCTCTGTAATCTAATTACCAAAGTAATGATGTAGTGGAGCCAAAAACTAAAAATATTAGCTAGTCAACTCTTATGAGAAACAAAATTAATTCTGTTCTATATTAAACGTGTCTTGTATTTTCTTGTTATCTCATCCATTCAGACAATTACTCAGAATCAATTGGTTTTACATTGATTCCCTCAAATTCTATTCTAAAACTACATTATCTTTCTGTCTGGCCTGTCATCCTTGTCACTTTTATCAATATTTTATTATTGAGAGTCTTCTGAGCTTTTCTTTATCTGACATTTTCACAGCCTCACAGTAAAACACTAAGCATTGTTAAAATCTGTTCCAAGATTATCATACAGTAGTTAAAGCTGTAGTAGCCTGTATTATATAATTGTGAATATTGTGAATAAAATAGTATTAGAGCAAGCAGGCAGACTCTACTGTATAGCTCGGTGTTTAACATTTCAGCACTTGCCCAGGAGACTCAGGTTAAGATTTGGGGTCGAACAGGGACATTACAAAGTGCAGCTTCAGACAAAAGGATCTGAGCTCTTTTGACTTGTCCTGGACATGTTTTGTCAGGTGAATTTCCGTGGTGTGTTGTGAGCTCATTTCTGCGAAGAGATTTGTTGTACAGGCTACAGGGACAAAGAAGGGGGGGAAGTATAGACCCCTGAGGGTCCCTGGTCAGCAGAGTTTAAGTAGCTATTGTAGATTGTTGTTTTTTGTCTTTAAATTGATTTTCCCTTGTTACTTGACAATGTTAATGATCATTATTCCACATTAGCTCCTTGGAGTACTTGCTTTGTATGTTGTATGCTATTGTGTCTGTCTCTAACAGGCTGCACAAAACTAATTGGTCCTAGTGGCTTGTGGGGACTATGTGATTAATAAAGTTGTTTGAATTGAATTAACTGAATTGAAATTAAAGGGCTTCATCCATTTTCAACCTTATCTTCATATACCGTAATTGATCTTCCTCACCAATGCTTATAATGGCTTAATTTATGTCTGTACACACTCAAAGCAAGTTGTTTTTGTTTGTGATTTTGTGGGCAGTGTATTATGTCTGACTACCTGCAGTAAGGATTTAAGAATGAATGAAGAAGACTTTTCTTTTACTTTTTCAGACTTTGTTACAGATATTCACTTGTCATTCAAGTGATGATCCTTGAAGCTTTCACAATGATATCTCTGTGGAATTCAGTTGTATATTTCATCTCCAGTATGATAGGTTGGAGTATCAATTCACTGTTTGGCCAAAGTAAAAAATCTAATTAAAAACAGTCATTTTCACCTCTTTTTTTCTGTGGTTAATGGTTCTGTAAGATTTCTAAGAGAGGTGCAATGGGGGCACTGGCTGATATGAAATGGTGTTTCATTACATATATCTATTACAGAGTTACGGTAGGTCACAGCTGGGATTGACTGCAGGTTGCTAACAATACAGTCTGCTTTCTGTCCATTTAATAGCACATTGCCTCACCACCTCATGACTTCAACCCTTTGAAGTGACTTGGCCTTAACCACTTGAACCGTAACGTCACTATTCTGCATGGGCCAAACATTCTCTGAAGATCTACAAGCACCCATCGCATCATGACACGTTGTGATCTTGTACTATAGGTCTGCTATTTTCCGTGAAGAGATTTTGTTTACAAGTAAATACGAGTGGATCTAGTAGAGAGCCATGGGGGACACCGGGCAACTAAGTATTTAGGGTTGGTGCAGTAATTGCGACCAAAGGACGCAGTTTACCATGAGAAACATCACAGCTTGTCCGTGTCCGTGTAGACGTGTAAACGTGTACACATTTTTCTATGGGCAAACCTATCCACCTCTTCCCGCGGGAATTTACTGGAGAATCTTTTGCACCACACTTCCGGTTAACAGCAGACATATAAGCTCACGTTGCGTCGCAGATGCAGCCGTTGTGAGCTTGTAGATCACACTCGGCTGTGGCGCCGGAAGCTCCGTGCAACTTCTGCGCAATGCACGATGGGATGTTGGATGTGGATAGACCATAAAAATGTGTCATCATGATGTCATCATGCTCTGATGTCACACTAACAGAATCCCTTTTATGCCCATATATGGAGTTCCCTGATGTCATCAATATTAATGATGCCCTGTTAGAGAGATCCTTGTGATGCCAGGGGGAACAAATCCCTTTTATGCCCATATGGAGATATGGAGATCCCTGTGATGCCAGGGGAACAATCCCTTTTATGCCCATATATGGAGATCCATGATCCATGGTCCACAAACCCTGATGTCCACATCCCTGATGTCCACATCACTGTGGGGAGAGGTCGCTTGTTGCCCTGAGGCGTCTTACTAGTTAATATTTTTTTATTTCAACCAATCTGTATAGTAGAGCATTTTAATACAATATAACGATCTCATCTGTAGTGGTGGGATGTGAGTGATGGTGAAGAATATAGCATGGCTCAGTCCTAAAGTCTAAAAGACCAAAAATAACTGTGTTGACCCTGTGTTGACAACTTAGTTGACCGGGGTCCCCCAGGGTTCTATACTAGATCCATAGGTCTCCCTAGTCTTCTATATTGACACATTTAGTCCCTGGTGTAGCGTAGGACACCTATAATGCTTGAAAATGTCAATAAAGTACAACTACAAAAGATGCACTGGCATCTTTATTGTAGTTCGAACAGGGTTGCAATTACCTCTCCCCATGGGAGCCTTACAGCCTCGTAACCTCAAGGACCTTGCAGCTTTACTTCCTCACAGCCTCACATTGCAGCAGCTTCACAAGCCTTGCAGCTTTACAGTGTCAAGAGCCTCAGCCTCGACCCCTTCGAACACAGTCGAACAGCCTTCCATGGCCTCACAGTCTGTATTGTCTTGAAGCCTCAAGCCTCTCGGCAGCCTCAAGACCCTGTGATGGGACCCATTGTGACATCACCTTCACAGTCTGACAACTCTCTCTTTCCTTATTATGTCTCTCTCTCTCTCTTTCTCTCTCTCTCTCTCTCTCTCTCTCTCTCTCTCTCTCTCTCTCTCTCTCTCTCTCTCTCTCTCTCTGTATCTTTCCTGCCTCTCTCTCTTTCTGTCTAACTCCTATCTCCTTTATATTTTTGTTTGGCTAACTCTACGCAGCAATTAGACTGCAGTGATAACTGTTATTATCATCAAATAGAGGAATTTCATGTTCACCTAGACACTTTTTTAATTTAGCAAATCTATAATTACATTTTCTAATACAATTATGACAGAGCTGTTGTTTTGCTATTGTCTTACCAAACTCACTCTGTGAGTATTATAATTTAGTAGAATGTCAAAATAATTGACATAGCTACTGTATACATTGCCATAGACTGTGTGCAGGTGGAGCTCTAATTATTTCAATGTGATTCATTTAGTTATGCATGAAGTCATTCCCAGTTGTATCTCAATTTCATGACTCACGAGTAGATATAAAGCCTGGAGAATAGCTAGTACAGCCAAAGGTTTTAAACTGAAATATAGGAAGTAGCCCAAAAGGCTATTATGTTATCCTCATGTTGCAGCCTCTTATACTGTCAAATCCTGTATATAGGGTCATTGCTTCCATTTATACACTCACGAGTTCAATAAACACTCTGGATTTTAATGTGTATGTTCACCCCAAGCCCTAGGACACACTTACACAAATCTACCCTGATAGTCCACCTAGGTACATAACCAGGCACCAAACCTCTTTTCCTTGTTATAAAACCAATCCTGTATTAAATTGACGTAAGCCTTCCAGCGCTACAGTGCATTGAGGCAGGTCTCTATCGATAAAGGTCAAGAGACTTGATGAAATGTAATGGGTGAGAAGGAGTGATCCATCAGACAGACAGAGAAAGGCAGCATGGTTTTCATGCCCCCTTCCCTAAGTCATCTTTATTGCTGCATCATGACTGTATGGATTCCAGTAAATTGCTTCTTGTTAAGAAAAGGCAATTTGTCCTAACCAGAGTTAACCCCTGGCCTATAACACTTCACTCCTTCCTTTCAACCTTGTATTACCTTGTATAGTCCTGTTGTAGATTAGAGGTTATCATGATTGATTATGTGTGACGTTATAGAGTAGATCAAGTGTTCATTGATTATATTAATATCTAGCCTAATGACACATCATTGATACTGTAAAGCTTGTAAGAGTCTAGATGTCTAACTAGGACTGAGTAGCTATTGTTTTGGTAAAGCCTATCTTGTTATGGTACAGCTCGTTCCAGAGGCCTTGAAGCCACATGTATAACTCTAGAGTCTGACCATTCTTCTTGGCCGAACTCTGTTACCACTGCCCAGAGTGATAACTGTACTTCTGTCCATGATATCATGTTACATAAACTTGACCACATCACCACCTAATATAATTGTCTTGTCTCCTCATTTTCTCATGATTATTGATTGATCTCCCCAGGACTTTTTTGTGTTATCCTTTTAGTCTTAATGTCTGACTGTACCTCGTGCTGTTTGTATTTCTGTCTAATGAAGTATTCAATCAATCAATCAATCAATCAATCAAACTCAATCAATCAAACCACACTCACCCGCTGGTCCCAGCACATCTGACCTTGAACATGACTCCTAACCCATCCTCCCACTTAACCACTTTCAACCTGGCTTCCCTTTTTTGTATGTAATTAGGCCCCCCTGCTTGGCACTAAAGGGTTGGATTGGGGGTAAGTGCCTGCGACATACTAGCATCATGTCCAGGGGTGTACTTGTGCATCATGCTGACTCACGCTACAGAACAGGAGGTAGCCTCGTGCCCTATGGGCCTCATGGCTCGTCAAGGCTTATTTATAGGAAATTAAATCAAAATAATGCATTACAAGCTAACCCGTAAATAAACTAAGGTGGAAAATCTCTTCTAGAGAATTCGTTTGAAATAAACAAATACTGACACTTCTCTAACACCCATTGAGTTATATTTGTTATGCAATATGCTTCTACTATATATATAGATTGGTTGTCTTTCTGAAATTGTAAATGGTCTGTGATATTGTATAACTTTCTATTTGCATTTGTGCAGGCTCATGAAAACTTTGTTTCCTCTTTCACTCTTTCATTCACACACATCGACACATATGCATGCGTGTACGCACGCACGCACGCACACACGCATGCACGCACGCGTGCACGCACACACGCACACACGGACACACACACACACACACACACTCACACACACACACACACACACACACACACACACACACACACACACACACACACACACACACACACACACACACACACACACACACACAGTAAGCACCGTGTCTGTCTCTCTCACAAACAGTTTGCTGTTCCTTGATTAATGAGGTTATTGCTGCTTGTTGTTTGATGCTCGCTAAAACAGCGTCCTACCACTGGCAAATGGAGAAAAAGAATTATTCAAGTAAATGCTAAGTTAAAATGCATACCATAAAAAGGTTTTTCCTCTGTAGAGGCTCAGTGATTGAATGAGACATTCTCTGAGAAGTCTTCTGCTGATCTTTATCATCTTCCAGGATATCGAGATGAAATGTAGGGTGATGTGCGACAGGAGCAGGTTCTTGTATTATTTGATTTTCTGGCGGAAACCCCCCAACACAAACACACATGCACGCACGGCGCACGTGCGCGTGCGCACACCGCGCACACACACACACACACACACACACACACACACACACACACACACACACACACACACACACACACACACACACACACACACACCCTTTATAAAATTGCATTTCCTGTAACTGTGCATCTTGATCAGGCTCTTTGCCATTCAATTTGTGTCAATGTCCCACTGTTTCAGGCCTACACATTGGTATGGCTGCAATAAAAACAAACAAAACTCAGTTTTTTGTCTCTCTTTATCCACTTAAACCCTATATATTTTCGTTGACCGGGTTCCCACAGAAATAGCCGGTCTAAAAGATGTCTCTTGTTGTGAGCTTGTAGAATGAGCTTTCTGAATATTCGCCTATCATGACATGCCCAGAATAGCAGATGTGACTGCTCCAGGATAGGGCGCAAGGAGGGTTCATGTGTCATGGATGGATGTAAGAATTGGATGTGAAGCTGTTGTTATGTATGATTTATTTAGATCTACGTATTTATACATTACTTTGTCGTACGGTGTCGCATCGTTAAATAAATATATCAGGCTTTCTGTGTCAAACCGGAAAAGTAACATGCGCTCTCACCTGAGAGAGTGTGTCTCTTTGTTGGCTCCTGCACAAACTTGCATTAGCATAATCCTGTTTACATTCAGCTGCTCCTGAAAGAAACATGAACTGAGAGTAGCCTTGAATTAACATTAGCACTGCTGAGTTGATGCTGAATTCTGCATTGAGGACAGTGTGTTCTCTCCTGTACCATTGTGACTGACAGCCTCCTTGGTTCTGATGATCAGATTCAAAGACTCACTTCAGGATGAAAAGTTCAGCGCTTCCTTTTTTTAAATCATTATCTTTTTTCCCCTCTCCCCATGCCAATTTCCAATTCCCCCATGTACCTGTCACTGATGACCTCTACTAGTTGGTCTTGGGGAGGGTGTAGTAGACAACCATGTGTCTTCCCTCTTCTTTTCACCTAACAGTGAGGAGTTTCAGGGAAATGTATTCACCCCAAATTTGTCAAGCAACCCACATTTGTCATGGTTGAAACTGTTGTTCCTCATTCATAATATGTCAGTCTTGTATTTATTTCTATTTTATGTTCCCTTCCCTAGTCTAGTTTTCTTACGTATATATTCCTGTCTACCTCAGCTGTATCTGGTTTGAAATCACCCCTCATGTGTATATTAACCTTGCTGCCCAGCATGGGACAGCAAATAAGATTTTCTTTAAAGAAAGAAAACTCAACACAACTGGCACCAGCAGAGTGCTTAAGTACTGTGTTCGGTGTATCTGTCTCGTATCTGTTTGTGTTTACGCCCCTAGCCAATCAGGGACCAGCATTCCTGGTGACGTCACCATCAACAGCCAATGAGGGACCAGCATTCTTGATGACATCACCATTAACAAGTGCGAACTGATATAAATAACAAAGCAATTTCCAACTGCATCTTTCTAGTGCTATTCTACTCTCACCCCAAGAGAAATACGGCTTTGAAAGCGTGGGAAAGTCTGCAAGCTTTGGAATCTGTATTAGAGTATACATACCTGGTGATCTGTGTCTCCCTCCATTACTACTTGCTACAAAATAGTCTCGAGGGAGTTGAGATGTACTGAGGATCTAAAACAACACCTATCCCATCCCCATTAATCTCTCTTCACATAGACCCACACCGCTTCTTTTCATCTCGACCTGAGCATTTGGTTTCTATAGTGTCTGTAGTGTAGTTTTCCAATGGAGCGGTAAGGGAAACACGGGGGATAGCAGTCTTCCCTTTGAAGAGAGGCCCTTAACATTCTTCTGTACATAGTTACTTGAAGCAAAAAGGTGGTTTACTGACAGCTGCAACATATACTGTATCACTGTAGTCTTGTGCATTGAGGACAGAGAGGACGGTCTATTACAAAAATGTCAGAAAACATTTTTTTCCTAAGCATTTCTAAGCACCGAGGGTACACAAAAACCTATGGCCAATGTTAAAATTTCAACAGTGCCCTCTACTACAATGCAAAATGTATGGGGAACATTTGATCCTCTTCTATAATTTCCATGCTTATATTGACTGGAAGTCCTCCCTAAGCCCAATATAGACCAATCAGTGGTTGGAAGAAAATAATGACAAACATCCAATTAAAAAGTAGAGGGGGAGGGTCACGCCATGGACATGAATGATTTATGATAATACAGTATTATGCAAGCGGTCTGACATGAACATGCAGGCTCTGCCCACAGAGGAATGGCAATATTACTCTCTTGCTCTACTGCAATATAGGTAGGCCCTCAGAATGTCCACCACTGTTCCCCGTCACTCAAACAGAGCCAGTCTAATGATGCACTCATCGTCTCATCCTGGATCTCTACCAGCCAGAAGTGACCCGTGTCCTATAGGTGTAGGACACCAGTCAGTGGTCACACACCTGGAATCTGTATCTGTTGAAATACTGCCACAGATTTGGCTATTTTCTACTGCTGTGCCCTGAGCTTCACATGTAAATGGCCTGTCTATGTTCACAGAACCATGTCTTCCAGTATAAGGGGCAGTGAGGGGACCTTCAAGATTGTCTTTTTTCACAGAGCTCTGGATGTTCGGCAAGGACGTGCAGAGAATGTTAGAGAGGCAGGGGCTGAAATTTCTAAAAGGGCCTTTTGGTGAAAATATCGAAAATAGCAGACCTCCAAGCTAACAAAGCGTCGCGCTGCGACACGTTGTGAGCTTGGAGGTCGGCTATTTTCGATGCTTCATTTTTACACAGAGGGCAATTCATTCAACATAAGATGCTGCATTCAAGTTCAAGAGAGTTTGGACAACAAGGCAATTCTCTTGAATGCTGGGGCAGCATTAGCTTTTCTTTCACCATAGTAAAAACTGCATTTGTGGTCTGGAGAGGGCACTTTTTTACAGATGGATAAACGGGCAGAGGCTCAAGCCCCCTTTGATATCTACTGTATGAGTGCACGTACCTGATGTTCGGCTATAATGACATTCCAAAATAGAACAGTCATGTTGAAAGTGATTAATACATGGGAAGCCAAGGTTTCTAACATTTCTAGCTGTTGCTGCTGCCGCCGTTCACTCACGCTTTATTTTGAAGAGCCTCGGAAGCTTTGTGCGTGTGCACGTGAGTGTCCACTGAGGATTGAGGAAGAAAATCCATTTGTTTACAAACGCTCACGAAACTAAAATCCAAACCGCGGCCGACCATCACGGTAAAGTGTCGCCGTGAAAACAATCAGATCTCTGCTTCCCTGGCGTTCTTTTTACCTCATTCATAGATAAAGCCCTTTTTATGTTTCAGCCTAGAATGGAAATCAATGCAACCAGCTCGCGCCATTTTCTCTCTCTCTCTGAGCTACGGGGTGACGTATGGACTAGGGTCATTCACAGGGCACGCAGCATGCACGCAGAGCTGTACCAGTTAACCCCTTGTTGTCTCATTCAGGAACGAGACAACTCCTTTTGGCAGGGTGACCCCCAGTGGCCTTAACTCGTTACTGAACGAGTTTGGCACCCAAGTTGTTAAGGGTCATGCCAAGAATAGGGATGCTATAGGGTTCAGCGTCCAGATACAGTCCTTCAGCCTGTCCTATCCGAACAAGTCGATGTTCTGAAAGAGGAAACAAGACTTGTGTCTTCTCCGGTAGTTTAAAGGAGTAGTTCACCCCAAAAATGACGTTTTTATAATATTATTGAACTCGAGTCTCCATGGTGAGACTAATCAATCAAACTGCGGCCTGGTAGCTCCTCTGTGCGGTCTTCTGCACGCGCGACTGCAGTGCGCAAGCGATTGTCTATTTTCATCATTACGTGCTGTAAAATGCCAACTGCATTTTAAATGCAACTGTAGAAACTATATATAATACAAATTGTGGAATTGCATGCCTATTATGCAGAGGTTATTAAGCAGATATATAGGCCTAAGGGTCCATTTGGTTACAAACTCAGTGACAGCTTATCCACGACAGAATATGTAGCCTAATTGTTTGTCATATTCTTTTATTTTTTAAATAGCCTATATGTGTTGGCACATGTTGGGAAGAATGGACTCATAAATATTTTATTTTATTTATTGTTTGGCACAATATAAATTGATTTTGCATGAAGAAAAAAATCATTCTAAATATACATGGTCGGATGGCATATTTCCAGGCCGAAAAAAGCATCCTAAATAGGCTATAAGCAAAGATTTACACCATGGTCGGAGGTGCCAGAGCTAACTTGTAATGCGCAACGGCTTTAAGTGGTAAGTGGTCACAGCTGTATGTTAATCGTGAACATTAATTGCCTGACAGCGTCAGTCTGTAGGTTGCTCATTTCTTCTATTCTAATCACTTCTATTTGAGAACCACTGATCTATTCTATAGAGGGTATGCGCATGCATAAAGTGAATGGCAATTCGAGTGGCACATCGAGTGGCAAAGTGAGTGGCAAAGTGAGTTTAACGTCATTTAACGTTGTTTAATGCAATCAGATAGGACTTTTCTGTTTGGTGTATGGGCTGTCAAGACAAGAAAGTAGTTTTTTGCCACTCAGTAGGCGTTCCCGCATAACTCCCTTGTATGATGATGATGTCACGCGCATACACTCTATAGCCTATTCTTTTCACATGATGTAGCAGCAGAATGGGAGATCGTTTTCATGTGATGTAAGCACAATGGGAGGTTGTTTTAACGGCACCGTTTTACTTTTAACGTCATATAGCCGCATATTTGGAGGTCGGACCATCAGGACCTCCCTTTAGTCCGAACGGGTGAAACGTCTCTTTAGTCCGACCCGGCCGGACCAACGGGGGGTCAGACCAACGGGAGGTCGGGCCAAAGGGAGGTCGGACCAACGGTAGGTCGGACCACTGCGCGGTCCCCCCCTCTCCCTCTCCCTCTCTCTCTCTCTCTCTCTGACCCTCTCTCTCTCTCTCTCTCTGACCCTCTACTCTAGTTATCTAGTCTAAAGTTCTTCAGTTGGCAAATGTGGTCACAGGCTGAATCTAGCAGCCAGAAGTTCTCATTTATCTCCACCACAGTTCTGCTCTGTGGTCACATCAGACAATGCTGGTCACAGTTCACAAATAAAGAATTTGTATTGTCATTGTTTTTTCCCCACTAAACAATGGCTATGGACATTACAACTATAGGCCTGTTTTTTCCTGGCATCTCTAACTCTGCTAGGATACGTACCGGTACGTTCATGTACTAGGATAGAGTACATGTTTGGACGTATACCACCAGAAACCTTACAGTATATGCTCAAATCAACCATTACTTTTCAGAAAATGGACAAAAAATAACATGTGTTCCAATGCACCCAATGAAATGATTTAGTTGGAAGCTCATGTTAATATTTTTACTTTTGGCAAAAAAAGAAAAAACTCAGATTCTGTCCATCTTTTCATACGTTTTATCTCTTTGTCTGTTCTCTCTCTCTCTCTCTCTCTGTGCATTTCTCTCTTTCTTCTCCCTTGCTGTATTTCTCTGTATTCCTCTCCCAGCATTCTCTGTACAATAGTTTCCTCAATAAGACAGGCTGTCCCTGTTCTTTCTGATGCAGTTTTTGTTAAGTAGGCCTACGCTGCCAGTGTGACAGGAGCAGACAGCATTTATGAGAGGAGAGAGAAGCTGCTGAAACGAATACCAACCTAATGAGTGGAAAAAGGAGCTTGCCAAATAGCTTGCCAATTAGTTTTGTCAGATTCTCTGAGCTGGACCGCCTGGACTTATGGATCTGTAATGGGACCCCACAAAGCTGCCCAACAGACACCTCTGCCTCAGTCCATTTAGAATGCTGATCACTGATTAGCAAATTGTCCTACGTTTTGTTAATTACTGATACTGTCAAGGTCAAACTTGTCCCATTGGTCGTGACCCGTGACTGAAAGACATCAAATAGTTCACTGCATTCGTAGACAGGAAACATGGCTCCACTTGTGTTATAAAGGAGTATCTTTCACAGGAAATATTATTATTAGTACTATTATTACCCATCATCATTAATATTATTATTTAGGTTGTTGGGTACATATTGCCATACAAAGTTAAATGGAAATATTTACTTTTTTATTGTGTTATGAATGTCAAAGTGTCAGAGTCAGAGTCAGTTTTCAGATCAATGAAAAATAAGCACCCTGCCTAATTTATGCTTGGTCGTTCAACAAAGTATACATTGGGCTCTAGAATAGTTGCACAGCTTCAAGGTCACCTAAAGAACAATGCCCATGGCGGTGATGTACAGTAAACATCACAAGTTCATCCAAAACAAATAACATGCCAATCATATCTTGGCAGTATCTATCCTGTTTGTGTATTTTGACTGTATTTCTGCCCTAAAAACAGTGACTAGACAGAAAATTCCCAGTGTTCATTATACTCTCACTTCAGTTGAGTTGTGTTGTCTTACATATGAGGAAAAAAACTATATGTTTCTGCGAATCGGTTTATCTGCCATAAATCTAGAATTCTATTTCATTCTACAAATAAATAGAAGCAATTACGGTCCCATCCTCTTTTACAGTACACTTTAAGACATAATAAGACATAATAAGACAGAATAAAGCCACAATAAGAAATAATGTGTTGGTAATTAGAGCTAATATATTTTATTAGACAGAAACAAAGACAGAATAGTAGAAAGAGCGAATACATTCTCTGGCACCGTCACCTGCCGCGGAACTGCAGCGGCAGACACTGCCGCACGACCGCTAGTTCGACCAGCAGTCGCACTGCATCGCCGGCGATAGGACCAGCAGTCCCGCCAGTAGGACCGGCGGCCGCCGCACGGACCGGCAGGTCCCGTAGCGGTAAACTGCCCGTCCGTGCGGTGGTGGCTGAGACAGAATAGCAGAAAGCGAATACATTATCTGGCACCGGCATCGCTGGTAACTGCCGCGGCAGCCACCGCCGCACGGACGGGCAGTTTACCGCTACGGGACCTGCCGGTCCGTGCGGCGGCCGCCGGTCCTACTGGCGGGACTGCTGGTCCTATCGCCGGCGATGCAGTGCGACTGCTGGTCGAACTAGCGGTCGTGCGGCAGTGTCTGCCGCTGCAGTTCCGCGGCAGGTGACGGTGCCAGAGAATGTATTCGCTCTTTCTACTATTCTGTCTTTGTTTCTGTCTAATACAATATATTAGCTCTAATTACCAACACCTTATTTCTTATTATGGCTTTATTCTGTCTTATTATGTCTTATGTCTTAAAGTGTACTGTAAAAGAGGATGGGACCGCAATTACTTAGGGCATGGGTCTTCAACAGGGGGTCCGAAACCCCTATGGGAGGCTGACAAATTGCGTGATAGCAACTTTTTTTTACATTAACCATTTGAACAATGTAGCTATTATTTAGTCACAAGCTCTGGTTGATACTTTTCATTTGGTCCAATATTTAGTGTGTAAAACCCACAGACGTATTAACAACTTTCAATTTCACTTAATTCAAAAATAGATCTGCAGATCTACTTCACCTTCTCTTCCGTCAAGATGGAATGATGACTTAGTGATTAAACAATGCTATATATAGCCTATATAATCTTCATACTTTTGTGTGACATTGAAGTATGATGAAGAAGGGCCTGCATTTACACACACACACACACACACACACACACACACACACACACACACACACACCTACACACACACACACACACACACACACACACAAAAGAAAAACATAAAAGGTTGGAGATAGAGATACAAGTTTTCTGCCTGACAGCAACAACGTATACCCTGTTTGTGTATGTTTTTGTGTATGTTACAGTTAAGTGAGGCTCTGGTGATGAAACTAAGCCAGAGGTCCTGTCATTGCTGGAGCAGCCTTCTTTTTCCACTTGACTGAGCAGTCATGTCGGAGGCCGAGCCTTTGACAGAACAGCACTACACAGCCACATGTTTACTGCTGAGCATAGTGTTTCTCCCTACAAAGTAATACAGAAAACTGTATAAAATTAGAATGGGAGTTGGCAGACATAATTGGGCCACTTCCTTACTTCCTTTACAGGTCTTAATCAAGGTTCTGTTCCATTCTTGTCAAACAGAGTCAGGGTGCAGATATTGTGCATGTTGGCTCACTTGAAACACCAGTGAGACATCAGGGGGTCTCAAAGTGTGCTCCAGGTAACCTCATGGGTCCTTCATGGGGTTGCAAATGGAACCTATGGACCCTTCCATTTGTACACTCTCAGGGTAATGGGGATCCTTAAAATAAAGGACCCCATTTAAAAATACTTGGTGCCAGGGCCTACATACGAGTTGTGTGCTGTTGACATTTTTCAAGTTTTTGAGATCTTTTCAGCAGATCTACAAGACCACAACACTTTGTATCGCGACGTGTTGTGAACTTGTAGATCAGTTATTTTCGAATAGCCAAAGTGTAAAATAGGGATAAAGTGATTAAACTGATTTTGATGGTATATTAACTACTTTTGCTGGGGACCTCCTGGAACCTCCTCAAGGACCCTACTTTGTGAACCACTGCTCCAAGTGCAACCATATCATTCACCTTCTCTTTTGAAGTGCAACAACGGGCGAGGGGCAAGTGGTATGGTTTCTGCCGGAAGCTTTTTGTAGAGCCTGTATCAATTTCATGCCAAAGTTGGTGTACTAGCTGGCAGTCCTTTCTCCAGAGCTGAAAAACTGTCCATAAAACTCGTTAAGCAGCCCCTCGAGCAGCCTTTGCTGGGTCTGTTCCAAATGTACACCGATATGTTGAGCCAGGTTTTGTACTGCTGCAAGGTTTCAGGGGACACCTTACTTAAACTGTATAGCAAATGGAGTTGGAACTAGGCCTGGGGCGGTATCGACATTTTGTTACCGCGATTACCGTCTTCCCATTTACCGACGGTACTGCGGTAATTACCGCACCCCCGTATCTATTAATTAAGGTTCGGCGATAAGCCAAAATATTGCAATCATCTTCCCTAAAGTCGCCTCTCCACAGTGGAGAGGCGACACAGCCTGACCGCCCGAGTTATACTTCTCCGTACAGCACAGCGGGTATGGCTTTGAAAGGAGCAGATCTACAAGCTCACAACACATTGCATCCGCGACGCGTTCTGAGCTTTTAGATCTGCACTTCGGGTCGGGTCGGGTTACCATAGTAACGTAGGCTAGCCAGTAGGCTTTTCAGACACAAACAGCTGTGTGAACAAACCAGAAGAGGACGGGTAGTCAGATCATGTACAGTGATTCTGTAAACTCACGTCACGTCTCAACTCTCAAATCGCAGTGATTGAGTGCTGCTATATACAGGTTTTAGTTACAAGACTTGACAGAAAAGGTTATAAAATCTCCGACGCGCCGCCGAACGGGCACAACGTGCGACGCGATGGAAAAAGTAAAATAGTTTCATTTTCGGTTTAGTCCACGCGGCCCGCGCTCCGCCAGTAATCCGTATGAATAAAAAAAGATATGCCACAACACAAGGTATGTATTCACATCCTTGTGTCGAGTGGATTACAAAGAAAGTTTACGCTGCTCTGTACTCCTCTACGCAGGCAGCTGCAGGAGTGACTGTCTGTGTCTGAGTGAGAGTGACGTATGTGGCTTCCAAACTGTGGTACACGGCCCAGAGCAGAGTGGCATGGAGCGCATGCGGTCCTCGCTTCTCCCCTGTTTTAAAACTCGCTTGTTTTCCAATAAAAAATAGACTTTTTTTGGTCTTTTTTTACCGCGGTAAGCACACTGACACCGCGGTAGACCTCGGTTTACCGCGGTACGGCGGTACGGCGGTTACCGTGTCCAACCCTAGTTGGAACAACTTAAGTTCGGGAGGAGATATGGCCAAGCAGAGGACAATCTACCACCCCTAACCAGCCACCGGTAACTCCACCCATGCCACCCTGTGCCAACCACTCACCCATCTCCTATCAAGCCGACAACTCCTCCTCTACCAATCACGGTGGTATATAAACCCGACTTGAAAAAACGGCGGCGTGCATAGTTTCCAGTAACCCACCCTCCCTCCCTCTTCTTTCATTTCTACCTCTATCCTCTCTACAGGTTCCAAGTGGGGTCTCTCTACATACTTCAGAATGTCATTCTCGTGCCCATGGCGATCTAAGCTGCACACTACACGCTTGCGTGTGGTGCTGACCTTAGATGACCACGCACTCAGAGTGTCATTTCACGCCCCTGGCCATCCAAGCTGCACACACCATGCTCGCATGGTGCGTGACCTTAGATGACCATGCTGGCACCCCCATGTCATCCATGCCCCGATGACCAAGCCGGCACCTACGGCATTCATGCCCCGATGCCCGTGCCGTCTCCCTCATGCTGTTCGGGCGTCTTAGCCATCTAAGCCACACACAGCACGCTTGCGTGTTGTGATGTCCTTAGATGACTATTTTGCACTCAGCATCTTGGCCTTTTATGCTGCATGTCCCATGCCACGCATGCGATGCGCCCATAAACGACCATACTCCAAAACCTAAATGTTGTTCGTGCCCTTGGCCATCTAAGCCGCACACTGCACGCTTGCGTGTAGTGCTGACCTTAGATGTACATTAGCACTCTGCATTCTTGGCCGTTTATGCCGCACAACTCATGCCACGCATGCGATGCGCCCATAAACGACCAGGCTCTCGGTCTTATAATAAACAACCTTAAACCTATATTTTGTCTGATGCTTGGTCTCTCCTAGTGAATTCAGTATTATTCTCAAGCGTGGTTTGACAAAGTTGCACCATGCAGCCATGAGTCTGTTCAGACCTTCTCTTCCATCAAGATGGAATGACGACTTAGTATTTAAACAACATTATATAGACTAATAATATGCAAACGAACGTCATTTCTGGTGATAAGCTTAGACATTTGACTTTTTACAGGGGCCAGTTAGACTTAGTCATTCGCAGCCACCTGTAGGTGCTCAAGGTTTTCAAGGATGCAGTATCTTTCCCCTGGGCAGATGAAGCGTGGCATTATTCCCATCTAGCACAGTACCCCAAAGTAGTCCAACCCAATGATGGCTTGGAACTTTGGATGGTTTAATAATGCAAGCGTCCTCGCTGGGGCCCAATCATGTTCAAATGTTCCTCCCTGTCATCTTGGTTAAGGCCATTTTAACTGTCTCCAGCGGTTTCTGTGTGGGACTCATTTGTAACAGCGCCCATTTGTAACAGGAATCACCTGGACAAATCAGGAATAGGTTAAATCCACTGTCAATATCAATCAATATCAATATGCTGCCAGGGGTGGGGGGGATCCCTCACTGAGCGCCCTAGCCTAATTTCATGCTTCGGGTGCACAGGCACCAGGCAATTGCGAGGCCTACAGTATTCTTAGTTATTACTTAAGTAAAAGTATCAATACCACATGTAGAAAAATACATGTGGTACAATAAATACAATAAAATACGTAAATAAATATGATTTGAAAATAGTGACATGTGGGCTTGTAGATGTATATAAGTATATAGTATGTAGGGATGTGGTTAATGTATGTTTTGTAATAATAATCAAAATCTACAAAGTAACTAGTAATTTAAGTTTTAAAATAATTGTTGTGCAGTAAAAGTACAATATTTTCCTCTGAGATGTAGCAAAGTAGAAGTAAAAGTTATTAAAATTGGAAGTACTCTAGTAGAAATAGCTCAACATTTTACTCAAGTACTGTACTTCTGTGTACTTTCCACCACTGCCCATGGGTTTGCGAGGCAATAACTGTCCCTGGGGGCCTCAGCACACTCTCAGAAGCAGCTTCAAGCTGTCATACCAGGGGATGTCTTTATCTGCTGTTTGTCAAGATACACGTTCAGCCAGAGCCTGGGCCAGTGTTCACATATACACATAGTGCCTCAGTTTGTTGACATTCTGTCTGGGCAGAATAATCTGTGTGGTCATATTCCCCGTGGGGTGCATGGCTCCCTCTTTGATCTGGGCATTGGTGGATGTGGCAAGGTCTGCCTGGGCCATTGCATAAGGTACCACTGACTTTTCTTTTCTCTTATGTCTGTCCCTCAGGTTAATGTCTAAAGGATAGCCGTTTGTTACAAAGTGGGAGAATGTGGAGGGACAAGAGGTCTCCACTATAGAGCCGGAGGTCATTGCTGTGTTTTTAGACCTGTCTTCAGGCATGCACGTGGCGCGCACACACGTGTACACACACACACACACACACACACACACACACACACACACACACACACACACACACACACACACACACACACACACACACACACACACACACACACACACACACACACACACACACACACACACACACACACACACACACACACACACAGCAACACATTATTACACACACAAGCTGCTACTGCCTTCCCCAAACCCACTGTCTTGTCCTAGTATCAGGAGAGTAATGCAGCTCAAGCGTCCAACACACACGCACACACGTTGCTGTCTGATACTATCAGGACAGTTTCAGCTGAGAGCTCCGTGCTAATGTTTAGTCTCAGTCTCACATCACTGACTGCATCTACTCATACGCACGTGTGCATTCATGCACACACACACACACACACACGCACGCATGTGCCAGGGGCCCATTTACTCATAATGTGCCTACAGTATGTTGTTATGGTAATGGTTAGGGTTAAGTTGGGCCGCAGGATACTAAGTAAAAATGATGGCTTTTGATGTGTCCACACGCTTGTATTAGCATATTGTGTGTGTGTGTGTGTGTGTGTGTGTGTGTGTGTGTGTGTGTGTGTGTGTGTGTGTGTGTGTGTGTGTGTGTGTGTGTGTGTGTGTGTGTGTGTGTGTGTAAGCATTTTTCCTTTCTGCTCCTGCTACTCTCACACAGGTTGCCACTTGTTACATTTGAAGCACCAATAACTGCAATTCCTGCACGTGACAGCTTTTCTCACACACCTGCACATTGAGGTGCAGGACACAACAAATTGCCTGTGTGGCTCCTTATCACAATCAATCAAGATGACAAAAAGAGTTCCGAGGCGGGTTAGACATTATTTTAGAAGTGAGAGAAGCTTTGGAAGATGATAAAGAGGTTTCAGAGTAAAGGATCTAATTTCTGTCAGTTTGGACAATGGCAGTGCGAAGAAGAGGAAAGTGACAGCTTAAGCCTGATATAGCATAGAAATAGCAAAAATTGCCTACAAGCTCACAACGCATCGCGATGAGCTTCTTATTTTGTGTATTATAATTTTTGCCTGTAATGACATGCCAAAAATATGGAGGCTAGTTTTAAAGTGATTCAGTGATATCAGCAGTCAGCATGTGAAATTGAATCGTCTGTATGCCCATGAAGGAATGAACACATGCCTGCCAATGTGATAAAGGATGCAACCATGCAGACCCCCACGGATGGCAGTTAAAGGAGAATTCCGTTCTTACCTTGTTTTGTTGTTTATATCTCCAAAAAACTCGTCCAAATGTTATTTTATCAAAATAAGCATTATTGTCTATTTTGTACGACCCGACCACAGTCCACAAAACGGGATGTAAATCTGCTTATTTTTATCACTTTAAAATCTATTTCGGTACTTCTCTGCTGTTTATAAACACAGTGATACGCTAACATGCATAAATAACTCAAGGGGTCGGTTATTGTTAAGGTTCTGCCGTAAACGGTTCACTCGCGTTCGAAATCTCGTCTTGCGCCTGGCCAAGCGCGCTCCCTTTTCATGCATGAGTTTGTTTGCACCGGAAGCATTTTAAAGTAAATTTTCTCACTCTACAGGGAACTTTTTGAACCGGTCTCAACGGATAATGGAACTACAGGCTTTGAGAAACAACTAGAGCATTGTTTGTTTTTTTAATGGAAGGACCTTTTTATATTGTTTTTCTGCTGCAGATTCGGGTCCCTGATTGATTCCATTAATTTTTCCCCCCTGATTCTGGATTTACCATAAAGGAAGGCTTTACAAACAAAAATTCTCCATGGGTCATAAACATCACAGGGTAAGTAAACCATAGAATAAAGGTCAGTTCTTAGGGTGAACTAATCCTTTAAGTCCAATACATGCTTCTTTCACCATCCAAACTTTTCTTCAGAAAGGGAGGTTAGTAGGTTGGGAGTAGGTCGGGAGTGGCTTATTGTCGGTATCAGCCGGTAACACGCGGGAGTCTGTCCCCGTTACAATGCGCTAGACCCCTGGGAGATGGACTGCTGAGGTGGAGCGCCACACCTACCATCAGCTCCCAGTACTTGCCGCACAGCTTGCCAAGCCGTGCTACTCATACGCTGAGTTGGCGGTGCCCGGAATCGAACCCATGACCTTGCGGTACAAAGGCGAGAGCTACAACAGGTTACAACAGGTTACATAACAGCAAATTGGCGTCATTCAGAACTTCTGGGCGGTTTCAGAACTTTCTCTCAGAACTTGTGCAACCCCAGATCAGCAAGAGCCGCTGATACAAACGACCTACGGCCTGGTCGCGACTTAGGCCACGACTTGGAGGTCGTAGGTCCCGGTTCTGGAGGTTTTGCGCGATCTCGGTCGTAATTCAGCGACCTGGGAAGTCCGCGATCGAAACTCTACGCTTGCTAAGGGAAGGGACGCGAGTTTAGAAACTCTACGCTTGCTAAGGGAAGGAGCGCCGCGATCGAAACTCTACGCTTGCTAAGGGAAGGGACGCGAGTTTAGAAACTCTACGCTTGCTAAGGGAAGGAGCGCTCGTTTTCAACAGCGTCGGCAGGTTAGCTACTCAGTGTCGGCAGGTTAGGGTTAGGGTTAGGGTTAGGGTTAGAGTTGGGGTTAGGGTTAAGGTTAGGGTTAGAGTTAGAGTTGGGGTTAGGGTTAAGGATAGGTTTTGGTGCACCTCGCGCGGTCCAAGTGACTACAATGGAGCGCTTCCTACCTCCGGTTCAGCCAATCACAAGCTTCAAAAGGTTGAATAGCGCTGCTGCTCTAGAATATTCTGCAAAAAGACCTTTTAAATACGACCGCGGACTTCCCAGGTCGCTGAACAACGGCCCGATCGCGCAACAACGGCCCGGGGACGACCGAGGTGGCGCAACCACGGCCGGGGGTCGCGAAACTAGACCGGCCGCGACCTAACAAGTATGTACCGCGAACTACGACCTCCAGAACCGGGACCTACGACCTCCAGGTCGTGGCCTAGGTCGCGACCAGGCCGTAGGTCGTTCGTATCAGCGGCTGTCTCTCCCCCAGATGTCCTGACTCTCACAACTAGTTAGCCAAGTGTTTACTCATGAGCAGGACATCAAGTCTTCTTTTGAACTTTTCATCCTGGATGCCAGGAAATCATTCTGTTTGCCCTTATTATGGAGGGAAGGCATGTCTTTTGGAGAGTGATGGAAGGAGATATGGACCAAAACCCATTTATTTCACATCCAAAATGTGATCCCACAGAATTTCTGTGGGATGCAGAAACTGGCAGAGAACTCGCTGGAAATCTTCCACGTCATTTCCAGGATTATCTGCTTCAAAATGGATTTTGTGAGAATAAGGAGTAGTGTTTCCCAAACAGTGAGTCAGGACCCATTTTTGGGTCACAGACTCATTTTCATAAGTCGCGAGTAAAAACTATTTTACAAATCAATTTAAAAAAGAATTCAAGCAATATATTTAAAAAAAGTTAAATATATTCAAACAGTTTCAAAAAATTAAAAACATTCCATGAAAAAGCCTTTAAAGAAATAGTCAAAATAGTAGTTATTCTTCAAAACATGCATTGAAATCGCATTGGAATCAAGTAGGACAGCTGGGGTTTGAACCAATTATATTGGTAACATCTAAAGAACATCTTAACACAGTGTGCCACCGTGCTAGCTTTTCCATCACAGTTTTCCTAGTGCTTTAAGACCTACGTGCTGTTCTGGATGTTAGCCTTCAAAAGCAGGATGACCTTGGTGCCGTTTTAACCTAAAGGTCTTTGAAATAAAGATACTGAGATACTGTATATCATTGCACCACTGTGTTTTGTTTTTGTCCATTATTTTTGCATGCTCCTCTTCAGTGACAGATTAGAGCCAGGTAAAACTTGAAAAATTATCATGGCCAAAATAGTAAAGCCAGGTTGAAAGTGGGTAACAGTAAGTGAGCAGCTCTCTCTCTCTCTCTCTCTCTCTCTCTCTCTCTCTCTCTCTCTCTCTCTCTCTCTCTCTCTCTCTCTCTCTCTCTCTCTCTCTCTCTCTCTCTCTCTCTCTCTCTCTCTCTCTCTCTCTCTCTCTCTCTCTCTCTCTCTCTCTCTCTCTCCTTTCTGTCTCCTACTACTCTCTTCCCAGTGAGTGTCTCTCCAGTCTGTAGCATCCTAATGCCAGGGAAAAATGAATGTCACTGAGGGTCTTTATCCGTCATGCACGCACACACGTTAGGTTCTTTCCAGAAAGAAGGGCCAGAGAGGAGAATAACTTATCAGGGAAGCAAGAGCAAGAGAGAAGAGGATGGGGAGCGTATACGCTTTGCTCGTCTTTGTTACACAGCAACTTCGCATATCAACACAATTCATATTTATAAGGAATGTTCCAGTAAAAATGATGAACGCTAACAGACAGACAGAGAGCTTGACAGCCAGACAGACAGACGGATGCAATGTTAGCCGTGTACTACAACACGCTTGCAACATGTCACAAACCGTCATTCAAAGTGGACGTGCGGCCGGGGCCTAAAATGATTGGCTCTGTAATTAATTGCATTAATCATCAGCAAACACAGTCATCCCCCCCACCCCCCAGAACGTCTCCTGAGAGCAGCCAGATAGCATGTTCTGAGTGTTGGCTGCTGCACTCACACTGCAGGGAAATCAACAGGCTGCAGCTAGCTGCATGCCAGGCACCTACTGTAGTCACACTGTCCCCTACTGGTCCATGTGTGAAGGACACCAAACATACAGTCACAGAACATTACACTATCATATATCCCATGGACATTTACATTATCATGATTCAGGGATTGAGCTGACACCATTAAGCCGTTGTCGGGTGGAAACCTTGTATGTCTAAAACCGTTCATTTTGTATTTATCATTTAAAAAATGATTTAAACTATAGTGAAAATAGACGTTCTACAAGCACACAACGCCTCGCACCGTGAGTTGTTGTGTGCTTGTAGATAGTCTATTTTCACTAGTTTTGTGCGACAGTCTTGTATGATGAAGCAGGGCTTTGGAGATACGAGGTTTCTGCCTGACAGTGACGATTAGAAGGTTAGGCAGAGTGTAACACAATAGGATGAACTTCACTACCCAGATTGCCTTTAGCCTAGGCTTCCGATATAGTACGGTCTAAGTCCTGGAGGGATCACGTACGGGAGAAGTGCTAAGGGGAGGGACAATGAGTTGCAATAAACGGAAATAGTGCCATTAGTGGCCTACAGTGGGAGGTGTGATTTGCAGAAAGGGCGGGATAAGAGGTTGCCTACTTTCTTCCAGAGATTTCCCACAGCACTTTGTTCAACCAACAGTGGAAACGTATCTGGCTGGTTGTTTCTACAGTACATGGAGTGCACACATCCAATGCATAACTGAGAATGTTGTTTTGCCTCGAAATGCGCAAAGGGGGCTCTGTGCTATTCAAATGCTGCCAAGTGTGCAGCGATCCATGCAGCTCTCATACATACTCAATTCTCAGGGGTAATATTTGATAGAAAACAAAGCAGCATGATACTTGGATATGAATTCTGGCCACCAACTGGAAATATTCAGTATGCTGTGTAATACATGGCATATAGAGATGGCTGGAAGAGGCCGCAAGCTGCGTGCGTGCGTGCCTGTCTGTCTGTCTCATAGTTAATACAGCTGAGTTGTCAGTGGGCCAAAACTGTGCTCTTCCTGGGGAAATATACTGTAGAAATAATATGAACATATGGTTGTTCTGGGGAAAGCATAATGTATGTCTCATGTTTTAATGCTTTCACATGTCTATCTGCACTATCTATCAAACTCAGGATAAGCTAAGAGGATGCTACTCGTTTACCAATGACATCAAACTGTTAAAGGAATTTTTCATCCATGGTCCATTTTCTGTGCCAATCTTCAGTGGAATGGATTCTCCAAGAGCGATTTTCATTACATATGATATACTGTATGTTTCATAAACATTTGGTTTGGTTGTATGCTGTAAACATAACACTATATGGGATTAGGGCATTACTATTTCTATAGAACAGGTCTTTTAACAGTGCTATTACACATTATTAGCCATGACAATGTATAATGTGTCCTGCAAGGTCCAATAGGCTAAAAGTGAATCCTGGTAAGAGCAGTAGTCTTTGTTACTGTAAGTGCTGGGGTTTCTTAGCACCAGCAGTCAAACCTCATACTTAAAAAAAAAAAAATCTGAACTCTGATTCACGTGGTTTCTGCTTTACAGCAACAACCTGTCCATGGCAAGGATGTCCAAATAGCTATTTATTTCCCTATACTTCCAGTTACTTAAAACATATAGTATACATGTAGCAGGCATCGACATTAAGGCTTGCCCACCTGCCCTCGGCAGGTAAATAAAACCTTCGGGCAGGTGGAGTTTGCTTTCAGGTTGCCCGACAGGGCAAGTGCGCATTTGAGAGGGGACGTCTTTAAACACAACACAACACGAGATATCTGTCTAAACACCTGAACATGGCCAGAGCACTCTTTTGGCCTGTGGAATGTAAAATAAGAGCACTGTTTACTTACAATGTGCTGTTTTCATTGACTGTTGCTACACTTAAAAATATTAAATAACAAGTGTGAACCCATACATTTTCAATCATATTCATTCAATATGTAGGTTTTTGGATAAGAATTGAGGCCAGGATGACATTTCTTAATCGCACAGCCCCAGAAAGTAAAGAAATAAGTGTTAATTTGAACAGCAATTAAAAATGTACCTATCATTTTATAATAGACAATTTACTTTTCGGGCAAGTGGGCATGACTTTTGGGCAAGTAGAACATGACCTGTACTTGCCCGACAGGCAAGTGCCTCTGAGACATTAGCGTCAACCCCTGTATAGAATGTGTGTGTCATAAACATTAGTAGAGGTCGCTTTTGTTGTTTGTTTTTCTGCCTAGTGCTAACCAGCACCGCTGCAACACTACCTGTCATCCTTACATCCCATACCTTCTGTGATCAAATGGAAAATCTGTCTCTTCAACAAGTACTGACTGTATATACCTATATATACCTTCTCTCCCCTGAATCAGATATTCACCTCTACGCTTTCATACTATACTACTCACTCATCAATTCTCTCAATTCCTTTTTTCATATTTATTTATTTCCTCCTTCCTTAGATTGTGTCTCTGTTCTACTTGCTCTTCCCCCTGGTCCTGAGATCTTTATGATGTGAAACATCATTTTATTGGCGTGTTGCTTCCATATACAGTTCGAAGGGTTTGTTGTGGCTTGCGGTGAGTTGAAACCCCAACAACCCAGTGTTGTGAGCTGTATCTCTGAGTCTTGTGCTCCTCTAGTCTAGGTCGTCCTCAGACCAGCCCTTCAGCAGCCTCTCCTCTCACTCATCTCAATCCTTCATATATCTATGATGATGATAAACTTTATTTCAGACACAAAGGTCCATAAAAACATACATACAAAAAACAAACAAACACTACAGAGGTATACAGTTCCAGACTGTTTTCATTCATTTAAAAAATATATAAACATTGCCTCCAGTGTTTCCAGAAGCATGAAGTAAACCTTGTATCACTCTGAGTGATCTCTGTCAAGGCCCTGATTAATACATTATTTGATTCCATAAGTCTACACATGAATTTAAACATAAAATTCCTCAGTACAGCATTGAAAGTTTGTACATTGCTAGTCACAAACATTTCACTTGCACTTGTCCATCTTGGGAGTTGCTAGCTTGGCAGGACTTAACGCCACCGTGCCTTTCTTTAGTATGTCTACAAGAAGGTGTTGGATGCTCATGATCGATGGCCATGATGTGTTGGTTCCCACAGCACAAGTTTGCCAACTGGGAGCTCCAAGTTACAGTAGTTGATGGCAGTGACCAGCCTGCCTGCGTGCATGTGTGTGTGTGTGTGTGTGTGTGTGTGTGTGTGTGTGTGTGTGTGTGTGTGTGTGTGTGTGTGTGTGCGCCCAAACTATGTGCAAACTTGAGACCAGAACTACAGATCCCATAGCCGCTGGAACGGTCATGTAGCCACACTACTCTATAACTCTATGACTACTACTTTAGGTTGTTGCTGACATGATTGACGTAACCTTTTTGTAATTAACCCCATTGACCCCACATACGCGGGTATCGATGCACCAAGTCCATACATGTAGGCTATGTATAGACTAGGACTGGTGCTTGCTATTTAAGTCCTTTATAACTTGGCATCATTGAGCCATGCATCTCTCTCTCTCTCTCTCTCTCTCTCTCTCTCTCTCTCTCTCTCTCTCTCTCTCTCTCTCTCTCTCTCTCTCTCTCTCTCTCTCTCTCTCTCTCTCTCTCTCTCTAGTAAGAGCGAGATCATTTAGCGACCTACAACCGGGTCGCAACGTGGTCGGTAGTTTTCAGCGACCGGGTCGCTAAATCGAGCGACCGGGTCGCTAAATCAATCGACCGGCCCGGTAAATCACCGACCGCGCCGCTAAATCGTCAGACCGGGATGCTAAATCTACCGACCGGCCTGCAGTTTTAGGTCGGTAGATTTAGCGACTCGGTTGGTAGATCTAGCGCTTCGGTCGGAAGATTTTGCGCTCCGGTCGGTCGATTTAGCGACCTGGTCGGTCGCTTTAGCGGCACGGTCGGTGATTTAGCGACCCGGTCGGGAGGTTGCGTCGGCAGGTTAGTTACTGAGGTAAGGTTACTGAGGTTAAGTTTAGGGTTAGGGTTAGGGTTAGTAGCCCGGTGGTCGGTGGATAAGCGACCACCGGTCGGTGGATTTACCTACCCAGTCGGTGGATTTAGCGTCCCAGTCGGTGGATTTAGCGACCCGGTCCGTGGATTTAGCGTCCCAGTCGGTGGATTTAGCGACCCGGTCCGTGGATTTAGCGTCCCGGTCGGACGATTTAGCGACCCGGTCGGTCACTTTAGCGGCACGGTCGGTGATTTAGCGACCGGTCGGTCGCTTTAGCGGCACGGTCGGTGATTTACCGGCCCGGTCGCTCGATTTAGCGACCCGGTCGTTGAAAACTACCGACCACGTTGCGACCCGGTTGTAGGTCGCTTAATGATCTCTCTCTCTCTCTCTCTCTCTCTCTCTACTGTGTATTATATGAGCCCAGGTACAGACAGAATGCTAAAATTGAGGAGAGCACAATTAGACAATTGGAAACACCTGCTGATCAACTAACCCTGGCACTGCTCCCAGGAGTCATTCCCCATCTCCGCCCACAGCTGTCTTAATTGAGTGAGAGTTCATAGAAATGATAATAAACATTGGGAAGCATGGGAAACATGAAGAATCGTCTTTACTCCCTGCATATTGTTAATGGTCAATGCCCGCATGCAATTTGAGATCTATTGGTCATCCCAATGAGGAGACAAATAGTTGAGGACAGACTCATTCTATATCCTAATTTTATTTTATGGTAGGATTGTAGGAAGTTGGATGGTAGGATAGTAGGATTATATACTATTTACAATGTATCTGTATCTCTATTTACTACTGTCTCTCTCTGCATTCTCTTCACTGTTACTCTCGTCTCTCCCTCTGTCTGTTTTACTTTGATCTCTCTGTCTCTCTGTCTCCCTCTCATTCTTCTCATTCTAGTTGCCAACAGCAGGTTCACCATGGATGCCGGCCAAAATGTACCCAGGATTCAGCAGAGGAGAGCAGAAGGTCTCAGCAGTCATCTGTCGGCATTTCCCCTTTACAAGCTGCCAATTAACATCACCCTGTGTTCAAACAAAAATATCCTATTCAGTCTGAAGAGAAAGTGATTTTGTTTTGTTAAAAAATACAAGAAACAAACACAACAACAGCCCCTCTCCTTGCAGGGCGATTCCCCCCTAGGAAGGAGAGCACAGGCTGACGGCCTGTAGTCCTGTAATAGAAGTTTAAGGGCTCCTGGTGGTAATGCTTGATTTTGTGAGATTGTGCCTTGTATTGTAGATCGGCTCATTTCTGTGAGCAGCAACACTGTGCGACAAAGTATAAATCATAAGAAGAAAGGAATTCAACTCAACTCCACTTCAGCTTCATTGCCACATGCAAAACAGTATCTAATCATTGCAGTTTGGAGAAGGTGAAAAGAGATAAAGAAACAGAAAAACTGATCAGATATCAATATGAACAATATGAAATATATATTGGCTACACAAGGTGCATTAAGGTGGTTAAAAATAGCAGTGGATGAGGCTTAATTAACATATATGTTGTGCTTGATTTGAATGATGAAGCTACAAAGCAGCTGCATATATATACAGTAATAATAGTAACATAATTGTATACATACCATACAGTAGTAAAATAGAACAATTGCACTGTTTTGTGTGGGTTTTTAAATCCCACTGACTTCCCACGCCTTCAAATATAAGTATGACAGACAATCTGTTGCAGCAGCATACAGCCGCGCACTTGACACCAAGAGTGGGAGGACAATGGAGAGAGAAATCATGCGAGTTTACCAAGATTTGGGGTCGTAGTTCAACCAAAGTTGATGTGGAAGCAGATGGTGGTGGATGGTATTGAAGCAACAACACTGAAATAGAGCTTATTGCAGTTACACTATAACTGCATACTTTATTTTCTCTCCCTTAACCTTAATTTACCCAGAAAGTTGACAGAACTAAGATGCTCTTTTACAACAAAGCCCTCTTTCACACTCATATTATAGTCATAATGTCCAGTATAACCAGTTCTACGAGTACTGTCAGCTTGTAGATCTGCTTTATCTGTGGTTAACACTTGGAGAAGCTGGAGGTTACAATGCTTTGGTCAAGGCCAATTTCGCAGATTTTTCTCAAACTTGTGGTCATGATTATTACAGTTTGTATTATTACATTTTCTGTATGTTCTTTGCAGTATATAGAAAATACAACTACACGGTGTGTTTCAATATATACCAGTAAGATGCCCTAAAGGGCTTTGCACACAGACACGTTTTTTTTTCGCACGGAAAGAACGGACGATTTCTCTTTTTTTAAAGAAAACAATGATTCTCTATGACCTCATGCACACCGGCTCCAAATTTGCCATGCGGCAGGTGGCTGTGGCAGTGCGTTTTTTTTGTTTTCTTTTTCGATCGCACCCAGTTCGATTTGTGCGTCTTGTCGCATGCGGTAAAAACTCATCAATCCTTTTATGACTCCTTTTCGGATCCGCAGCGTGGATTCCGCACAGCATTGCGCACCAAATCCAATGCGTTTTAGTCATGCAGCAAACGGAAAAAACGCAATGGTTGAAAATCGCGCCTGTGTGCAAAGCCCTTATATGGGTGCGTGCACATGGGCGCTTTGGCATGTATAGACCATATTCACACCGCGGCCATCTTGGATCACATGACTTCCTGGGATAGCAGCCTGCATTACAAACCATTGTGAACAATGGAGCGGTGGTCCCAAAATATTAGTTCTATTCAACCAATTTCTTTTTACCAAATTGACAAATGGGCAGATGACAACATCAACATACCCAAAATGATTAAAAAGAAGGGTACATCCACAATATTCATGGTAGTTAGGTTGCAGTGTTACTCTGTACAAAGACTTGCTACAGTATGCAGACTAGTGCTTGCTCTGCCATCATACATGTATAGTTAATATTACTGTATTGTGATTTTTGCATATTAATCAGAAACAATCTAACAACAAATAGTTAATATGATAGTGGAGCAAGCACCGCACAGATAGTCTTTGTACACAGTAAGGTTGCAACCTAACTACCATGAATATTGTGGATGTACCCTTCTATTTAATCCTTTTGGGGATGTTGATGTTGTCATCTGCCCATTTGTCAATTTGGTAAAAATAAATTGGTTAATGGTTTGTAATGCAGGCTGCTATCCAGGAAGTCATGTGATCCAAGATGGCCGCAGTGTGAATATGGTCTATACCCTTCTGCTGAGCTGGTCGAGTCATCACTGTGATGTCAGAACAGGTCAGCTATATCCATATACATGTATGGAGTCCGTGAGGTCTGATGTAGAGCTATTGACCAGCACTATATATGGAGATCTAGGTGATGATCCAGTCGTCTCCATGTATGGATTGGATATCCAGCGTTTTATGAGGTCATTGTCGTTATCTTCATATATGGATATCCAGGTGATGATAGTCAGCAGTATTGATTTGTTAATGAATTCTGTCTTGGCCATATGGTGTGTCCATAATTATGGACACTCCATATGTAGTTAGGTAAAGTTAGCCAAAAGTTAAACCAATCTGGGAACTAAATCAAAATCAATATCTTTCTTCACAAATGTGTTCATAAGGTGTCAACTATCACCTCTGAACTTTCTCAATCACAACTCCCTTGGGGAACTTTGTGGGAACCAATAAACGTTGGGGGTATCGGGATACCTGGGCCTGGGATTAAAGGGGATAAAATGGAAAAAAAAATGCCAATATGAGCATATGGGGTGGGTAATTAGGGTATTTTTGGGCTGCTGAATCCATTCCAACCATTAGTTTTCAGTTTAAATGACTCCTTGGCCATAAAATAGGCCTAATTGGCTAAGGCTTAGCCAATCATGTCATTCGAGTTCACCTGTGTCCTGTTAGTCCCTATGCTTTAAACCCTTTTGAGTGTTCCTTGTCAGACTGTATCATGTTATCATGTGTGTCATGATGTGCGCTTACCCACCTGATCTTGAATAGTTTTCATGAATTCAAACCCTACTCCAACCATTTTTTTATTGACAATATTATGTCTTGTGGACACAAAAAGGTAGTTTGTTGTGGCCTATTTTATGGCCAAGGAGTCATTTTTACTGATAACAAATGGTTGGAATGGATTCAGCAGCCCCAAAATACCCTAATTACACACCTCATACGCTCGATTGGCCATTTCTTATTTTCCCCCCTTTAATCCCAGGCCCACGGGATACCCCCAACTTTGATTGGCTCCCCACAAAGTTCCCCAAGGGAGTTGTGATTGAGAAAGTTCAGAGGTGATAGTTGACACCTTTATGAACACATTTGTGAAGAAAGATACTGATTTCGATTTAGTTCCCAGATTGGTTTAACTTTCGGCTAACTTTACCTAACTAATGGCCAAGACAGAATTCATTAGCAAATAATATGGGCATTGCCAAATATGTGCTTAATATTGATGACATCAGGGATCTTTATTGCCTGAATCGGTCATTCAGTCAACAATGTGATGTCACAACAGGTCAGCTATTGACATTGAGGCGTTACGGATGGACGGACTGACGAACAGGATGTGCCGGGTCTCATAGTAAACATAGTAAAAAATATGTTGGAGGGGAATATATGAGAGAACCACTACATTGAATTATTTACCTGCAGGCAATTTTAGGATAGTTTGGACAAAATGTGTAATATACTGGTGATGAATGGTTCTTCAGTAGGCTGTGTTGGTGCAACAGTGCTCAGTGAATACTAAACAAATACTGTCTGTTACCCAGCAGGAGAAAGCAGCAGTAGCAGACGCAGCACATAGGCTGGCCGCTTGTTCATCCTTCATAAACCCAAAAGCCCGAATCTCCCTGTGCTCGCTGCTGGCCTGGAAATGTTGTAAGAGCACAACAATACTGGATAATCTGTCTGTACCGCAGAAAGCCCTCCCTACCATTCCCAGAGTACAATGTGTGTGTGTGTGTGTGTGTGTGTGTGTGTGTGTGTGTGTGTGTGTGTGTGTGTGTGTGTGTGTGTGTGTGTGTGTGTGTGTGTGTGTGTGTGTGTGTTGAAAGTGGTGGATAACAGTTGTGGTTCTATTTTTATATCTAACTAGTTTGGGGCTGTAATGAGAGGAAGGTGGTAGTGAATAGGAACACACAATAGTCTACGTACACAGAAGAGTCCAAATGGTTGACGTGCATGGAAGCAATCAATGCCTGGTTTTGCCTCTATGCTGTGCATGTGACATCTGGTGACGTTGTATGAAAATCAAGAGTAATGTCCACATATGAAGTTCATACGGGACATTTACTGTGTGTCACTCACCATTAAGCCGCTGTATTTGCACCCACATGTTATCCAACCCTCATTGCTCAGGATCAGAGTGAAATGTCAGCTATATCTCAAATATGAAATCCTAAATGATGGATTTGAACAGAGTAAAGGTGGAAGTCAGTCTGGGTTCAGTCATCCATCATAAATGCTGACAGAAGGGGCGTCACAAGGGGGGGAGAAAGTGGGACTGAGTTACTAGGGCCCAAGGTGGAGGGGCCCTAGTAACTTTAGCTATTGAAAAATAGCAGATATACAAGCTCACAGCGCGGCACCGAGTGCCGCGCTGCGAGCTTGTAGATCTGCTATTTTTGAAAAGTCACGAAAATGTGTGAAAAATCTTTGAATATATGTATTTTTTAAGCAAACATTTGTAACTCAAATTTTGCTTCTGGGGGGGTCCCTGGAACTAAAATATTTTGAGATGGGGGTCCGTGGCCAAATGCATATCATTTTGGGGGTCCTTCACATGAAAAAGTTTGAGCACCACTGACATGGAAACATATTAGGTTTCTTGCACGATTTTTCAAAAATAGCAGATCTACAAGCTCACAGCGCGGCACTCGGTGCTATTTTTCAATAGTTAACATTCATGGGGGGCCCGCAGTGAATCCTTGTACCCAGGGCCCAGAATTTGGTGTGACGCCCCTGGCTGACAGCAGGCAGTGATGTGACTGGCACTGTGCCCATAAGCCACCAACAATAGAGACTTAAGGGCTCTCATCAGTTTAGGAATGCTTTATTCCAGTGTTGGGCAGTAACTAGTAATATGTTACTGTAATAAATATTATTACTTTAACCAGTAACGAGTAGCGTAAGGAATTACTCTGCCAAACAGTAATATTATACCATATTACAAAAATGTTGTATATTACATATTAGAAGATTGCTGCTATAATTTATAGACATTTTGGCTGATTGGTGACTCTTATTATGATTATTATCTCCCCATGGCTAAACAGATTGTGTTGTTGTACATCTCTTATTTTTTCTTTTTTTTGCTGGTCGGGGGGCAAAAGTAATATATAAAATATAATATGTAATATAATATTATAACTTTTTTAAGGAGTAATATGTAATAACTAACATATTACTCTCCTGAGTAATATTGCCCAATACTGTTTATTACTAATATGAGGTATGAGTAAGGAATTTATGGTAGCTCCGCACGCACGCCACACCGCGCGCACACACACACACACACACACACACACACACACACACACACACACACACACACACACACACACACACACACACACACACACACACACACACACACACACACACACACACACACACACACACACACACACACTAGACAATATTAAACCCAATATTTCGACAGTCATCTATAACTCTAAATTAGAAGAGAAAAAATAAGTATACGTGATTGAAACGAACGTTATCACAAGCCATGGGCAATATCTAAAGGCTTTTAGAGGATTGTGAGGGTGGATCCACATGTTGTGATATTCAAATTAATTGATTTTCATTAGTGAATTCAATTACAGAGTCCTGGTCCTTTTCCTTGGCTGAGTACTGAGGGGAAGCTGCTCTCACTTGCAGGTTCATGCGTGATTGAGGTAAGTGTAATCTATTATGCAAATTCATAATAGAGAGCCAAATAAGAAATAAAGCGGTGGGTGTGTGAGACAGAGAGAGAGAGAGAGAGAGAGAGAGAGAGGTGCTATGTGTGTGCGTGAAAAAAGGAGACAGAGAGTGAGAGAGAGCTGGAGAGTGAGGCAGTCAGTGATACAGGTGGAGAGACAGAACAAAGGATCACAATGGAAAAAAGAGATTTCTGACCATGATAGCTTACTGACCACAATACTGACACGATACTGACCCCAATACTGACACGATACTGACCATGATACTGACCCCAATACTGACACGATACTGACCATGATACTGACCCCAATACTGACACGATACTGACCATGATACTGACCCCAATACTGACACGATACTGACCATGATACTGACCCCAATACTGACACGATACTGACCATGATACTGACCCCAATACTGACACGATACTGACCATGATACTGACCCCAATACTGACACGATACTGACCATGATACTGACCCCAATACTGACACGATACTGACCATGATACTGACCCCCAATACTGACACGATACTGACCATGATACTGACCCCAATACTGACCATGATACTGACCCCAATACTGACACGATACTGACCCCAATACTGACCCCAATACTGACCATGATACTTACTGACCCCAATACTCAGGTATGGATTAACACCTTTGAGGGCCCCTGGGCACTGAAGCTCCAAGGGCCCCCCTCTGCGTACGCGCTACAGGGCTCCAGACTAACCGTTTTCAGCATTTTAAAAAGTAACGATATAACAATAACAGTCTGAGGTAATAAACAGTGGCAGTGTGGGCCACTGACAATCAAAATCAAATAAAAACAAAAACAATGTACTATTATAGTACTACAATAATGGTCAAAACAAACCATATCCTTCCCCCAAAAATGACAAAATACCATTAGGACCAATTTCTGTCACTGCTCTTCAATCAATCAATCCATCAATCAATGCTATTTTCAATGTTCACAGTCAGTGTGTGACTCTCTCTCTCTCTCTCTCTCTCTCTCTCTCTCTCTCTCTCTCTCTCTCTCTCTCTCTCTCTCTCTCTCTCTCTCTCTCTCTCTCTCTCTCTCTCTCTCTCTCTCTCTCTCTCTCTCTCTCTCTCCCCCTCTCTCTCTCAGTAGTTCTCCTTGCTCTTCTTTGTTGCAGCTTACAACCACAAAAAGCCAAACAAGCAGCCTAAGCCCTAAGGCTGGACTCACACATATGCGTGAAACATCTTCTCCGTATCGTATGAGAATGGCCACTGGGAGCGCCGCTCCGTATCGTATGAGAATGGCCACTGGGAGCGCCGTACTAATGCATTGTCAATGGAAGGTTGTTTGGTTTTTTGTCGTTGCCGTGACTCTAGCTCAACCGCAGCCTGTCTTTTGGCCAAGAGACACGGCAACGACAAAACACAAAACAACCTTCCATTGACAATGCATTAGTACGGCGCCCCCAGTGGCCATTCTCAGACGATACGGAGAAGATGTTTCACGCAGCTGTGTGTGGGACGCCTAAGAAACCAACCTATTGGCCTATAAGTGATGTCAGTCTCCTTGTCTTCCTCTCATGTCAGTAGCCTAGCCAAACACAACAAAAGACCCTGACTGTCCACGATCCTGAATCCTACAGTCAAAATGTGTCACATGCAGGTGGCAGCAAGCAGCAGTGACAATGATAAGGCCATAATCCAGGCATATCTATTATAGCTACAGTGTGCAGTGTACAGTAGCCTACATCAGTGGTTCTCAACCTGTGGGTCAGGACCCCCAGGGGGGTCGCCAAATTATTTGGAGGGTCCCCAGATGATTAACTTAATGTGCAACATTGTTTTCTCACTCAACAGTAAACAAACCAACATGACGTTTAAGTGTATAGATAGAGGGTATCTGCCACTATCTGCACATTTCTAAAGTGACAATTTAAGGACTTTTTAATACCTCTAAAAATTGCAAATTAAACACTGGCCAAATTGTCAAATATCAGAGGCAGAAATTGTGAAAATAGCCAATCTACATGCTCACAACTAAAATGTAATGCTTCAACTCTTAGTGCTCGTCAGGGTGGGCGGTCCCCAGTTAAAATATGATTATTTTGGGGATCGCGGCCTGAAAAGGTTGAGAACCACTGGCCTACATTACCAATTGCTCATGTCACATAGGCCTATACTGTAGCAGAGATGCAATGCAATGCACGTGATGTTATGGCAATGCATATCATTTTAAAAAAATAACCCCAATAAACTCACAGCAGACAAGACAACACTGCTTATTGCACAGCTTAGAATGGTTCTTATCTTACATTTAGAAGTTCTTCTTTCTTGACTTCTTGGAGAATTCCAGGATTATGTCCTCGAAACCAACTATGACTCCACACAGAGCGCAGACAGAATCAGTTTCATATGCGGAGGAAAGGACTCAGGACTCGGCCCGTTTTTCGGAGATCAGTGTCTGTCAACTGTCATCAGATTTTGTGTCAAATATGACACCAAAGCAACCATGTATCCAAACGTTTGTTCAGTCCTGGGAGCAAATTGTCAAAACGTTTTACTACCACTGTCTGAGAACCACCTCGTTGTCATAATTATGCAGCGAGTCTGTGTCACCGTGACAGCTTTGATGTCAAACTGCACTCAGAAAGAGCCAACAACTTGTGCAGGGATTGCAATAAGGTCGGTCGGTCCATATCTCTTCTGTAGGGCTTTACTTTAGGCTGGAATCGCTTTATCACGGCCGCTTCCCTCTTCTCTTTTTCCTGTTTTTTTTTCTTCTCCTCTTAGCAGCGCTTTTGTTTGTTGTCCATTTTGCTTCCTTCTTTGATTTTAGCGCGTTCACTCACTAGTCACCTGCCTGCCTCTCCACTGGCAGCTGGCAGCACCTGACCTTGTAAGTCACACAGCCCACCCATCTTGAACAAACAGCCAATATTCACCATATTCCTGGCCCTCTCTATGGAGGCTGCCATTTTCTTTTACAGAGGGCGCTAGAGAGTTTCTCTCTGTGTGCTGCTTAAAAAAACATCTTTTCACTTCCTCCCAAATAAGGAAGTGACACGGAATTGCCAGATTTTGCCAAAAGAATAAGCCCAACAGAAGCAACTAGGCTATATAGGCCTACTACTTTACATTTACAATTGAAAATAGCAGATCAGCAAGCTCACAGTCACAATGTGTCACATTGGGACACATTGTGAGCTTGTATATTTGCTATTTAAAAAATATTGAGGTGGGGAAAAAAAATGTTTTGAATATTTTTGAAACATTTTAAGTCTAACAACATAAATCTGTGTGAAGGTCCCTGGCACCACATATTTTCAGATGGGGGTCTGCGACTGTGGACAAATATGTTAATCTGGGGTCCTTGATATGAAAAGAATTTCATACCACTGGTTTAAAAAATATTAGAAAGTAAGCCCAATAAGCAACTAGGCCTATACTGTTTTTTTAGAGACACAAATTGCTTATTATAAGCAGACATGGCAACCCAGGTACATTCAGAGCCCAGAGCCTAGAACGCCAACTACTGACACTTTAAATTAATGCAAGGACAACAGGAAACCAAATGATGTTTTTCAGGCCAGCTTTTTTTCAGCCTCCGCCTCTTTCAGGATATGAACAGGAAGCCGGGGGCGGGGCCAGGAATAACGTGAATAGGCTGTCTGTATTGCTGCTGCAGCTCAGTGTGCGCTCACTGCGCTGCCAGGCAGGGAGTGGCATCATCTTATTTATTTCATTCGGATTATTTCAACGTTTGTTTGTGCCTCCCTGGAGGGCCCCCTGATGCCAAGGGCCCCTGGGCACGTGCCCAAGGTGCCCATATTGTATATCCGGCCGTGCCAATACTGACACGATACTGACCATGATACTGACCCCAATACTGACATGATACTGACCCCAATACTGACATGATACTGACCCCAATACTGACATGATACTGACATGATACTGGCATGATACTGACATCAATACTGACACGATACTGACCATGATACTGACCATGCACTGACCCAAATACTGAAAATCTAGCGCAGCGTAGTTCATTTGGACACGGAAGTTAGAGTCTAGATATACCCCGAACCCCCCCTCTTCGATCGCTAACAGCTAATTAATTCATACGCCCACGTTCATTCTTACTTCATTCTCATTCGCTACAAGCTACTTCATACACACCCTCATTTCTCAGTGTAGTCCTTATAAGCAGCCTCTGCTCACTGCTCATTCTACATGTTCAGCTGTCAAAGCAGGTTGTGTGATGTGTGTTAAAAAAATCCTCCACCTCCCCGGCCTCCTCCCTGTGGCATTTAGCTTCAGTTGTAATGGATGCTCTGTGATAGGATAACATGTGGATTGTACCATGTTTATTGCGACCGTCAGGTCGCACTTACTATCAAAACCTGCACAAACTGTGAGTCAGTCAGTCAGTCCGTCCGTCCGTCCGTCCGTCCGTCCGTCCGTCCGTCAGTCTGTCTGTCACACCTCACACGTCACACTATTGCCCTGCTCATATCTCCGCAACCGTTGCCCCGATCCATGCCATATTTTGCACACACACTCCTTGCCTGCCAAACTACAACCTCCGCGTTGCCTTGGCGGACGAATAGGTACCGGCCCCGGCTCTCCTGGTCGCTCCTAGCCCGAGTTACGGCATTTTATGTGCGCTGCAGTGGCAGGGGGTCCTCCACTGGGGGCGCCACCACTTTTGCATCCGTTCTGGAGCACCAGGAGTCGGTGGTCCCCGGGAATTCCCCGTGAGCAGCCCCGTTGGGGTGGCCATTTGGTCATTTTTGCACATTTGGTCATTTTTTACATCTGGGGGTCCCCCAGGGACCTGGGGGTCCCTGGAGCTTCGGGGGTCCTTGGAGGTTGTAGTTTGGCAGGCAAGGAGTGTGTGTGCAAAATCTGGCATGGATCGGGGCAACGGTTGCTGAGATATGAGCAGGGCAAAAGTGTGACATGTGACGTGTGACAGACAGACTGACGGACGGACTGACTGACGGACTCACAGTTTTGATAGTAACTGCGACCTGACGGTCGCAATCACACAAATCGGTACACACTATGTCTACACTCATGTCATCAACATGGATCTGTCCCATATAGCGCCACCATCAGGCCGATTTTTTCAAACACATTTTTGGACACTGCTCCTACAGATTTTGCCCTAAAACCAGTAACACTCCCTAATCGGGAGATAAGCGACCGTAGGTCACTTATCTCCACAAATAGGGCAAAAATGTGTTTTGCCAAAATCTTCCTGATCCATGTTGATGACATGAGTGTAGACATACTGTGTAGTGATTTTCGTGATTTTAGGGCAAAATCTGTAGGACCAGTGTCCAAAAATGTGTTTTTAAAAATCGGCCTGGAGGTGGCGCTATATGGGAGAGATTCATGTTGATGGGATGAGTGTAGACATACTGTGTACCGATTTGCGTGATTTTAGGGCAAAAATTGTAGGAGCAGTGTCCAAAAATGTGTTTTGCAAGAATCTGCCTCATGGTGGCGCTAGAAGAGGGCCATGTGAGAAATGAGGGGTGGGGTCTCCGCGCCGGCAAGGCGGACGAATAGGTACCGGCCCCGGCTGTCCCGGTCGCTCCTAGCCGGAGTTACGGCATTTTATGTGAGCTGCAGTGTAGGGGGTCCTCCACTGGGGGCGCCACCACTTTTGCATCCGTTCTGGAGCACCAGGAGTGGGTGGTCCCCGGGAATTCCCCGTGAGCAGCCCCGTGGGGGTGGTCATTTGGTCAGTTTAGCACATTTGGTCATTTTTTACATCTGGGGGTCCCCCAGGGACCTGGGGGTCCCTGGAGCTCCGGGGGTCCTTGGAGGTTGTAGTTTGGCAGGTAAGGAACGTGTGTGCAAAATTTGGCATGGATCGGGGCAACGGTTGCGGAGATATGAGCAGGGCAAGAGTGTGACGTGTGAGGTGTGACAGACAGACTGACTGACTGACTGACTGACTGACTGACTGACGGACTTACACTTTGTGCAGGGTTTGATAGTAAATGCGACCTACGGTCGCAATCACACAAATCAGTACACAGTATGTCTACACTCATCTCATCAATATGGATGTCCCATATAGCGCCACCATCAGGCCGATTTTTTTAACCACATTTTTGGACACTGCTCCTACACATTTTGCCCTAAAATCACGCTGCGACCTGACGGTCGCTTATCTCCCGATTAGGGAGTCTTACTGGTTCCATGATTGTGACCCTGCACAAAGTGTCAGTCTGTCTGTCAGTCTGTCTGTCAGTCTGTCTGTCACACCTCACACGTCACACTTTTTCCCTGCTTATATCTCCGCAACCGTTGCCCCGATCCATGCTCCCCCGGAGCTCCAGGGACCCCCAGGTCCCTGGGGGACCCCCAGATGTAAAAAATGACCAAATGCGCAAACATGACCAAATGACCACCCCAACGGGGCTGCTCACGGGGAATTCCCGGGGACCACCGACTCCTGGTGCTCCAGAACGGATGCAAAAGTGGTGGCGCCCCCAGTGGAGGACCCCCTACACTGCAGCTCACATAAAATGCCGTAACTCCGGCTAGGAGCGACCGGGACAGCCGGGGCCGGTACCTATTCGTCCGCCTTGCCGTCGCGGAGACCCCACCCCTCATTTCTCACATGGCCCTCTTCTAGCGCCACCATGAGGCCGATTCTTGCAAAACACATTTTTGGACACTGCTCCTACAATTTTCGCCCTAAAATCACGCACATCGGTACACAGTATGTCTACACTCATCCCATCAACATGAATCTGTCCCATATAGCGCCACCTCCAGGCCGATTTTTAAAAACACATTTTTGGACACTGCTCCTACAGATTTTGCCCTAAAATCACGAAAATCACTACACAGTATGTCTACACTCATGTCATCAACATGGATCAGGAAGATTTTGGCAAAACACATTTTTGCCCTATTTGTGGAGATAAGTGACCTACGGTCGCTTATCTCCCGATTAGGGAGCCTTACTGGTGGTATGATGAAATGTTGATTGCACTATGGTTATTCTATGTGCTGTAATTTATGATGTAATTGGAAGTGTAACTTATGCTCTGCTCTGGGGGGTCTGAGATAGCAGATTCTGTGTTATTGCGACCGTCAGGTCGCAGTTACTATCAAAACCTCCACAAACTGTGAGTCCGTCAGTCAGTCCGTCCGTCAGTCTGTCTGTCACACGTCACACTTTTGCCCTGCTCATATCTCAGCAACCGTTGCCCCGATCCATGCCAGATTTTGCACACACACTCCTTGCCTGCCAAACTACAACCTCCAAGGACCCCCGAAGCTCCAGGGACCCCCAGGTCCCTGGGGGACCCCCAGATGTAAAAAATGACCAAATGTGCAAAAATGACCAAATGACCACCCCAACGGGGCTGCTCACAGGGAATTCCCGGGGACCACCAACTCCTGGTGCTCCAGAACGGATGCAAAAGTGGTGGCGCCCCCAGTGGAGGACCCCCTGCCACTGCAGCGCACATAAAATGCCGTAACTCGGGCTAGGAGCGACCAGGAGAGCCGGGGCCGGTACCTATTCGTCCGCCTCGGCGGTGCGGAGACCCCACCCCTCATTTCTCACATGGCCCTCTTCTAGCGCCACCATGTGGCGGATTCTTGCAAAACACATTTTTGGACACTGCTCCTACAATTTTTGCCCTAAAATCACTCAAATCGGTACAAAGTATGTCTACACTCATGTCATCAACATGGATCTGTCCCATATAGTGCCACCTTCAGGCCGACTTTTTAAAACACATTTTTGGACACTGCTCCTACAGATTTTGCCCTAAAATCACACAAATCGGTACACACTATGTCTACACTCAGCGCCACCATCAGGCCGATTTTTTTCAACCACATTTTTGGACACTGCTCCTACACATTTTGCCCTAAAATCACGCTGTGACCTGACTGTCGCTTATCTCCCGATTAGGGAGTCTTACTGGTGTTATGGTTACACAGATAAATCTGTATATCATCAGAGCAGAGCCCATCTGCCAAACTCAATGCAATATCATTGCATAAATGGTTATGTTATTTCTAATAAATGTCAAATGGCTAACTCTAAGCTGAAGTGTTGAAATGAAGGATACCGACCAGGATACTGACATGATACTGACCATTTCTACTGACCACGATACTGACATGATACTGACCAGGATACTGATATAATACTGACCATGAGACTGACCATGATGGACTCGATGTGGGTTGATTGCGACCGTCAGGTCGCAGTTACTATCAAAACCTTGACCAGCTGTCCGTCAGTCCGTCAGTCCGTACGTCAGTCCGTCAGTCTGTCTGTCACACGTCACACTTTTGCCCTGCTCATATCTCCGCAACCGTTGCCCCGATCCATGCCAAATTTTGCATACACACTCCTTGCCTGCCAAACCACAATTCTCACATGACCCTCTTCTAGCGCCACCATGAGGCCGATTCTTGCAAAACACATTTATGGACACAGCTCCAACAATTTTTGCCCTAAAATCACGCAAATCGGTACACCGTATGTCTACACTCATGTCATCAACATGGATCTGTCCCATTTAGCGCCACCTTCTGGCCGATTTTTTCAAACACATTTTTGGACACTGCTCCTACACATTTTGCACTAAAATCACGCTGCGACCTGACGGTCGCTTATCTCCCGATTAGGGAGTCTCACTGGTTTTTACACACTCAGGATGAAATGAACAGTGAGGATATTACTGTGTATTACTGTGTAGGCCATGTGCTGTAAGTCCCACAAAGGAGCCTTTCCATTCCCTCTCAGTTATTATTAGTCATACATGACAGCAACATGGGCGCTACACGAGACCCCCATCATCACCTCTTAACTCAATTGGCTTTAAATGGAGCCTCTCACAGCATGCTTTACTGATCTTTGGGACACAATGAACGGCAGAGACCTCTCTCTCTCTCTCTCTCTCTCTCTCTCTCTCTCTCTCTCTCTCTCTCTCTCTCTCTCTGCTAAAGATGTGCCAGCCGAGACTTGAAAGAGAATCTATTAGAAGAGTGAGAGTGTAAAGAGATAATGATCTGAGGACACAACACTCCATTAAAAGGCATTTTCTTTTAAATAGTCGCAGAAACAAATCCCACTGGGGGGACTGGTGTGTGTGTGTGTGTGTGTGTGTGTGTGTGTGTGTGTGTGTGTGTGTGTGTGTGTGTGTGTGTGTGTGTGTGTGTGTGCGTGCATGCGTGCGTGCGTGCGTGCGTGCGTGTAAAATGGGGATGTGCTGTTTTAAGTGTTTTTGCTTATTTGTTTTGTTGTGGAGGAGGGGTGTTCCTACAGTAGTCCTCAGCAATTGCAAATAAATAAAAATGTAATAGATAAGAGCACCACCCCAGAGGGACTTGACAGCAAAAATAATCAACACCCCTTAACTGACATCAATTGCAGTTGCCGGGACTATATCCCAGAGGACCTTGTTAGTGTTGTTTTAACAGCAAAATGAGCCAACTTCTAAAGTCCCGCAACCCCCGAGGTGCCTAACTGGTTGGCTGCCTGGTTAGTTGAATGCTATATGTGTTACAATGATGTTGTGCTAATAATGGATGAAATGAGGATGCGTTGGCTCATAGCCTGGGATCGCTTCCAATTTCGAGCTTTTGATCCGGTCGGGAGCGGATGACGTCCTACGTCATTTTTTATTCAAAACGGACTACAATTTGGCCGGAACTACCGACCGGAATCAGTTTTAACCTGGTCTTGCGCATGCGCTAACTGGGATAAAACTGATTCCGGTCGGTAGTTCTGGCCAAAGTGTAGTCCGTTTTGAATACAAAATGACGTAAGATATCATCCGGTCTAGACCGGATCAACCAACCTGTTTAGTAAACGAATACCAGGCTTTCCCAGCCTGGTGAGGCGAGGTTAGTTGGCTCATGGATGAGTTAACCCTGGTGTCTCGAAAATAGCTGATCTACAAGCTCACAATGTGTCACAGCGACAGCGTAACACGTTGTGAATTTGTGCATCTGCTATTTTCAATGCAAGACATGATGCAGAACCAAGTTTAACTCAGGCTTGAATCACCCATGTACTTAACTCTAACTAGATGATGTTGCACTACTTTGAATGTGTATATTTCAGATGTTGGAAAAGAAATGTTCACAGTCTGACATCATTTGATGAAATGAACCCGAATGTGAATGAAACCTTCATGCGACAAATTTAGCCTTGCTCTGGAACAATACCAGGCAGGGTTTGATTTGCTGGGGATGCATGACTCTGCCCTCTGCTCCTGATATCCCAATCTGTTCATTTTGATTGCCAGTGGGGACGTGTTTTATCCTCGCTACTGAATTAAATACAGTACGCATTTCCTTTTGGTAAATGTGCACTCACTGTCTGATTATATTTCATTCATGTTTGATAATATCACAATTTAATACAAATGTATGTTTACCACATAAACCATGGTTGGCATTATTTGATGGTCCCAGTGGAGAGAAACAGGTCAAATGGAGGTGATAGAGTAAGGCAGTGAGTGACATGCAGCAAATGGAAGTGAACCGGGGTCAGGCCATATAGCAGGTTGTCCCTTTGTGTAAATCTTAAAAAAATAATCGTTCTTTTTTTCTTTTCCTTTTTTTTTGGGGTGGGGGGGTGCTTTTTTTTTTTGCAGTGAGAATCATACAGGCAGCAGCAGGAAAACTGATGGTGTCTGGTGAGCGAATGTGATGCCTGCATCTATCAAACTGGATGTTCTAACTACACCCAGCTTTGGGGTGTTGTGCAGAGATTTTGTACACACACACACACACACACACACACACACGCACACACGCGCGCACACACACACGCACACACACACACACACACACACGCACACTCAAATTCAAAGAAGGTAGAGATTCCATACACTGCCAAAGTCGATATCACATGAGAGCAATTAACAAGCATCACATTATCTCTCTTACTTTCTCGCACACATACCATACACACTCTCACACAGCATTATTTCTCTCTGATATGTGTCTTAGCTTATGTTTGCAGCAAGTGTATGCATGCATACTGCCATTTTCAGTGTGTGTGTGTGTGTGTGTGTGTGTGTGTGTGTGTGTGTGTGTGTGTGTGTGTGTGTGTGTGTGTGTGTGTGTGCTGCTTGCCTTAGCGCAGTAGCTTGTTGCCAGGGTAACCGGTCAGAGCGATGCCGCGGAAGCAGCTGTTACTTAAGGCCCTGGCTCTCAACGTGTGGTCCGGGGACCCGTACAGGTCCATTCATATACTATCAGAGTTACATTAACAGTGTGGGATTTTACAGTGTTGACTGCATAGGGCAGGGTTCCCCAATTAGTTTTCCCCACGGGCCGAATTATGTCTAGGGTATCAAGCTGAGGGCCACAACATTGCAGGGGGCGACGGCGGCGTTCCCGCTACTCCAGCGACAGTTCAGATATCGTCGTTGTCGGGTGAAAATCTTGTATGTCCAAAACCGTTCGTTTTGCATTTATCACTAGTATTTAAACTAGTGAAAACAGCCGTCTACAAGCATTGTAGATCTGCTGTTTTTAATACTTCTGTGCGACGGCCTTGTATGATTTGGGAAAGAGTGTACAAATTTGGAGATACTAGATATCCACCCGACAACGACAATATACTAGTGTTGTTGTAGCTCTTATACCACCATTATTACTGGGGTTGGTGGGGGCCAGAAAGTAGCCCCCCGCGGGCCGCCTATTGGGGAACCCTGGCATAGGTTCTTAGAGGTTAAAAAAAATCTAATTGGAGTCCTTGAAATTCAAAAGGTTGAGAATCACTGAAAATAATCACCGCTTAATTTAAGTGTTGATTAGTGACATCACTGTGTGATCAATAGTTCTTCTTTCAGTCTCTCTCTACCTGCTAAAACCCATCTCTGTTGTCTAGATGAAGCACACACATTTGGAAACTTTTGTCATAACTGAATTCTTGACACAAGTTTGAAAACTGCATTATAAGTAACACAATACAGAGATACATTACAATATCCACAATCCTTCAGCACTCTACTCTTTCTCTCAAGTTCAATCTATTCTGTTCATTATCATACCTCCAGGATGACCCCCCCGGTATTAAATGAACAAGGGTTCCGTACGGAACCTAACCGTTTCCATGGCTTATTCATGCACAAATTGCATATTTTGCTTTGCATAATTGCCTATTGCATTCCTTGGCCCCTGTACTGCTGCTAGCAGCCATATTTCTAGTTGTATTTATTAAATGACTATTTTCTTAATTATTTAATAAATGAAAAAAAATATACCAACAAAAATGGGTCACGGGAAACACTGTCCTAAATCATATTATCTGAGGTGTCTTCATATAACTTGACTTCTGGTCTTCTAAACAAGCACTACATTTTATAGTGTACATATAGTGATACCAAGGATTTAGTCTTACACTGTTAAATCTTTTACATACAAACACCGTTTTTTATAACCTCCATTTCTGTTCTTTTCCTAAGCAGAGAGCCAAACACTCAAGCCTTTTGGGGTCATAAAGAATCAGTAACTGTATGTTTCTGTATTCTGTTGATTCGAGTCCTGCTAGGCAAACTGAGAGTGTTCAGTATTCATTGAGAAACAGCACTGGCAAAGAAGGAAACACTACACTGCTGGAGGAAATGTGAAGTATAAATAACATAGCTTTGATCTAAAGTTCAAGTTATCTGTCTGCAAGGGAGTGAGTTTGTCTTGACACAAATATGCCCATAAATGGACACAAACCGATACCAATATTGGTAGTGTGCTAACAACATTTGTCACGATAACACAGAACTCTCTTTAAAAGGACAGAATCTGGGCTTAGAATCGCAAAGTGTAGGCCTGCAAGGCAATAATGGTTGACGTCAGTCTTGAAGACGTTGTTAGGCAACCGTTTCTGTTGTGTGTGCGCAGCCTATTTCACCCACCCAATAACACCAGCCAATATTTGGTACTGAAACCTGAACATGCTGATCAGAGCAACAACCCTGCAATAATCCCGACATTGCCAGGCAAGCTGATTTTCTGCTTGTATAGACTGAAGTTGCAAATGGTTTAGGAACAAAATGTTAAGTCCTGGCTGAGAAAACTTTTAAACCCCCAATCTGACAGATACATAAGAAAATATAGTGGATTCATGTTTTTATGACATGGACATCTCCTTCCAAGGAATGACTCGGGCACCGTTCGACCGAACAACTTCAAACTCTGCATATGTGTCCCAAATGACCCGGGGGGTGTGCAGAGTGGGAATTCGATCGGAGTTCACTTAAAAAAATGTTTTAATGGTGTCCAATTAACCTCGCCTACCAGGCTTTCTGGGGGAAAGCCTGGTGTTCGTTCACAACAGGCCATTTGGTTTCCACCTAAAGTGCGGAAACCACTAGAAGAAGCGGCGTCGCTTTGATTTGGTTCCCCCGTTTGTTTCCCCAATCCCAATTAATATGCTCGAGTAGCCTAGTGTAGTCTTTCCAGTCGCTACGAGTTGGACTAAGCGGCGTCGCTTTGATTTGGTTCCCCCGTTTGTTTCCCCAATCCCAATTAATATGCTCGAGTAGCCTAGTGTAGTCTTTCCAGTCGCTACGAGTTGGACTAAAAGATGCATATACCAAACTAATTTTTCAAAAGCAAAACTACTCCGCATCAAGAAGTTTATTAGGTATAGGCCCTAAAAGTGTGTCCTTGAGCGCAGGCGAATTATTTTGGGTTAAAACTGTTTCCGGTGGATAGTTCCAGCCAAATTGTAGTCTTTGAGTACTACAACATGACGTGTTGTGGTTTCCGCTCCAGACCGGTTACAAGCCTGAAAAGTGAAGTGATCCCAGACTATTGTCCAATTACCCAAGAGGCAGGGGCAGAATTGCAAAACATACAAGGAGGTGACCAAGCCAGACAAAAACAATCAAATACAAACAAATTAGCTTTTTTATTTATTATGAGTTAAAATATGACTTTAACGTTGTTTATCACCCCAACGGTGTGATAGATTAAAACATAAATAAAAGCGTTCTTACAAAAATGTGGCAATAAACAATCACAAATCAAACAAGTAATTCATATTTTTTTTTACACTTGATTCTTTTTTTCTGTTATTTTGTACATGAATCATCATATTTACATTTTTGCTTTTACCCTTTTGTTTGTACATTGCTCAGAATGAGAATGATGTACCCATGTTAAAGTGTTAATCCTGAAGATCATCTGTTTTAGTGCATTTCATTGTTGTCGGGTGTAAACCTTGTATGTTCAAAACCGTTCGTTTTGCATTTATCATTTTAAAAATGATTTAAAATAGTGAAAATAGCTGATCTACAAGCACAACGTCTCGTGGTGCGAGGCACTGTGTTCTTGTAGATCTGCTATTTTCACTAGCTTTGTGCGACAGTCAGTCTTGTATGATGAAAGCAGGGCATAACTTTAGGAAAAACTTGGGAGATATGACGTTTCTGCCCGACAGTGACGATTTGGTGACACCTATTGGTGACTGATGGTCACATCAAGCGTGTTTTCATGAGACAAATACTGCAGTATGGACTGCTAGGCCCCCAAATAAACCAGCATGGTTAAACTGGGAGCACAATGTTTTATAAAGACCATAAACCAACAGTTGCGTATCATTGAGGACTATGATAGGGCTACAGCATCGTTAGCCGTTAGCTCTTGTCTTCTGCGTTCAACCATGCGTGCACAGTTGCACACATCATTTGCTGGGAATGGAACCCTGTCGGCACAAATGGAAAGTAACATAGAATAGAGTACTTACAAGTGATGCCTGGCTGTTGGCACAAAAATACCAACTTTTTGATTATCTTAAGGATTAACACTTTTTAAGTCCAAACCTAACGTTCAAAGGAGAGGTATAAAAAGCTAGACTATTCTTTTTCTCCCTTTCACTCTCTTTCTCACCTTCTCCTGAAAACATACTGGGTTCTACTCTAGTGCATTTCATGACTTGTCCCTTGGGCATGCTCAATGCCTTCTCTGACAGAAGTTCATTCACTTAGAATTTTTAAATAGCTAAAAGTAGCTAAAACACATCGCTAAAACATATTGTGACATGTTGTGAATTTGCACGACACCATAGTAAGACGTATAGAGTAACTATAAAATAGGTCTTGAGAATCCATTACGTCCAATTCACGTTGAGTTCCTGTACTGCCTTGCAAATGTGTCACATTTATTCCATTTACACAATGAAACTTCATTTTGTGAACTAAAACCCAGCGGCATCCATCACCCCATTTTCTAATGATAAAACCATTTTGCAACAATCAACGTTGCATCCAAACTGACTTATGTAACTGTAATAGACAGAAATGCTTCATCAATAACAATACAGTATGTATTGAATTTACAAATATGTGGGAATGAGGAGTGTCTGGACTCTGGATCCTTTGCAGTAGAAGCAGAAAGGTTTCTGTGCATTATGTGATAAAGGTTTAGCTGAAGGGTAAGCAGCCTTCTATCACACGCAGTAGAAGAGAGAGTGTTCAATTAACTCTGAAAGTGCCCGTTTTATTAACACCAGTGGTGAAAGTGAGCCGGAACGGCCGGAACCCCCGTTCCGTTAAAACATTTGGGGACGGAACGGCGTTCCGTTAAGAAAAGGAGAAGCCAGCTGTCAAAATCCCATGTTAAATAACCTCCCACAAACGCACGTCCAGGAAGAAAACAATAGCCTATACCAAAGTCAGATTAACATACAGTAGGCTACAAAAGTGTTACTAGTTAGGCTATATTTTCTGATAAAGTGCTTCTAAATTATTCCCGTGGGTTTGTGTAGGTCAGTGTGATCCATTCTGTTCGCGTTTCAGTGTTTGTTTGACACGGAGCGAATAGATGTGGGACGTTCGCGAACGAGTCGAGTCTTTTGAACGGCTCTTTGAAATGAACGATATGATTCGGTTCACAGTAGGGAGCCGTTCCTTTCTAATGAACAGTGGCCGTCTTTTGAACGGCTCTTTGAAAGGAACGGATCCCAGAGATCCGGCTCACTTCAAAGAGCCATAAATCCCATCTCTAGGAGGACTCGTTGCGTCTGTGCCTGCATGGATGCTATTCTGCATGTGTAGTGGAGTAGAATTAAAAGTATTGGAAATACTCCAGTAAAGTAGGCTAGGCTATACTTAAAACCTGTACTTAAATACACTACTTTAGTAAATGTACTTAGTTTACTTTAGATAACTGGTTATAATAATATTAATAATAATATGTGTAATAATATAATAAATATAATAATAATATATAGATGCTTACCCTTCTGTATGGAACAATGAACAATATGAACAATATGAAGAGGCTTATTATAGATATTTCATTTAGGATTTCAATCATGTTTCATGTTACAGTAAGTGTAATGCCGTTGCCTAATTCAGGTGTAGGACCTGTAGTGTTTTTATTGTGTGTAGGCCTATAACTGTTCGAAAATGCAGTTTTCTATGCATTTCAGGGGTTTTGGGGGGTTAGAGCCTCCCAATTTTTTTCGGCCGCGCAGCTTCGCCGCGCGGCCAATTTATGACAGTTCCGGCAAGAATTTCAAACCACTTTCACCCCTGATTAACACTCACAATTTGCGGTCTACAGGCCCCAAAGTTATCATTCCTTCCTTCATATTCACTGGCAATCCACTCCTCACATACCCTACAGCCTACATAATACTCTCCTTGCACGTCCTCCATAAAGTTCTCTTCCAAACCTCTCCCAGCCTTTCTCCCCATCACCACTCCTCTCCTCTCCTCTCCCTATCACCTACCGTCCTAACTCTACCTCATCTGCCTCTTCCTTATTGGGTTTTCTTGTCTCATTCTGCCCATGCAGACTGTCTCCATGTAGACGGAGAGTTACAAATGACCGCACAGTCCGTTCTCTGAACTCTATTCTCCCCATGAGCCAAAACCATTACCAGCTCTACCTTCTATTTAACAACCATTTACCCGCTCTCTGTCAACTTCTGGTGGGTTCTGTGAGCCAATTATAAATGCCTCCGGGTACAATGTCACAGTTCCCCCCTGTGTATGAGAGTGAGAGGAGGGTTCCCCCTCCTCCTCCTCTTCTTCCACGCTCCATCAGTGTTACATTATGACTGCATGCCAACACTGTGATCCGCCTCAGGGACAACATGTCAGCTCCTCACGCCAGGAACTCCAACAGAACAGGAAAAGATAAGACGAAAAGGAACAGCTTTCATAGTTTATGCCTCTCTGTGTCAACTTGTGTGAGCATAGTATAAGTCAGTGGATCTCAAACTTTTATATTTCAAGGTCTTCCCTAACGGGTCCATTTGGTTCCATTTGTACACTGTCAGAGTTACAGGGTAAATTTAGACCCCCATAAAGGAACCTAGAGAATCGCTGAAATCCACTTTGAGAACTACTGGTATAAGTTATATTGTATTGTTTGTGTGTATGCCTGCATGTGTGCCTGCATACTGTTCCATGTGTTCATCTGTTTTTTGTTTGTGTGTATGTGCAACGAACATAACTTAAGTCACTGGTCCGAAGCCCCCTCGCGGTCAAGTCGTTACAAACAATAAAAATAATTTAAATACATTTAAAAAGCTGCTACTTTTGTGTCTCTTTGACAGGATTACACCACATGGCCGTAACAGAAAGACATCAAGCGGCTAATTGCCTGAGCCTCTGTAAGCTTCTTATGGCAGCCATGGCAGAACAAACCAAAGTAGACATGAAACGGCAATCATGGACAAACACACAAAACAACTGCTTAACAAGCAGGATAAAAGAGGTGTTGAGGAGAGGTATTCAGATAGACAGCTCCGTACAGAAGCAGCCATTGTAGAAGATACTTTTTTTTTCTGCTTGCACACAAGAAACTACCGTCGCTGCACTTTTGTTCTACCTCCTATTAGAAGAATTGTTTGAGGGTAAAATGAAAGCAAAACTTGTTTTGATCTTTTTTTTTAAGCCGGTAGAGATGGCAGAATATTGCAGACATTAGAATATTTCTTTTAAGCACTTGTCTTGTTAAACCCCAGCATGCCTATTCTGGGGGGAACATTCGCCAAAAAATAGTAGATCTGCAAGCGTCTTGAAGCTTATGAGCTTGTAGATCGATAGCAGTGAGCCTGTAGGTCATCTATTTTTGGCACAGAGATTTGGTGTAGATGAAAAAGCGCAGTTGTAACTCAGGACCTTTTTGCAAAGAATGGAGGGTTTAAGTAGTTAAATATACATATTTGGTTCTGTTCTGTTCTGCATTCAAGAAAGTACTGTCTGCAGGACTACTGCTGTGGATACATGCAGGATAAATACATGAAGGGGATTTCTACAGGGGTCACCATTAGTACCCCAGTACTAATGCATACTGATAAATACATGAAGGGGAGTTCTACAGGGGTCACCATTAGTACCCAGTACTAATGCAGACTAAATATAGGGACTTGCTTTTCCCAGTGGCTCCTCTGCAGTTCACTGTTAGTCTCCAGTGGTGTACAGTAACTAAGTACATTTACTTATGTATTGTACTTAAGTAAAATTTGGAGGTATTTGTAATTGAGTATTTCCAATTTCCAATACAATGCAACGCTTTGTGAGCCTGTAAGTCTGCTATTTTCAAAAGATTTGTATACATTTGAAAGCTTGAAATGGGACATTCTACCTTATGAGCACTTTTACTTTTGATACTTTAAGCACATTTTGATGCCAATACTTTTGTACTTTTACTCAAGTAAATTTAGAATTCCAGACTTTTAGTTGTAACAGAGTATTTCTGAATCGCAGTATTTGAGTACTTTTTACACTACTCTACCTGTCCAGCAGGTAGCAGACATAAAATACTTGCTTAAAAATATGGACAACAAAACTGGGACTATATTACAAAAGAATCTTACTGCATAACGTACAGTATATTCACTTCACACCAGCTCTTCCAACCCTAAACGTTTGAATGCATACACAAAATACATGTTAATGCTATTCATGAAAGTTTCTGCTTACACTGAGAAAAGAATGCACATTTCATCCAGGTGTCTCATAATGGACACCTACTTTTAGACGGGAGAAATTTGATTTGATATCAACACTCTGATGTGACTCTGTCGGTCTAAAGTGATATTACGGATTTCAATTGAGTTTGCAACTTATTTCTCTACTGCCCGTCTCGCTCCACTTCATTGTCTAACAAAGCTGAAATGCCTCACAATCTGTCTCCTTACTGTTTCAGTGCAGATGTGTGTTTTCCTTTTTTTTATGGGTGCCTGGGAGCGTATTTGAACAGACATTCCAGTGAACATGAAGCGCTCCTCAATTGTGATTGAAAACCAAAAAGTGAGATGCGCCCAAACGAGACAGGAAAAGTGCTTAACAACTGTCAATTAATTATACCGACATGCCTAAAACCACTGCAGCAGAAGCAAGAGTATTCTGTATTTCACAGACAGAATGCATGCTTTCTTTTGATTAAAATTCCTAAACTTATTAATATCCTTTATTTCTTTTTCCTCTACTATAGATGCAGAAATATGATTGAACTGCCCATTGCTGGTGTAATGATTTTAGACCTTCAACTCCAGTCTCAGAAAGTAAAGGGGTGTGGACAACATCCACTGGTACATTTTCACCTGCCATCGCGTTCTCTCAGTGTCAGAGCCTCAGTGATTCTGGAGTCCATCACTACACCTGGATTGTAAGTGTTGCAGGTCTATCTGATTGCAAGGCCAGCATATGGGCTGTATGATTTAAATGAATTGCATCACAACCACAGGTTAGAACCAATAGAACTCAAATGGAATCAATAGAAATTCTGTCTATTTGTTACATTCACATCTGCTCCATTAAGGAAGCCTGAAAGAGGGAAATTGAGCAAGAAGTCCTTTCAAACAGGAGAACTCTGTTTGAAGAGGCTGAATCCATTAGTGAGATATGCTACCTGCAGCTATAACACAATTAAAATGCAGAGGCGCACCGATCTGATGAGAGGTATAAAAGTCTATTCAGAGATGGATAAAGCAGGAGATCAAGCTAATATCTCTTCAGTGGCACTCAACCGAGCTGAAACCATCTGAATAATCTGAATGGACCCCTGTGTGCATTATACGTACATATCTGAATAATTGCTCTCCTTGAGAGTGGACCTGGGAAAAACTGATGCAGCCACAGCCTGCAGTAAAAAATAATAACACATTTGTTTTGTATAGGCTAGTGCTTTTAAGGTAATCAAGGACGCTTAAATATGGGGTGCACTGAGGATAAATGAATGGCTACTACAGTGAAAAGTAGTATGCAGGAAACATGAAGGATAAATACTTAGATTGCTGCAACTGTAGAGGTGTGCAAATGCTTTTTTTTTTTGCATTTTTTAAAACAGTCTTAAAAGAAATTCATTGGCTCTGGTTTCTCCTCAGGTAACATCTCCGAATATATCTCTTCTCTCTCTGGCTCTGTGAATGCTTCACAAGAGAAAAGGAGAAACTCGCTCATTCCACATATCTGTATCTCTGAGACACATACTGTACACTGACTATATGAGAGCTGATCAAAACATTTTAAGACTTTTGCGTCCAAGTTCTACAGCCCCATTATTATGGATCGTTGGAATGTCATCAAATCTCTTTCAGCTTCATTGTGAAACACTTATTTTCAGCTATCAGCTATTTTAGCTATGAATACAGGCGTGACTGTGTGTGTGTGTGTGTGTGTGTGTGTGTGTGTGTGTGTGTGTGTGTGTGTGTGTGTGTGTGTGTGTGTGTGTGTGTGTGTGTTTGTGCACCCTCATGCAAACATATGTGTGTGCATGTATGCACATGAGTTACATGTGTTTGTGTGCATCTGTGTACAAGAGTCACAGTGACAAAGGGATTAGAGCTAGCTAGTTGTAGGTAGCTTCCTTGGGCACTCTGGGCAGCTTGGCAGCCCTACATTCGGATCAGAGGTCTTGGAGCTTGGTGACCCTCATAGCAGAGATGAAAGTGAAACACGTTGTTCTCTGTTTTCTGTCAACTTGTCAATGTGATGGACTGATGAAATGAGCATGACCCAATGCCAGTTTGTGGTGAGATTACCGCCCCGAAAATGTCTCAACGTGAACCAAGCTTCAGTGAGTGACTGCTGGAGCCTGGATAGCGAGCAATGAGGAAGGATGGGGCCCCCACACTCAGCAGAAGAAGATCTCCCCATCCAGGGTGGCCCCTTCGAGGTGCAGGGTGTCTGTGGGAGGAGAGGACAGGATGCAGTCATTGTTTCTGTTGTTTCTGTCAGAAGGATACAGTGAAACAAGGGATCCATCCTGTGAGTGTAAGTATCTTAAATGCTGAAACAATCTGCCTTAAAAATATCTCCACTAAACTGATTTTTTTCAATTTTTTATTTCAAGTATTTCTTAATGCGGGCCTTAGAGGGTTAAGACACATTTGATTACATTGTTATATGAATCTGACTGTTAACTTGTTATTGCTCTCATTATCCTGTCATAACTATATTATCTGTTGGACTGAAGGTGGTGCAAATGAGCTACTGTATACGTCTTAATGTCTTCCCGTAAATCACTCAGGGCCAGTTGGCAAATGACCGTGGTTGGCTGTTAAAAATAGAGCATTATCCGTTTGGCCGATATTTCGCCCATTATTTTACTTATTTTGATTTATTTTGTGGGGCTTTTTCCGACCCAAAAGTGTAGTATATCCCATATTAGGGCTCTAGTTTAAAAAGCCCCATGGACAATATGAATGTTCTCCTCAGTGTTACCAGATGGGAAATGTTGAATTATCGTACCGGAGGCTCAGAATTATCGTATTTGACATGAAACTATCGTACACGGCCAAAAAAGAGAAATCACTCACGTAAAAACGTAATTTCACCAAAAAATGCGTCTTTAGTGTAAGAAACGACCTCGTTTTAGACAAAAACGCATCAGATTTGCTGTGTGGAGGCAGGCAACTTCTTGGAGCTTACACAAATAAAAGCCTGAAACTGGTCTGGAAAGATGCAACCAGTGTTTTTAATGCCTCCAAGTACAGATCTAGGGTCAGATTGACTGATTTCCTGGCTTATTTTGAGAAGCCAAACCAGATCCCAGATCAGCAGCCAGGGAAAATAGTGAATTCACGCTCTTTTTGATGATATGCCGAAATTATCGTACATTTGGGCATTTTTGGAATTATTGATCGTACATCGTACAGAGGGTCAAATTATCGTACAAATACCATAATTATCGTACGTCTGGCAACACTGGTTCTCCTACCTGTTGTCCCCCCCTTCCCCTCCTTCTTTTTCTTCTTCTTCTTCTCCTTCTTGTCTTTGTCCTTGTCTTTGTTCTTACTGGCCAGCTGGAGTAGCCGTCCGGGCATCTGATGGCTGGAGGAGGAATTGGAAGAAGTGAAGGGGTTGAGGCTCTTCCCTCGGGGCAGTGACTGGGCCTTGCGTGGGACGCTGGGCTGTAGCCGGGGAGGGGAGGAGGAGCCAAGGAGGAGCAGCTCAGGGAGGTCTCTGTCTGCGGGATGATGATGATGATGATGGAGGGAGTCTTCAGACTCACTGGAGGGAGTGGTCTCGTTGGTCCTTCCCTGGAGGGCACAGGGGGGGGGGGGGGGGGGGGGGGGGGGCATTGTGGACCAAGATTATTATAGCAGTGGTTCTGAAACTTTGAAATTTGAAGGTCTCCCCTTATCTTTGACAGAGTACAAATGGAACCAAATGCATTTAGTTCCATTTGTACACTGTCAAAATTACAGACTTGTAAGGGTCAGTTTAGAAGCCCATAAAGGAACCTAGAGTCACCCGGATAACATTACTCAGAAAGTTTGCAAAACACAGGTTCACTTTGCTGGCAAAAGATTCTTGGAACGAACACTAACTACTGTAGAATTAAAGTTGCATGTCGATTTGGGTATCAGCAGCCAGTCAGTCTTTGACTTCATAACCCAAGATTCTCTGCATTCTTGCTCAGTCGCGATAGTGACATGACACAATGTTTGAGTCTTTTGCCTGAATGGCTGCTGCTTTGCAGGAACTAGCAATGATGCTTCAGTGAGCTCCATGCCCCTGCCTGTCAGCTCTTGCACTGAGTTTTACACATGTGGCTTATGTTTATACACGATAAAAGGTGAGTTACGTTTGGCAGAGATGCATTTTTGGATGTTTTTTGTTTTGTTTGTTTGTTTAATTGTTTAAAAAGGACATACAGTAATATACTTTATTATAGTAGTTGTTAATTGAAAATAGATACTTCAAAATGTAACTGTAACAACCTTGTTGTGGACAGGACAGGAGATAGGGGGGATGAGGAGGAGCAGGGATATGGGAGGAGGAGTAGGATAGAAAAATGGGATAGGATAAAAAGGAAAAGGAGGGGAGCTGGGGGAGTCGGGGGAAAAAGTTAGGAGGTGATGGAGAGGACAGGAGAGGAAATGGAGGAAGGGAGACACAGGGGGAGTAGGATAGAAGAGGAGGTGTAAACAGGAGATGGAGTGTGTGGAGTGTGTACGAGATGAACCCAGGAGAGGAGTGCAGGTTTGAGAAGAGACAGTGTGTTAGACACAGTTCATAATAAAAAGAATAGGTAAAAGTACTTCTTTGTCCCTCTGTCAATTACACTCCTCAATGGATTCCTTGCGGAGGGCAGACAGAGGGGTAGAAGGTTTTTGAGGTGGCGCTAAGGTGCTTCTCTGTTTGCACTAGGAATGTCGGCTGGGTGTTTTTATTTATTATGCGGGAGGGTGATGTGTAAGCAGAGATGGTGTCGCTGTGCACCTTTTACTGTTGTTTTGTACTGTATTATCGTATGTATTTATGTATGCTGCTGGTCCGTGTGTCCAAGACAAATTTCTCCCAAGGGAGACAATATAAAGTAACCTTGAACCTTGAACCTGATAATGACAGTAGAGGAGTTATGAAGGCAGATTTATTTATTAGAATCCAGAAAACCTTTCCTAAAACACCTAATTGTAAATCACTGAGGTCTTCAACAGTTCTATATAATAGTACTAATACTAGTACTAATACATATATAGCACTAATATAGCAATGCCTGTATTAGTATTAGCCACGAGTTTCCATCCTCTCTCTCTCTCTCTAAGTAAATAATTAAGTTGAGAGTAAATAAGTAGAGGCTTATTGTTGGTATCATCAGCCGAGAATGCGCGCGTCTATCCGTTTCAATGCGCTAGACCCCTGGGAGATGGTTTTCTGAGGGGAAGAACAACACCTACCATTAGCTCCCAGTACTTGAATGTGCAATGAATTAGCCACACTCAATTGGCTGAGTAGGCAGTGCCCAGGGTGTAACCCATGACCATGTGGTCTAAAGGCAAGTGCTCTACCCGGACACTAGAAGTAGTACCGTAGTAGTTGTGGTGGTGGTGGTGGTGGTGTTAGTAGTGCTAATAATGATGGTAGTAGTGGAAGCGATACCATTCGTTTTAGCAGAATAACTCATGAATCCTCTCTTACCTCAGACAGTCGTATCTGTTCTACCCGCTCTCTCTCTCTCTGTAGCGTGTCTCTGTCTCTCTCCAGTTTCCTCTGGGCATCCCTCAGTCTCTCCAGATCTCTCTGGTACTCCTCCTTCTTATTGTGCAACTCCTCACGCTCCCGTTCCAGCTCCACGCGCCTCCTTCCTGTGTCCTCCTCCTGGAATGTGAAGGACAATTCATAACCGAGGCCAAATAGCTTAGTTTGAAGCTAGATCTATGAAGAAAAATCTATGACAGTGGTCATAGATTACAGGGTCCTTGGGGGGGGGGGGGGGGGGGGGGGGGAGTCCCCAGCTAAATCAGTGATCGTTAGGAATCAACAATTCTGCACATCCGTGGGTTAACTCTGAGTTACAAATATTTGTACACTCAGAGACTTATGGAGGTCTGTGGCCTAATGTATATCAAACTAAGGGTCCTTGAAATTTAAACTTCTGATGTATGCCAACTGTCACAAGCAATGCTGTAAAGTAACTAAGTACATTTACTTAAGTACTTTACTTAAGTGCAACTTTGAGGTATTTGGTTTTTATTTGAGTATTTCCCATTTCCAATACTTTTACTTCTACTCCACTACATCTGGGATCCAAATATTGTATTTTTACTCCACTACATTTATTTGAAAACTTTAGTTACTAGTTACTTTGCAGATATGAATTATAATATTATAAAACATACATATAAACCACTTTAGCCATATTTTATACCTTGGCTATTTGAAAACAGACGATCTACAAGCTCACAATGCATCGCGACGCATTGTGAGCTTGTAGATCTGCCATTTTCAAACATGTTGCACTTTTACTCAAGTCAATTTTGAATTCTGGACTTCTACTTGTAACAGAGTATTTCTACAGTGCAGTATTGATACTTTTACTTGACACATTATGTGCCTTTATTTTGAAGTGATCCCAACAGTAGATTGCCGTGATTTCCTTCCATAGGCATCTGCTTTTATTTTGAAGAGCAAGAGTGAAAAAGTGCACATTTCGTGCCACTTTACACTGGTCCAGTCACATGACACAAGTCATGTGACTCACCATGGAGTCATGGCCGCTGAGTCCAACGAGTGTATATCTTGCTATTTTGCCGTGAAAAAATGCGGTTCTAAGTGATCCAAACCTTTTTTTTGCAATACAATGAATGGGACTATATGGAGGATTTTCGCTGCTCGATGACGTCACCTACGAGACCCCTCGACGGTCCAGTAAGGATTAACAATATAACATGTTACACTGTATATATCCCGAAGATCTTTGGGAACGGCACATTACCGCCCGTTTTTTTGTTTGTCCCGAATTGCCTCGGAATAGGCACCAGTAGAAGGTGCGAGTACTTTTCCCACCACTTGTCACAAGGCCCGAAGACGACGGCTGGTCTTGTGTGTGTACCTGAACGTGCAGCAGCACCTCCCTGTCCATGAGCTCGCTCTCCCTCTTCTCCCACTCCTTCTCCCTGCGCCTCCTCTCCTCGGCGTGGGCCGACTGCTGCCTCTGGAGGGAGGCCAGCTCCTGCCGGTGCTTCTCCAGGCTCCTCTGCTTCTCCTGCTCTATCAGGGAGTTGGGCCGCGAGGAGTGGCGAGAGGACGGCGCCGTGGAGGACGAGCTGCTGTTGTTGGAGGTGGAACTGTTGGACAGGACCAGCACCTGTCGCTGGTCCTCGATGACGCTGTCCTGTTGCACCACCACCGCCTACGACAGACACAGGCGCGCACACACGCACACACGCACACGCACACACACACACACACACACACACACACACACACACACACACACACACGTCATTGATTAGATAAGGTAATATAAGACCTGTATTGATCCTGCGACTCTGCCAATTCAGTCGCCAAAGATAGTAGATACAGCATGATGGAAAGACATCCCAGTCAAAGCAACACCATCAGTAAGAAGATGGCCAAATATTTTCTGCATATAAGTAAGATATGCAACAGACAATATACAAGCCTATACACCCTCAGCATGTGCTAGCCTAGCGTAAACATTTTAACACAGAAACCGTGTATCAGAGCCCCTAACACAACATAGCATAACATATCTTAAGATGTTAGATGTCAGATGTTTTTAGAAAAGAAAGAATGTAATGCATAGAGAGAGACAGACAGACACTGGTGGGTGGAGTGTTTACCTGTAGTGCACTGAGCAGGTCATGGAGGTGAGACACGCTGTGAAGAACCTGCTATAAGAAAACAACGACACTTCAGATGACTTTAGGAAGAGGTCTTGAATACTGTGTGTGAACAATGTTGGCAGAGTATTTATTTACGCCAGCTTTATGGCCACTAACACCCTGTATTTAGAGCACTAATCCAGTCCAATAATCTGTGTACTCGCTCCCAATTAGTGTCTTATATAGAATCTATTGTTCAAGGCTGTGTTCATTGGGAAACAGATTGATTTTGGAGAACAGACAAAGTATTAAACATGGCCTGTGAAATGTTGGTTGCTAACAGCGTTGTGCCACTGGGGTGGCCCAAGCGGGGCGTGCGCACACATACAAAATACCATTGTATTTTTCAATGAGTTCATCCGACTGTGATTGTCATCACAAATCCTCAGATGCTCGAAAACCAGGCTATTCGATGTTCACTCTGAATAGTCAGCGCGAGATCTCAGACTGTATTTCCGAAATCCCAACGTGTGTAATAGCCTGGCACCTCGCTGCAACGGGGGTGGCACCACCCCAGGCCACCTCCTGGACACGCCACTGGTTGCTGATCGACTGAGATTGACTCATCGACTGAGAGACAACTCTTACCTCGCTGTTCCTCTTCAGTAGTAACAGCAAGTTGGCATTTCCTCCCTGGAGAGAAACAGAGAGAGGGCGAGAGAGAGAGAGCATGAGCTCACAAGCAGTCCATCTTGATTGGGATAATAGATGTCCTACAGTCTGTCTCCCTCTCAGATTTCCTACTGTCTGTCTCAGAAATGAACAATGACTACTGGACAGAGATGCCCACGGCTCTCTCTCCCACCGAGCACCTCCCAGAAGCACACATTTATTCTCATCAGCTAACAGAAGCTTACATAACCCACAGCTTCCTCTAGCAACGAGGCCTGTAGGAAGTGATCAAGTGGCTAATTCACTGGACAATAATAGATTGAGAGAGAGAGAGAGAGAGAGAGAGAGAGAGAGAGAGAGAGAGAGAGAGAGAGAGAGAGAGAGAGAGAAAGAGAATACATCTTGTCTATCGTTGCTGTTGGGCAGAAACCTTGTATCTCCACGTTTACCACATTTTCATGTTTTCTTGTAAATTAATGCTATACTTCATCATACAAGAGTGTCACATGAAACATTTTAAACCTTTTTAAAATATGAATAAAAAAGGAATGTTTTGGACATACAAGGTTTCCACTTCTCACTATGTTGGAGGTCAAATGCATAAAGCTAAACAGTGAGTTATGGCTTTCCACCCCCTCTTCACATTCACTGTGAACACAAGAGAAATATACTCCACCAACATGGCTGACACTTCTCCTACCCTCAGCCCACAACATCTGACCTTGTGGCCTTAGCTTTGGTCCCAGCAGCACAGCCACTGACTCAGTACAGAGAGAGTGCAGCTCTTCAGAGTCCAGTGTCTTGCTCAAAGGTCAATTGGCAACATTTCTGTGCTAGTCAGTAGAACTGTACCAGTGTATACTTGTAGCTGGAGTGTTGTTGAGGTCGTACAGTACTGTGGCTTAAAGTAGTCTGTCGTATGATGCATCATACACTATGGTGTCATGTGACCAAAATAACCGCCAACTTGTAGATCAAGCTTCTACCTTTTTCAGAACACTGTCAGACTCTGTCCTGCGCAGGTCTGCTGCTGTGTCCCCGCTCTCATCTCTGTCTCCACCTGCAATTATGTTAACACAAAGTTACAATCAAGGCATTGAGCTGACACCTTTTTTCCAGTCTAAATTACATATTTATAGCCTGGAAAAGCTGGGTTTCGTGTGTGCATGTGTGCATTAGGGCTGCACGATATGGGCAAAATTATATATCTCGGTATTTGTGCCAAATATTTCGATATCGATGCGATACGATATACAATATTACCATACAAATTTCATATTGAATATTTTAGGTGTTGCAACAGTGAAAACAATCAAATAAAATATAATACAAAAATATTCAAAAAACAGCATAATAGCAAGTCAATACCACTCTTGATTTTAAATGCTACTGGGTAACAATATGGGCGACGACATGGTTGTTATATTGCCCAGGGCGATATACCGGCCATTGTTGCCTTTGGCGATACTGATATTGCGCATGGTCATACCTCGATAACTATACATTGTTCAGCACTAGTGTGTGTCTTGAGAAGAGGAGGTAAAAAACACTAAAAGAGTGGAAAGGAGAGGAACGCAGATTCAATTCTATTCTATTCAGTGTGTGTGATGTATGAATTATTATGACCCTGATTGATAATTCAAGGCCACCAGATGACAAAACAGTGCAGAACGTGAATAGAAGATCAGACCAGTGGAGCGTCTTACTCTTAGAGTTCATCTGGTGACTGTCGAATCCACCGAACGTCTCAGCCCTCCGAGGCAAACACACCGGTCCCACACCACCTCCTCCACCATCCTGCTGCCCCCCCACCGCCATGGCTCCTCCCAGACTGCCGTTCACCAGCGTCTGTAGCGTCTCCACTGTTGCACACACACACGCACACACACACACACACACACACACACACACACACACACACACACGCGCGCACACACACACACGTGTTGGTTTAGTACAATTTTGGGGAACATTGACGTACATTTATTGCACACGCTGTTATTCTAACGTTTCTCACTTCTCCTGTTTTTATGAGAGAACTTTTACCTAACGCTAACCCTAACATTTGCTCTTATCTTATGAAAATGCAGTATATAATCAATTATTTCCCAGAATGTGGTGGTACATGTCCGAAACACATGCACGCACCACGCAGGCACAGATATCGATACTGTAGCAAAATCCTCAGTGTTCCTTTATCTGAGTGTACAAATAGAACAAAATGGACCCTTACAGCTCCACATGGCTCCATTTATACACCCTCAAGAGTTAAACTAACACTCAGGATTTTACTGTGTATACCGGATGAGGTCACACACAAAAACGCACAAGCCACAAACCTCAGTCCACGGGGACAGGAGCAGAGACATACAGGAGAACACAGGTCACTAACTACATTACCTCTGTCTAACACTGTTAAGAGCCCACAGCCTGCAGCCTTCATCTGCCACACTGCCTGCTGTGGTTTGTGTGTGTGTGTGTGTGTGGGGGACGACGACAACAGTTATACTGCCTGCTGTGGCGTGTGGACAAGAACCTTTTCAATCTGTTCTGTTCAGTTCCATTCTGACGACTGAGGCTAAGTCGTTTTTTGATTGAATACTTTATCAGACAGAAATGCAAACAGTCAAACACTTGGTCTAAAAAGATAACACCAAAAAAGTCCTTGCGGGTCTTGTTTCCATTGGGGTCCTATGTATTCAATTTGTTAAGTTGTTTCATATCAGATGACATAAAATACTATACATATACTGTACATCATATAGGAATACGTAGGAACCAGCAATGGCAGTAAAACAACAGGATTTGTTTTATACTGTATAGTGTTGTACTCCTCAGTAATGAGGATTGTTACTGAGGTGCACTCGCCAGTCACCGTGAAAACAAGAGTGTAAACGAATCCCATCTTCTGACCCCACTTCTCATTATACCAAAGACTACCAACCACCTGCCCACACAGATCTATATATGTTCTATTTATTACTGCTACTACTTTATTATGATCACTAACTACTGTGCCCTGTAAGACCTCCGCCTCTGCATACGTGCGTACCGTCAACTGCTCACACTTACCTTTTAACGAGCCTTTAAGATCAGGTAGACAACAGTAATTACAAACGGCCTCTATGAACCTCATGTTGAATTGTGAGTTGAATACTCTTTTTTTTTTCTACATATAGTACATGAAGACAAAGACATTCACATTCACACACATTCACACACATACCACCTGCACATGCCTATTTAAAGTAATATTGATAATAATACATAGTTCCCATACATTATTTACAAAGATATTCTTTAACCATATATACTAGCCCTTACCCGTTCAAAGATATGAGCTCCGAAATGATGTGCAGTGTGTGGTTTATGGGATGTGCACTGTGCACACAGTATATGAGGGATGGAAAGTAACTTTAACTGGTGCTTGCATGATAATATGTAGGAGCATCAATGTAAGAAATACCCGTTTCGTTTAATGGCTACAGAAATACTGTGTACCGATCTGTAACAGGGCCAGACAACCGCTGTGTGTGTGTGTGTGTGTGTGTGTGTGTGTGTGTGTGTGTGTGTGTGTGTGTGTGTGTGTGTGTGTGTGTGTGTGTGTGTGTGTGTGTGTGTGAGTGTGAGTGAACGGGTGAATGTAATGTGCTTTGCAGAAAGGCGTTATATAAACTCGTCATTTCGTCATTGTCGGGTGGAAACCTTGTATGTCCAAAACCGTTCCTTTTTTATTATTATAAAAAATAAACAATTTAAAATTGTGAAAATAGACGATCTACAACCACACAATGCGAGGCGTTGTGTGGTTGTAGATCTGCTATTTTCATTACTTTTGTTCAACACTCTTGTATGATGAAGTAGGGCTTTAATTTCGAAAAAAAACACACATGTTTGAAACCTGGATATACAAGGTTTCCGCCTGACAATGACGATTTACCAATCAACACTTATGGTTGTCTGTACCTTCCAGCAGGGCCTGCTTCATGATAGGCTCTCCGCGGGGCAGGGCCTCCTGGCTGCCGGACACAGCCCTGAACAGAGAAGGCTCGGCCGGGCAGCAGCCGTCGCGCTGCTCTGCCCCCTCTCCACCTCCTCCCACACCACCACCTGCTGCTGCCGCGTCTCCTCCACACTCACACATCTCCCGGAACACCCTGGCCTTCTCCTCCAGCAGCGTCACGATCTGCTCATCCTTCTGCCTCAACAGGTCTGACGGCGGGGAGGAGGGGGATGGAGGAGGAGAGAGAAGGAAGGCGGAGGAGGAGAAGAGATGGATGCGGGAGGAAGGGAAGGAGAGGAGATTAGGATGGGCCAAAAACGATGACGCTGTTCCACAAAAGAACATCCATAATACAGTGTGCACTGCACGCATGCACACGCACGTACACTGCACGCACGCGCACACACACACACACACACACACACACACACACACACGCACGCACGCACGCACGCACGCACGCACGCACGCACGCACGCACGCACGCACGCACGCACGCACACACGCACACACGCGCACACACACACACACACACACACACACACACACACACGCACACTACCTCTCATCTCCTTGGCCTTAGTCTCCAGCAGTCTCTTGTCCTCTTCCGTCTCACTGGGGATCCCTTCATCATCGTCCTTCTCTCTGTCCAAACAACAGACGGCCAATCAAATACGGCCCAGCATCGACCAGCCAATCAGATTGGCAGACAAATCGAACACAGCTAAGAAACAATCGGATAGCTGACGTCACAGAGCCAATCAGAGACAGCAACTAACACTCTATTCCTGCTGCATGGTCTAGGATCCAATCCCAGCCAGAGGGATTGATGAATCCAAATAAAACGAGCTAATAGTGCTCAAGCAGGGGTCAAGCTCCTGCCTACCGATTTAGTGCACAATCACAATTGTGTTCGTGGGTGGCAATTGTGTTCGTGGGTGGCAAGCCGGCAGCGGGTGATCTCTGTCGCTGCACTAGTGACCCCTACAGGTTGGTCGGGTGCATGTTCAGAAGGGAGCTAAACTGGGAGGGTTGGCGTGTGAACTCCTCACTGCCAAGTGAAAAGAAGCTGCTCATTGTGTATTTAATGAGATACTGTAGATGGTTGTCTACACTGGCCCCAAGACCAGCAGTAGAGGTTAGTAGGGACTATTCAGTCATTATGCCAATTCTTCCCGTGTATACAGATAAACGCGAGGAATGGCATAATGAGTTGTGTTGTTGTTTGCATGTTATATGTGAAAAAAGTGGACTTATTGAATGCACACTTGTTGTTGCCAAAACAAATTCCTATGTGTTTTACACAATGGTAAATAAAGGAATCTGAATCTGAATCTGAATGAATGAATTGGAAAAAAGGTTAAAAATAGTTGATTAAAAGAAGAAAGGATTTTTTTTTTAAATAATAACACCTTTTCCGCCAGATGACCACATCAAAGTGAGAAAGAGACAGAGCGAGAGAGATAATCTAGCCGATCTTTCTCCAAAGACATTTAGATAACATTTGGCTGCTCTCATCATCCTCCCTCCCTCTCTCTCCCTCTCTCTCTCTCTCTCTCTCTCTCTCTCTCTCTGGCGTACTGTGCAGTAAATTCTCCAGGTCGTTCCTTAATACCATTAAGACCATTCTGTCAGTATAAACCCTGGTACACTCTAATCCCCCTCCATCACAGCTTACACCACACTACAGCCTTAAGACCTGTGCTGTCAAACTCCCGGGTTACAAGTAAAACTCAGGTGAGGTTTCACTGGCCAGGATCAGAATTTTAAACATGTAACGTAGGCCTCTGGGGGGGTCACAGCAGGAAATGGAGGGGAAAGGTTTGGGATGAGGGCTGATGGGGTGGAAAAGGCAGAATGGAACTCTTTATATAGGAGTAAACCCAATACATAATACTGTAATCACTTCTGCATCCACGTCCTGGGTTACAAGGGCAACAGAGGTGAAGTTTCGCACTCCCAGATGTGAATTTAATTCATCGTAGAGGGTAATGGGGAGCGTTTGGGTCAGAACAGGAAACAAAGGCCAAGGAATTGAGTTGAGAGGTGAGGATTAGAGGTGATGGTTGAATTAAGGGGTGATGTTAGGATTTTATTAAGGGCCTAGGTCGGGTTAAGAGGGGAGTTTAAGTTCAGGGTACCACTCTGACCCTTAACTTTAAGAGGTGAGGTTAGGGAGAATTGGAAAAGGCTTGGTCTGTAAATTCAATCAACATTGCCACACTGCAATTTGTAAACCACACAGCTTCCTACACACAGCATTGTGCTGTGCAGAATCCCAGGCATTGAGCAACTCTTTCATTTAATTGAAACAGACAACAAGCATCAGGGGTTTACCGGGTTGACAACAATCCAATCTCCTCCATCAGTAGCTACTATTGGGTTAAAGGAAATGTTTGCCTATTTTGAACCTAATTCCCACTCTTTTAATCTGAGGAACTCTGAGAAAGGCACAGAAGAAATAGGGTATTTTCCCCCATAGTATATTATGATCTGCTCACATCAGAACAACGAGATATTGGTTCATAATCGGCAAAGTTTCTCTTTAAGCTATGATTACAATACATGACTAGTTTAGTTTAGTGGATTACAGGGGGGCAAAGACGTCATGTTTCACACACCAGGCTTTCTAGATCTCTTGGGAAAATGGATTTGGGGTAAGACTATTATATACAGTAGGTAGCATTTACACATTTAATAAGAAGAAAGACATTTTTAGTGGGCAAGGTATTTTAAGCCTCTCAAACAAGTTATTCTTCTGCTGATAAATCTGCACGTCAAAATAAATCTGTCATTTTATTCAAACAGAATAGCTTCCAAGAAAGAGACATTCACAGAAATTGTTGCATCTACGAAAAAAGAATAACAGTAGCAATACTTCTTTTGAGAATAGGCTACAGTGTCATTTTTGATGCTTGAGAACACAAATACGTTATACTTTTTGGTATACTTTCGAAGTGTTTTTTGGTAAAGCATGCTATATGCTGTAAACCTGGCTTTTAGAGAGGCAATCTCTCAAAATAAGGTTTTAGAAAACATGTATGTTCAGTATTATATTATATAATTTACAATTACAATTCCTTCTTATATTCTCGTTCATATCTTATCTCATTACTACACTGATATTCTTCTATTATGAAGAAAACACTATGAATATATATTACAGTTCCTCCCCTTCCCACTCACATGCAGTGCATGGCGTCCTGGATGAGCTGGATCCAGGTGTTCCGCTCGTCTCGGCTGCTGGCCAGAACCTCCACCATCTCTGGCCTGTCGGAGCCCACCGTGATCAGGAAGAGACCCCGCTCCTCGTTGGCCACCTCCCTAACGATCAGCTTCTGCAGGGACAGAACCGTGGAGCGATGGTCCTGGACGGAGAGGAGGGACCGAGAGAGAGAGAGAGGGAGAGAGGGAGAGAGAGAGACAACAACATAATTAGACTATGACTGTAGGAGGAAGTGGCCCCCGCTTCTCAAAGGCTAAGGAGGAGGGATGAGAGTATGATGGATGGAGAGGAGGAGGGAGGAAGGGCAGGGGAGGCAAGGAGGAGAAGGGGAGAAAAGGGTTGTGCTTGTTGTGTGAGAGAAGGTGAACAGGCCTTCTGGAGGGAGAGATGGATGGAGTGGTGGGAGGAGCGAGGAGGGAGAGAAAAAAGCAAAAAAGTAAGAAAGAGAGGAGAGAACAGAATATCTCAACTCAAAGGAGAAGATCAGAAAGGAAGAGAAGAGGGAAGTAGGATACAGAGGTAGAGACAGACAGATAGAATATTACGCCCGATTTATACCTTGTTGTATGACGGCATTGTGGGCCGAAAATAAGCTCACAACGTGTATAAGCTTATAGATCGTCTATTTTCGGCCTGCAATGCCGTCGTGCGTCGGAGCATATAGATCAGGCATTAGCGGGACGCACAGACACAGAGCAGACAGGCAGGAAAGTGGTCATTAGTTTGTGTATAATGTAATGATAATTGAGCAGCTCTGCATTAAATGGCTGACTTCTTACTGGTCGACGTGCACAGCAACGAGATGCAATGACAAAGCTATTTACGAACAGCGTTTACGTTTCATATTATGAGCAAAGGATGAACTGGGTGGAGAAGGTGAGGTTGCTGATTGGTGGCGTAATTAATTGTCACAATACATCTAAGACCAACTTTCACAAGGGTCACAGGAATAGCTAGTTCACCCTACATTCATTTCCATGTAGATCTCCCTACATTTATGTGTACTTATGTGTGTGGGGCGCATTAAATGACCCCAGCCCACAAAACTGCAAGTGATGTAAGCATAGGAAAGAATCGTCTCAAAAACAAGCAGCCTTGTATAACAGGGCTGGGTTCCATGCCAAGACCCACACCCAGAGCCAACACGATCACCACCACCACCACCTTATAAAAAGCAGCTAGTGGGCCAGCTAATGTAGCTGCAGCCGTGTTGTGCCGTGGCACGGTTAGCCAGCAGGCTAACCGTGGACAGGATGCTGTTTAGCAGCCGAACAGCTGGAGAGGAAAATGTGATGACTGCATCTCTGCACGCGCTCAGTAGGACCTTGTTAGATAGTGGGGGCGGGGAGGGATGAGGCGGTGAGAGAAAAGGAGGGGGAGAGAGAGACGAGGCAGAGGGCAGGGCAGGGGAGCAAAGCATTGAAGAGGAATTTATGAAAGCGGTGAAGGATAGAGAAGGGGAGGAGGAAGGATGTGAGTGGAGGCGACAGCAGTGGCAGATAAGAGAGGATAAGATAAGATATTCCTTTCTTGATCCCCGGAGGGATACTCATAGAAGCAACGGCAGTGTGGGTGTTCGACCGGCAGAGGGAAGGAGGACAGACAGACAACAGACAGAGAGACATATTCAGAGGGAGGCATGGATAAGGAGACAAGGAAAGAGAGGACAGAACAGGGACACAGAGAGAAAGAGAATGAGACTTTTGATGACAATTCCATATCATACCAGAGAGGCGAAGACATATTTCTGGTCTTTCTCCTGAAGGAACACAAACACATCTGACAGCAACAGTGCATGAACATCTAGAGAGAGAGAGAGAGAGAGAGAGAGAGAGAGAGAGAGAGAGAGAGAGAGAGAGAGAGAGAGAGAGAGAGATGTGTAAACAGACATGGTGCAAACCTGGCAGAGATTGTGAGATTTCCTCTCCTAATACCTATAGAGCAGGATGCAAGGATATTTTAAATGAACCTCCAAATATTAAAAAAAAAGAACAGCTAAAAAATAAATGACATGGAATCTTTTCTATTAAACCTTTTTTGCAATATTGTAATCTCTGTAGCATGGTTTATTATAAAACAAGAATGAAATTGTACAATTGAAACTGAGGTTGACAGAGAAAGAGAGCGAGGAAGTCGGGGTCACATGGAGGGCAGGTTTCAAAAAATGACGACATTTCTATAATTGGAAACATGGTATTAAAGTAATTCATCTTCATGGCTCACTGACATTTCTTTTTTTTTTACATTCATTAACTTTTGTAAAATAAGGAAATGTGAAAGCTACTAGAGGAGGAGAGAACAGGACACAAGAAATGTGATGCTTATTATAACCACATCATCCCTAGTTTGTCAAACATTCCCACATTTGTTCAAAAGTGAGTAAGTGAGAGACACACACACACACACACACACACACACACACACACACACACACACACACACACACACACACACACACACACACACACACACACACACACACACACACACACACACACACACACACACACACACACACAGACAAACAGCATTGTGTGTAGTTAACTTAGCTGGCAGTAAACTGGTGCACTCTGTATATAACAAGCCAACACAGTGTTTTCTGTTTTCTCATTAGTTCCTTTGAGGTGATAGCCACCTCTCCCATCAGCACAGAGAAGTATTGTGAGCCTAAACCGTGGGCCATGTGGTGTTCCTGATGTGGGCGTGTCAGCAATGCTCTATTGACAATGTGCAACGTTGATTAATGAGAGCCATATCATTTACCTCTTATTTGGAGAGCCACGAAGACTGGATAGGGTGCTTACAAAACAGAAATAAAATGGTGTAATAAAACATAATAAAAGCCAGTGTTTTTTTTTTTTTTGTGGTGGGTCGTTGTTCCTTTTCATTATAGGGCCATCTTTTTAGTCAGTTACCATCAGCCCACTGCTGTGTCAACTTGTGAAACTACCGATTTCTCTGCCGATAAACATTAACGCTTACGTCCGAGTGTGAGGAAAGTGTGCGAGAGCGCATTAAACGTGGTTTAACTAGTTCTATATTCCAACAGCAATAGTTGCTATAAGAGTGTTTTCACAGGAATTCATTTTCAGGTCAGGATACCAGTTATACCCAATCAGGAGAGACAACCCATACAGGATATACAGGATAAACAAGTGGAATTGAAGTAATGAAACAACAGTGGAATGGAACTGTGACACAAAATGATGAGTCAGGTTCTCTCTCCTGATTAGATCAAATTGATATCCTGAGCCGAATATTGTCTGTTTACTTAAGATCTGGAGAGACAGGGAGACCCTTATTACTGAATAACATAACAGTGGTTCCATTTCTACTCTATAACAAATGTATGAATGAATGCAGTAAATAATTTTTCCTGTGTGTGTGTGTGTGTGTGTGTGTGTGTGTGTGTGTGTGTGTGTGTGTGTGTGTGTGTGTGTGTGTGTGTGTGTGTGTGTGAATATGTCCAACCTTTGAGCCGTCCCTGGGTGTTCTTCAGCTGCAGCGGCCCATCGTGGATGTGCCGTCTTCCCCTCAGCAGGTCCTCCCTGGCGAACATCTGGCCGCTCCTCATCCTCATGATGGACTTGCTGTCGGTGCGCGCGTGGATGTCCTTCAGCCGCTGCCTCTTCTCGTGCTCGTTGACCTTGTCGTCCACCGCCGTGATCACCTCCTTCACCAGCCGCACGGCCTCATTCAGGTCCTCATAGTCATCCTCGCTCTCTGTGTAGGTCAGTTGGTCAGTAATACATTGAATGCTTTTACCAAACATACTTTGACATACTGTAGTTCTCACAAGTGCTGTTCACACCGCTTGCGTATTCTCACAAATGATGGAAACGTTACCGAATTGTAGATATGGATCGTGTACAGTCAAGTGGTCAAAGACACTCCCACCTCTACCCATTTGTAAAAAAAAAAGAAGAAAAAAAATCTGTGTTGAGAGTTTAAGGGGCCGTGTCCATTGAAAGCATTTTTCTGAGCTGACAGCGCCTGTCTGCCATGCATTTCTATGGTAAAGACATGCTGGTGGCACTCCTCTTCCCAGCGCCTGAGCATTGTGCTTCAGCAGCCATGGCACCCAGCACCTTTTGGCGCAGCGCCCGGGGGGGTTTAAGCTGACTTATGGAGAGGATCACTGTGCTTTTGAGGGCCCTGATTGGGTCTGACAACTGATAACAATTTACGACCCAACGATGCATCGTTAGTACAACCCTGAGAGGTCCGTGTTTACATTGTTTCAGTTAAAGGAGTCATCCAGACCAAAACACATATAGGGTTAAATCTGTCTTTTATCATACCCCTTTATACCTGCTTTATTCCATTTTTTTCATAGCTGCCCCTGTTGCAAGATTTCGGCTGCCCCTGTTGCTAGATTCCGAAGGCCCTCTCATAACTAACAGAGTAGATAGACTTTATACTAGTGCGGTTATTTCTTCAGCTTCAAAGTTAGTATTTTTTTATTGGATTGTGTTTACACTACGTCCTGAGACCAACCAAACCGCTGTTTTGACCTCACAGGCACCCTTACTTGTCAAACCGACTCCTCCCTCCCCTCCCTTTCTAGCCTCTCCTCTCCCTGCTCTGGTGCAGAGCAGAAGCCGTTTGACAAGTAAGGGTGCCTGTGAGGTCAAAACAGCGGTTTGGTTGGTCTCAGGACGTTGTGTAAACACAATCCAATAAAAAAATACTAACTTTGAAGCTGAAGAAATAACCGCACTAGTATAAAGTCTATCTACTCTGTTAGTTATGAGAGGGCCCGCAAAATCTAGCAACAGGGGCAGCCGAAATCTAGTAACAGGGGCAGCTATGAAAAAAATCGACTAAAGCAGGTATAAAGGGGTATGATAAAAGACAGATTTAACCCTATATGTGTTTTGGTCTGGATGACTCCTTTAAGCTATGTTGTGCTAATAACACAGATGTCAGGATGTCTGAGTAATGAGCACCTCAATAATGGTTGATATGTTGGAACAGTGCGGGCATAACGCTGTGTGCGAGCGATATGGACATGATATCCAAAGCGCTCCTCAATTCAAAAAGCGTTCTCTGTGGACACGGCCTCAGTGAAAACCAGTGCTCTCCCGTAACCGACACATAATGAGGATGTAAGTCGCTTGTAGTTTTGGTCGCAGTGTGTTTGGTGTGGACTCTCCGTGCATAATCACTGGATTACCCAAATCCTGGAGGAATCAAACGTATACATAATTCATTGGATATGGAATACTAATCGAGGGCATTGAGCAAAGAAACATTTACTGTAAAGCTCCTTTAGGGATGTTTTTTGGAGGAGGAAAATGACTTAACAAGTTGACATGTACATTTATTGAACAGAGATGACTTGTCTTGAGGATTTAAGCCACACAGAGGACATGTTGCAAGTAAGCCAGAATTGGAACGATGTGGTCTCAGTGTTTGAACAACTTAAAACCCTTGAAGCAGCATTTGGTACAACATGAGAATAGAATATGCATAGCCTTCTAACAGATCAGCAAGGAATTAAAGTGGCTTTGTTTTAGAAATATTACAAGCCTACAAGCCTTACATAGACACCAAGTGTCTTTGAGTGCTAGTATCTTAAACATCACAATTAACGTATTTGTTTAGTTTTAATCACTTTTAGTCTTGTAGAAGGTTATGCAAATTACAAAGGGGAACAAACAAAGCACTACGATTTTGAGAAGAGAATTGTATGACAATTCAGTATGGCTGAATGGTGTCTTTGAGAGTTTTATTTTCTCCTTGTGTGTCTTACATCACACTAGAGTGTCTACTTGGGAGAGCAGGGTGGTGTGTTTTTATTCAGAACATGTCAGAGTTGGCAGGAGAAAGTCTTCACAGAGAACCTCGAGGATTAACTCACAACCCCTCACTTCATATAAAACTAGAAACACACATACGCATGCGCACGCACACACACACACACACATCTCAGGGAAACTTTTAAACTTGTGCACACAGATACACACACCAACCCTTAGCCAAAACCCACATAGAACTATAAACTGGCACAGAGAGACACACACACGAACGCAGCCACGCACGCACGCACGCACACACACACGCACCCAAGCCCACGCACGCACGCACACACACACGCACCCAAGCCCATTTCCCATTGAACTATAAAGCAGCTTTAAGAGTAGATTAGTGTTTAAGTACACAGTTGGCGGCCAGACCATTAGACTTAAAGGTGTGTTTGATTTATCAGCCTAGACAGCCTGGCAGATTCCAACATGAATACATATCCGGAATCCTTGTGAGCCCACTGTTAAAAATGTCTTAGTGTAGACTATTAGAAAGTCCTGAAAAGTACATAAGCAAAAGCTAGCAGGAAGATTCAGCAGGTAAGCTAGCCAACAGCTAGGGTCTGGTTGGTGGTAACATGACAGTGACACTAACCTTTGGTGTGCTGAAGCATCCTCAGGATCAGGCCTGGGTACTTGGTTATTCTCTGGGTCACCAGCAGGATGCATTCTGGGATACCCAGTCGTCGCACCACGCTGCTGCTCATCTTTCTCTAAATAAATACCACAGGAGACAATATTGATAAACCAGACCCAAGAGCAGCTGGCAACAAACAGAACAAACAACATCATTTAAACTCCACTAAACCTGTTGTTGAGCTAAGTATAAACATGTGTGCAACCAATGCTAGGTTGCATCATCATGAATAATCATTTCTGCAATCAAAAATTACATGAGGAACAGACAGCTGAAAGACAATTGAGTTTTGCATTATAAAACTTTAGGTTCCACAGTGTAATATTCACTAGTGAAGAATGTAGGATATATGCAGGACACCAAGCGAAGTTAATGCGTACGTAGTACGTACGTACGCATGTATGTGTGTGTGCGCGCGTATGTATGTAGGTATGTGTGTGCACGTGCATGTGTGTTTGTGTGATGTGATGAAACTCTTACTTTAATAAAAGCTTGGAAGCGTTTGTCTTTGGTCAGGAGCTCCTTGTACAAGTTGACAGCTTCATTATGACGACTGCAGAACTTCCCATAAACCCTTTTCATGCACTCAGCACTGGACCCTGAGAACTGGAGCAGACAATTGTGAGAAAGAATGTCAGTATCAGCATATCAATCAATCAATCAATCAATACTTATTTTTGTAACCACTTAAATCCTATAGTATATACTGTCCTTCATGGTCCGGGGTTACCCGGTAGTCTGTACTTGATCCCATCCTATTTTTCCACTCTGCACAAAATCTGTTTGCTGGACAATAGCCGATCTACAAGCTCACAACGCGTCGCAATGCGATGCTTAAGCTACCGAGGTCACCTATTGACCCAGAAAAAATCTCCATGAATTCAAGGCTTCATAGGGTGTGTAATTGACAGAAAATACACATTTTTTGGGGTGAACTACTTCTTAACTCATTTAGTGCCACCCCTTTCACCACTAGAGGGCGCCCAGTGGCCATAGAAAATCCCATAGAGATATGCTGGTATATGCAGAAGCCCTGCAGCCATGACTTGCCTGAACACTTTCCTTTGTGCATGTACAGGAAGAGGATGAAGTTAGCTTGAAGTTAGCTATTGGCTACCAAGCATTTTAGAAGCCTTATTTTCGTCAACTTAGCCATGATTAAACCTTGCACACCTCATGCATGGGAAAAAAACAGAGAAGAATGAGCTCTAAAAAATCCAATGCAATCCTGGATTGCATTGGAGTGGATTTGTGCAGTTTGTTCACAGCTTTCAAACTAAAAAATCCGATTGGAAATCCGTTCAGGCATTCTTGAGATAATCGCCATTATGTTTTACATGTTATGTAAACAAACATGGCTGCCCTGTATGTTAGATGGGGTTGTATGGGGGTGGAACATGCAAAATCGCGATTGAAATCATGTTCACTAGATTTGATGGGGTCCAAAAAAAAAAATTCAAAAAAAAATTTTTTTTTTTTAGTTCGGGATAGGCACTCTGGGATGCGATAATATATCCCGAACTAATTCGGGATAGGCACTCAATGAGTTAAGTACGGTAGTACAAGCAAAATGAGTCCACTGACCTGGTGGAGCAGTACATCTCCTATCCGGTTGACGATGAAGCCTCCTCCCGGGGTGTCCTCTCTCTCCTGGTTGTCTCTCCTCCTCTCCAGCAGACGGTGCAGGTGCTGGCTGTGGAGGTCCAGCAGCTCGTCCAGAGCGGGGAACAGTCTGTCCAGGGTCTGTGGCTCCAGGCCCACCTCCTTCTGGAGGCCCTTGCTGTAGACCTCCGACATGATCCGCAGGGTGCGGACGTGATGCATCTCCGTTTGCATGAGTTCTGTTGGAGGGGGGAGAGAGAGAGAGAGATAGAGTGTGATAAAGGGTTGAGAACCACAGATTTATAGTGTTCGACCTTCAAGATTCCCAAAAGAGTTCTCAAATTCTGCCCGAATCCGACCCGACCTGAACTCGACATTTAGGGTAAGGCCTAAAAGGTATGCTAATTAGTCGGGCTGGGCCTCGGGCTCATTGATAAAAGAAAATATATATTTTAGGGTTAGGGCCCAGTAGGGCTGGGCCTTAATTTCCAGGCCTGTTGAGAACTCTAGTACAGTGTAGCGTACACAGTACAGCCGATACAAAAATTGTCAGCAGTAAACAACAGTACAGTTGTACAGTGATACTACAAATTGCATTCACTTCCCTTCTTCTCTAACCTCCAGGCTACAGACATTTACCATGAAAGGAGGCTTCATCTAGATATCTGTCTGTGAACATCTCATGACCCACAACATCTAGAAGCATGTATAGATACTGACGTACAGATAATCATGCATACCGTATATTACATCCTGTCTCTTGATGAGCTCAGTGTTGAGTTGCTTGAGGAGGTCCTGTTCCACAGTCAAGCTCCAGGAATCTGACTCCAAATCCTTCACCTCCGCTTCAAACTCCCCCATCAGCTGACCATCCATCATCTCTGTACCTGCAACCACACCAGCACACACTAGGCTCATATTGTACATTTATAGTGTAGTCTATAGCAATTACGTCTCATTCATACTTCATAGTTTGACCATTCAGTTATAAGAACTAATAAATAAATAAAAACTCAACGCAATAATAATATTATAATATACTGTACATATTATAATTAGGGCTGGGACTCCAATAAAACATGTTTAGCGGTTTTGTAATTAATTAATCAAAATTAATAACATGTTACGTATAAATATTTGACCTGAGAAGCTTTTTTTCTTTTTTTTATTAAAACACATTTTGGTATACGACTGAATCAGTGATGCTGTAAGTATTAATGATGTATTAAGTATTATGTTGCATGACCTTGTAAGTCATTATAAAATGATATATAGATGTACTATTTTACAGTACAACTTTATTGACAAGGTTTGTGTATAGAAAATACATATTGTTGAGTTACGTTTCTGTTATAAAGCATTATGCATGTTTCTGTTTATAACACTTCTAATTATACAGTGTTGTAAGCAGATTACAATGCATCACAATACAAAGTAGTATAATAGTATGTTTATAATGTCTCTATAGACACAGGCTTCATAGAAAGTATTGCCAGGTTTCTTAAGACAATGTCAATGTGTTGAATACAAGAGCAGTGCTGTGGCATAAGAGGAGAGCACACAGTTGTGGTGTGTGTCCATGCATGCATGGTTGGGATTCACTCCATTCATGTCCCTGGTTGAACAAATAACATTTCACACTGAGACACATGACAGTAAGACCCTGTCCACAGAGAGGACACATCCTATTAAAACACCATGCAACTCCACTTCCTTCTGGGAAATAGAGTGTCACACACACACACACACACACACACACACACACACACACACACACACACACACACACACACACACACACACACACACACACACACACACACACACACACACACACACACACACAGCAACTCAAAGCACAGCTGGTTCGCAGCTGTTTTTTGGGAGACAAGGGACTGATCCAAAGAGACAGTGTCCAAAGTGTGTGTGTGTGTGTGTGTGTGTGTGTGTGTGTGTGTGTGTGTGTGTGTGTGTGTGTGTGTGTGTGTGTGTGTGTGTGTGCGTGCGTGCGTGTGCTTGTGAGAGTTTGGTTTGTGAGGAATGACTGAATGCTAGCAGGTAGATTGTTCACCATGAATAAAAGCATCAACCTGTATGAATGAGGCATCACCAAATGAATAGCTTGATGTGAAATATTCAATTTTCATAGGATGTTTTCGTCAGACTCCTTAACTTAATTAAACTTTATAGTTAATTAAGAGTCAAAATAACACTGAGAACTTGACCAAATATGTGAGTGTAAAGCTTCGTACACACCGCCGGCGAATTGGCGAATAGCGAATTAGCGTATAATTCGCCTTTTGTTTAAAACCTTATAAAGTCAATGGAAGCATCCACACCAAACGCGAATTTAAAAAAAGCGAAAAGGCGTCTGTTTTTTATTCGCCCTTGTGTCAAATTTAGCGAACGTTCAAAGGCGAATTCCTCTCTCTCTCTGTATCAAAGTAAGCTCACTCTACCCTATTTCAAGAGAGAGAGAGAGAATGGTGGAGGGACCTTCACGTTACATTGAGGCCGAGGGGAACGGAGTTTTTCTCCTTTTCCGTGTCTCTCTCTGTGTGGCAGCGTGGCTGCTTCGAAAAAGTACTCGAATGTATTACTGGTAAAAGCATGGTATGTTTTAGGCTAATTTATAACTGCAAAAAGACTAATGTTTTAAAATAAATCGCTGGGTATTAAATACAAATGGATCCGAAGTGTAGTGGAGTAGAAGTAAAGTACTGGAAATTGGACACATCTACAAGTACAGGCTACTCAAGTAAATGTACTTTTAGTTACTTTCCACGAGCTGTTGCGGGGATCTGCCAGTATGCAGGGACACGGGCGGAGGAGGAACGGTGAACGCTCTGCTCCCCTTCCCCTCTCTCTCTCTCTCTGGCCAAATGCACTGCATGCAGACTCAGAGAGATGCGATATAATATGAAGAGCGCACTGTCTCGCAAATAGGGAGCGTGTGTACTATTTGTTTCCCTCATGTCTCCGTTCTACTCTCTCCTCTCTTCTCGTCTCCTTTCTCCTGCGCCAGAGGCAGATAATCACCCCCTCGTTTTAGGCGAATTAAGCGAATATCATACGCATATTCGCGTCGCTTTTTGGTGTGTATGGAAAAAGGCGAATTGCGAATTCTTCGCCTTTTCGCTAATTCGCCGGTCTGTACAGAGCTTAAGTCTGGCAGTATGTGAGTGTTTCTGTGTGAGCGATCATGTGTGTGTGTGTGTGTGTGTGTGTGTGTGTGTGTGTGTGTGTGTGTGTGTGTGTGTGTGTGTGTGTGAGAGAGAGAGAGAGAGTGCGTGAGTGTGTGTGTGTGTATGTGTTTTTGTGTGCAGACCTTCGTCAGTGAGTGACTCAGTGGATTCCGTGACATGACTGTTTCTGTTGAGGGAGTCGGTTGACTGGGAGAGGTAGCGAAGACCTTTAATAGGCATCTCATCCAACACCGGCCTGAAGGGAGGAGAGCAACAGTTAACTTCATCAACGCCTAGCCTCTGGGCATGGCATGTCGAAATAGGACAACATTGGGGAAAACAGGGTGAACGTTCACCGAAAATAGCAGATCTACAAGCTCACAATGCGCGGCATTGCAACGCCTTGTGAGCTTGTAGATCAAGTATAGACCTGAACCCCGGTCAATATAGTACAGTATACTGTATAGCGTTAGCCTGGTTCCAGCCGAGCCCATAGACCTGCTCACTCTCAGAGTGGACTGTTTCTCTGGTCTGGAATTGTGTTCATAATAAGTGATTTCTGGAGCCGAAATGACGGCTCCTCCAATTAGCGCAGGGGGTGGGGGTGGGTTTAACAAATAACCAATACGTGCCGTCAAAGTCCCTCCCCTCCAGAAATCCCTCAAACAGGGCACAATGTCAATGTCAAGCTTCAGCTGAGTCTGAAATCAGGCTAGTATAGCGTGTAAGTAGTCAATTCAATAGAATTTTATAAATTGTTATTGTAGTTGTTAAAAATCAATCAAAATGTAAGCTGTAAGACAGACAGACCCAGCGATGTTGCTGATAGAGATGCTCTTTGACAGGTTGCTGCTGTGGAACGCCATCATGCTGGCGTGTCGTCGTGACGACGCCACGGCCAATGAGGAGTGGTCGTCTGGCAACAAGATGGCCGACCAGGGCCGCTCCCTTGTCCCTGAGGCTGCAACACAACACACACACACACACACACACACACACACACACACACACACACACACACACACACACACACACACACACACACACACACACACACACACACACACACACAGGTTGAGTGAGGACATCAACATTTCAAGTGATTTTATGAATGGCATTTTTGCCATAGGCCTAAAGCCAAAAAATTGCAGATCTGCAAGCCGACAACGCATCACAGTTATTTTTCAGTGCCGCCAGCATGAAACCAAGTGTAAATCAGGCCTGACTCTATCTCTAATCCCTAAGGCTACTTTTACAGGAATACGAATTGCTCTGACTCCGCTAAACTAAACTATTGATGCAGATGCGATATTGTTGACACATGGAGACGCGTATTTATGACCCAGTCTGCATCTTTTTTGAGGACGGCTCCGCTTTGTTTTCATATCGAGTACGAAGCTGTATAAAAGGACCAGTACGGAGAATCCGATGACGTCGGTTATAGCACCCCCTCCCCCTCCTCAACCCGAATGGGAGAGGAACGGTGTGTGTGTGTGTCTGTGTCAGACAGTGTGTCAGACTGCGTGTCTGTTTAGTCCATGCATGTATGAATGCACAAGTCAGGTTCACGGTCTAATGTTTGACACCCGTGGACGCGGTCAGATAGTGGAGAGCAGGGGGAATTGAAATACCAAATAGAACATAATAAATAAATACAAAATCAACTTGACCAACTCCCTATGTCTAATCCTATGCCTGACCCCAAACTGAATCTTGTTTTAATTGTAATATTTATGTCTCTAAAAGTATTTTTCAACCATAAAACAACAATTACTCTTGGACAGGACAATGGTCCTCAAAACGTATATTTCTCATATTCTACTACACTTGTGGGGACATCAGATCCTCACAAGTAATACAAACACAATCCTTCTTTGTTGTATAATAATACATTACATTAAAAGATATCAATTGCCAAACAATACAGTATACAGGTCAAATAGATGCAATAACAAGTTATTGTTCTAAATAATATCCATCTGTCTGTTAAAGAATTATAGAAGTTACTGTATGGCTGTCTACCACCCACTATCAACTGTTTATTAAAATGCAAGCACAGGACAGGGTCCCTGTCTTTATTCCATCTAATTCAGATGTATATATACAGTATAAATTTCCACTCCAGTCATTAATGCTTAATTAATTTAAAGAGGCTGTAATTTAAAAAGCTACCCTACCAAAATGACTCATGATGACTCATATTAAAGACACTGCTGGTGTCGAGCACTGAAACACCAGATCTACGAGCTCACAGCGCCTCACAATGTTTGTCTTTTAGGCTACTAACTGCTGACAGTATTTGACTGATATGAGACAATAGTTTTATGTAGTTGTTGTATGAAGTGTACTGAGAGATACTTTTAATCACACTCACATTTGTTTCTCATTGTGACTGTTGCTGCAATGGAGCTGGAGTCTGGTACAGCAAGCTGGTGTTTGGTGAACTACATAAAAGAAGAGAGCGAGAGAGACAGAGAGAGACACAGAGAGAGAGAGATTGAGAGAGAGAATGACACACGCACACACACACACACACACACACACACACACACACACACACACACACACACACACACACACACACACACACACACACACACACACACACACACACACACACACACACACACACACACAGGGAGACAGGGAGAGAATAGACATTGATTAACCACTTAAGAACTACGTGCTATCCATAAATAGACAATCTACCAGGCCAGCTCACGACCTTATAGATCTGCTATTTTTGAAAAGGTTCATCGATAATGACATAAAATGAAAGTGAAACAAAAAAGGTTAAAATGGTTAAGAAGAGCCAGTAAATCAACAAAGAGTCTGCAGACTGTATTGAAGTCATATGCTGTAGTGTAGCATATTGTCACTGTCGGGCAGAAATCTTGTATCTCCAAGTTTCACATTTTTATGTTTTTTCATAAACTAAAGCCCTGCTTCATCACACAAGGCCATTGCACAAAAGTAGTGAAAACAGCAGATCTACAAGCACACAACGTCTCGCTCGCAGTGCGAGGCATTGTGTGCTTGCAGATAGGCTGTTTTCACTAGTTCAAATCATTTTTAAAATGATAAATACAAAACAAACGGCAAGGTTTCTACCCGGCAACGACGATATCGTGGAACTGCGTGTGGTTCTTACCTTCATCTTTACCTTGGCACACCCAGGCAGGCTCTCTCTGCAGCTCTTATGGACATATGAGTGACAGTCTGTGAAGAGACAGACAACAGGGGGCACATAAATACTACGGTATAACCTACCAAGGGAGGAGCGCTAAAAATGTACATCTGTAAATGTACATCAACTAGACAGACAGAATGGCCTCGAAATACTGGGCAGCAATCCACAAACAGGTTATAAATCCAGCAATAAAAGACAGGCTGCAGCGGAACGGGAGAGGAGAGGAGAGGAGAGGAGAGGAGAGGAGAGGAGAGGAGAGGAGAGGAGAGGAGAGGAGAGGAGAGGAGAGGAGAGGAGAGGGAGTGATGCAACTGAAGGGTAATAATGCAAACAAGGAGAAGGGGGACAATAAAGAAGACGGACTGTCACAAATGGACTCGCGCACACAGACAGAAATGGACACACTGTGTACACAACACAGTTCAGAAACCGAGGCAGGAACTAGTGCTGCAGCAAACATAACAGAGGTTAAAACCTTTCTGACTGCATTTCAGGAATATTTGATGTGTCTATTAAAATTGTGAAAAATTGTTTGTTTTTGTTTTTTTTCTCCACAAGGGAACAGATGTAATGGACAGCAGATGTCGAGACATTGAAAGAGCAAAGTTTTTAGAAATGTTGTGCATCCAGAACATCTCATTACCTTTTCCTCCAGGGGTCATAGCTTCATTTTGGGCTTTTAGAACTATTATAATAGAGCACATTAAGAGGAGATTTGAATTTAACAGCTACATAATAAAACCCTGATTTTATGATATACTTGCTAATGAACAGCTGATTAAACAATTACTCATCCCCTCAATAAGTACCTTTTTCTATTTATATATTTTCCTAATCTACTCAACTCTAATTTAACGTTGTCATCATTGTTCTCGTTACTATTGGTCACCCTGAAGCCTGTTCTATGGTTACATACTCCAAATCACTCTGAATCTCAGCATGCACTAAATCAAGACAAGTACCACCAGTTAAGCTGTGATCTTAACTCTTATATATTTTGTCATTGGCTTATTGACAGAATAGTAAAATTAATGTAGCTGAGTAGCCCTTTCAACCCCTTCAGGAAAGGGGACAAAAAATGCCAGTAATCTGGGGCACAGTAGCTAGTGAGTGACTGGCACAGTAACTTGAACTTGAACATGCTACTTGTAGGATTACAGGTACATTGTCTGGGCTTTGTGGTCGTACTCCTCCTAAAAGTATCTGTGGGATTAACAGCAGAGAGAAGAACAAAGATAACTCTCCGACACAGGGTGGCTATTATCTATCTGGCTGTGTTGACAATGGCCCAAACATCTGCCACCACAATAGAGCTAGAAGGCTCTCAGATCCAAATCTCCAACAATCCTCCCCCAGAGCGGGTGCTTGACGCCCTGCACACAATCTGAAACAGATTGACTCTGCAAAACAATGGAAACCCTTTTACTCAACGTCTGGGTTCATATGGCAATGAGTGACCAGCCATGGGAGGAAGTGAGGAGAGACGTTTTTTTTTCCTTTTTCTTCCCTCTTTTCAAGTGTTTTTTTGGGGGGGAAGCGAGAGGGGGCATTGAGCAATCAACTACATCCTCTTTTTTTTTTTTTTTCAGTGGCTGTTGTTTCATTGGAAAAGAACAGAGCTATTCTTGGGTTTGAAGTTGTACACATTTATCTGAAATTATCTGATAAGGTTCATTCATTGATCTGACACTCTTATATAGACACACAAGTAGGGGTGTACTCATTGATCTAGAGCAGCGGTGGGCAACTTGATGATGGAGAGGGCCACTATATTTCCACATTCACTCCAGAGGACCACATTGCATATACTGTTGGGCAGAAACCGTATACATCTCTGAATTTAACTTATTTTGTAAATTAATGTCCTACTTCGTCATTCTGTCACACAAAAGTAGCAAAAATAGCCGATCAACAAGCTCAAAGCGCGCCGCACTGCGACACTTTTTGAGCTTGTAGATCGGCTATTTTGGAATTAGAATCCTGAAAAGTAACATTAAATGTTACTCATAAAATTTTTATGAACATCATAATATCAATGAATTGACACAAAACAATTAAAAATGTCTTTTTTTAAATCAACTAAACATTCTTATTTTACAACCTACAGTACGGGGGGGGGGGGAATCTATATCAAAATGTTCCACAAAAACTGATTATTATTATTATTATTACCCTTATTATTTTATTGATCAGTTTGATTAACTGCTGCACACAAACTCATAGGGGAATCTGTCCTGCCTGTTTGCTGTCTATAACAAATGGCTGGTTTATGCCTGGCTAAATGCCTTCTTATTACTGGAACAGATAAGTCATTTGTGTTCCAGGATGTACTGCACAGCGAATGCCATCACTTCCCCCATACATGGGTCTTTGTACAATCACATGCATATTGTCTGTTCACTTTAACTTCTTACTGTTTGTTGCTTGTATTGTTGGTAATCTAGGATTTTAAATCATTGCAGGACACTCTGGATATCTGTTGATAAAACATCTTAAATGCACCTTAAAACTCCACACCGGATCCTTCTCAGTTTGCCTACTGCATGTCTCAACAAAGTAAAAACACTAATGGCGCTTTTCACTGTATGGTACAGTTGCAACTCGACTCTACTTGCCTTGTTTGGTTAATTGATCCCTATGAAAAGTGTCAAACTCTCATAGTGTTAGTTAGTGCTCTCTCTAAATCAATTATTGCATGAAAGACAATCACCTATTTCAAGATTCAAGATTCAAAATTCAATTCAATTCAATTCAATTCAATTCAATTCAAACTGATGTCTCTTAGAGAGGGGGGAGGGAGTTGTTAAGCTCCTAACACAATTTGTCGAGGACCCCATATTCTATTGCAAGGGTCTTCAACAGGGGGTCCGGCACCCCTAGGGGGTCCTCAGAGTTACTACAGAGGGTCCTCCAAATCTTTGTGTGATAGAAACTTTTTTTTCTGCTTTTTTATATTAACCACTGAGAACTTTAGCCAAAAATAGCAGATCTACAAGCTCACAACGCCTCGCAGCGCGAGGCGTTGTGAGCTTGTAGATCGGCTATTTTTGGCAAAGAGGTTTGGTGTAGAGTGGGAAAAGAGCAGACTAAGTACAGAGTGAAAGGTCAAGTTTATTAAGTGTTGACGGTTCAAGTGGTTAAATATCTGACAACACAAATTGACATGAATCCAAAATACACTGATGATTGTGCTGTCAAACAATGAAACTATATGGAATCTATGAACAGGTTGTGGGGGTCCCTGCTTCATCTCTCTCTCCACTAAGGGGTCCTTGGCCTGAAAACGTTGAAGACCCATATTCTATTGTATTGTACTTACGTGTGCAGTGGAATGCATCTTTATTGTTGAAGGCTTTGTTGCAGTGCGTGCAGTGTGCTGCTTGTCCAGAGCTGACGGCTGTAAACATGTGTCCATTCACCATCTTCTTGTCCTTGGTGTCTTTGTCCTTCTCCTGTCCAGGGAGAGAGGAGACCCAACACTTCATTCACACCACTTTTAACATATAAAATACAACATGACCTCATGGCTGTAAATCACCATATTTTGTCACTAGTTTAACAAACACATACAGTATGACTTGAAGAAGAACTTCTAAAATATCACAGGCTACCTGGCTGAGCATTTGCACTTGTTTCATGGGTAAACATTCATGGGTAAACATTTGACAATGACAATGATGGCTTCCTGACAAAGTGGTTAGTAGAGTGTGCAACCCTATAATATACTTAGATGACCAGGGTCCCTCAAGGATTGAGCCCCCACCCCCCACAACACGTCAAGACGCCAGTTTGTAGATTGGCTATTTTCACAAAATGTTACTTCCAGAATAGGGACGCTAGGGCTTAACTAACATACTAGCCAGCTACAAAGTAAAATGGAATAGGACATCTTAATGATGGTTGGTTACCTGCCGAAGTGGCTGCGAGACTGACCTACCAGGAAAACTAAGCTATTGAAGGTTGGTAGTGTAGTCAGAACTGAGCACTAATATAACCCAATAGAAACCCAACAGAATGAAATGATAGAACTTCTGCAGAAGAATACTGCACTACAGGAAGCATCATTTTATAAAGAGATGCCTCGTTTACTTCATGTGATTTAATCGAGAGTTAATTGCCTATCGAGTGTCTAATGGCTGTAACTGGGTTGTGTTAATGTTGCACAACCAATCGTTTCACTAAGGATGGTAAAGGTTGTTGTTTTTTTGCCCAGTATGCTGTATTCTTGAGTTTAAGCCCTTCTTTGCTGCCTGTTTGGCAGAGAATGTGGAATTCTGATGGGGTTTTTATATCAAAGAGACCCAAGGGTTTTTATTTTATTTTCATGTTTATGAGAGTCAGTCATCCACTCCACTCCTTCGGGGTATTTTGAGCCATTGTAAATTTGCACATATAGTATACAGTATGATATGTGTCTTCTGAATGTACAGTAGTCAACCTACTGTAACTATTAGTAGCATTGGGTGCCATTAATACTGCACCCGGGGAGCAGTTAGGGGTTAAGTGTCTTAAGGTGGTTGCACACTGCGGCGTTTTTTGGGCCGAATATCGGAGTGAATTTCGGAGCACGCAAATAAAAAATCAACCTCACGTTATGTCAGTCACGTTTGCACACTGCCGCCCGTTTCGCGCACCACTCGGTCCCTTGCTCTCTATATCTCTCTCTCTCTCCTTGCCCTGAAAAACGCATTTCGCAACGAAAAACGCAGCAGTGTGCAACCACCTTTACTCAGGGATACCAGTCTATTTGTCGAAGTGACCCCCACTGAATTTATTCTTTATTTAAAGGCTTATTAGAAATCTGAGAGGGAGTACAAAATGTGCATACAAGTACACTGACTGCACATGGGCTGGAGCAAGAAACATGCTATGTTTGAGGAGAGGTTGAGTGAGGAGATCAGTCGCTATGCGCTGTATTATATTATATGAAAATAAAGGAGTTGATTTTGAATTGATGTTCGTCTTCAAAGGATAGTATGGATGAAAATAAATAATTGACACAAGTTAGATTTAACTAGGACAGTAAACTTCTCTTCAGAATGGCCTATTTCCATGCTGACACAAGTCATTTAGTTATGTGGAAGAATGGCATTAAATATCACAGCCTTCTTTCGTCTCAGAAACATTGCCAAGGTGCAGTCATTTTTTAGCAGGGTCTTAGCTTTCTCAGCAGGATTCTGAAAAACGGATTATTGTTTTTAAGTAGTCTACTGGACTACTGCATTGCACTATTTACTGGCCTCTCCAAAAAGTCGAGAGAAGCTGTAACTAATTCAAAATTCTGCTACTTAGACTACTGACAACAACTGGAAGGTGAGAGCATATCACCCCAGTCTTGGCTGCTTTGCAATGGCTCCCTGTGTCATTTACAGTTGACTTCAATGTCATTTTACTCGTGTTTAAAGCATTAATGGGCTGGGACCAGCATACCATATCAGTGCCCCAAATATCATTCAGGACCTCTGCAGGTGGATTACTGGAGGTTACAATCAAAACCTGTAAGGAAACTGGTGATGCTTTATTTAGTAATTGTGTACCCCTAATCTGTGGAACACATTCCCTCAAGAAAACAGGGAGGTAAGCTCAATCAACATATTTAAAATCACCAGTCGATAACCCATCACTTTTAATTAACATCTAAGGGGATGATTCTATTGTATTGAAAAATTATGTTGCTCTTTTTTAGTATAGCACATTGCTGATGGTTTTGTTCTTAATCTGTTCTCGTTTCTTTTTTTACTGTACTGTACAGCACTTTGAGCTGTGTGAAAAGTGCTATATAAATGAAGTTAATTATCATTATCACTAGATTGTGCCTTGTCTTGAGTGCAGCCTGTGTTGCTCTAGTCTCCATATAGCTCATCTACTCTGGTTGCGCCGTTATAATGGAATCAGAATCCTGTACTATACTCCCTTCCCCCCATTGCTACAGCATGCGCCTCCTCATACTCGCACACAACCCACTACATTTTGCCCCAGACAGAAAGACAGAAAGAAAGTGGAGAGGTAGCCATAAAAATGTGTAGTGTATGAGAGTGAAAGGGAGGAAGACAGTAGAGATGATGTTACAACTGGTAATAACATGCCTATTATCATAACATACATCACTATTATTAGGCAATGCCTCCTCAGGGAGATTTCCACTCTACCTTTCTAGTTTGAATGAAGAAACACTCAGAAAAGAGATAAGGGGTCCCGAGGGATTGATATCAAAAGATTGCTTTGATCAGATTGTAGTTGGATTCTAGGTAGAAAAGTGACACTGATAATCAAAATGATAAACACTGATGAACAAATGTAAGTTTGGATGTTTGCTCCCTCTCTCTCTGCTCAAAGCTGTATCCAAGTTCAGCTAAACTATAGTAGAGAACTATAGAGTGATGTACTGTACTGTCCTGTAAGTACAGGGAACAGAGCTCATATTCTCACAGACGCACTCCACCCAAACCCAGCGGAAATGAGGAAAATGGAGTTTCCATATTTTTATTTAATGGAGAGCGAGCCCTGGGCCTCTCAGCTTGACAGGACTGCAGTGCTCAAACAAATTAGTGCTCATTTCATTTCATTCAACAGCCTCCAGGTTACCACAAGGTACTTCACCACAGGAAGGCCCACATATGATTATACAAGCATTAAAACTCTTAAGATTTATTCTCAACAACTGCCAGTTACATAACCCGCAGTACTTGTGGTTGTGAATAGCAATGAAGAAACCGTAATACGGGAGAAACAATGAATACAAAATACAAAGACAAACATCACAACAAAGAAATAACGACATGACCAGCATGACCAGCGTCAATATTCTAGGGGCGAACATTTCGGCAAAAATAGCAGATCTACAAGCTTGCCTTGTAGATTGGCTACTTTTGGCAAGGAAATTAGTCCATGGGCCAGGTGAGATCCTGGTACCATTAACTCATCCAGTGCCAGGAATCTCCACTAGAGGGCGCCCAATGGCCAGAGAATCCACCATAGACATACGCTGTATATGCACAAGCCGTGCGCAGCCATGACGCGCCTGAACACTTTCCTTTGTGTCATGAACAGGAACAGGATGAAGTTAGCTTGAAGTTAGCTATTGGCTACCAAGCATTTTAGAAGCCCTATTATCGGCGATTTAGCCGTGATTAAACCTTGCGCACCTCATGGATATGCATGGAACAGAGAAAATGAGCTCTAAAGATCCTGGATTGAATTGGAGTGGACGGCAAATATCGGCGGCGCGGCGCTCTCGCGGGCCGATGTAAACAGATCGCGGCCGGCGGCCGGCTCGAAAACTTAGCCTGGTGCTTCGGTAAGGCCTCTGGATGTTTTTTTTTTTATAAAAAGCCGGACTAGTTCGGGATCGGCACCCCGAACGATAAAAAGGCCGAAATAAAGCCGAACTAGTTCGGGATAGGCACAGTAAGAGTTAAGAGGCAAAACATGTGTGGTATAATTGTGTCGTCTGACATCCAGCAGTGATAAAATGTATGATAGCAGTTTCAGAAGAGTAGCTGAGTACCGTTTTAGGGGTATACTCCGAATATGCAAAATCACATAATTCATTGATGTCTAAAATGCTAAATTATTTACTTTTATGCACATTTCTGATGTTTGTACCATGGATGGACATGAATAACATCATAACAACAGCCAGGCTGAATTATACTTCTGGTAACCATACCGGTCAAATCCAAGATGGCTGCCTGCCACTCTGAAACAGGGTACATCATAAACCTCTGAATTAAACATCATAGAATCATGAATTATACCTCTTTAGAAAACTGTGAGAGTCTCGTTGTGCCACACGCATTTACAGGATGTGACACAGTGAGTGCCTTTGCTGGTTGTGGAAAACTGAATGCACTGAGGTTTTTGAAGAAAAAACATGATTCTCAGGAGATATTAAACAACTTGTCCAGACTTTGGATGTTTCAACAAAGCTCTTTGACCAACTGCAGAAATTCACTTGCTGGTGAAGTCTGGGACCACCTCCAATGAGGTGAACGAGATCCGCTACCAGCTTTTCTGAGGAGGATAGGAGAGGCTGATTCCAGTCAACTCTCACAAAGTAAAGAATGTCTATTTCTCCATGCCCTCCGTGACAATTACTGTACCAGACTAGAATATGGAGATGCTCCCTGCAGACTCACCCATCTGCACCAGATCCCATACAGTTAAATGTAAGTAAATGTAAATGCAAGCTTCCTAATTGCAGTTGGCTTAGCAATGAGTTGAGATGTACAGAACTCTGCAAACTCCAGAACTGTACAAACCAAGTACTCGAGGAAGATTCAATGCCTACAGTTGAACAGGACAGTTCTGATGAGGAAGAGATTGCGTAGTTCATAAGACTGATATAACAGTTGTGATTATTGTTATAATAATTAAAAAACTAAAATAATTGAGCTTATTTGTTATATATTGAGGTATTATTGAGGTCAAGGTCAACATAAAAGTCAAGGCCAATTTTGGATCCAAAATGACCTTGACCTTTAACATATGACACTGAACTTGAATTGCTTCAGTCACCTCATAAATCAACTCATAAACAAATAAAAAAACATACTTTGATAGCAAATCATCCTAATCGACCCATTAGTTGCTGAGATATGAGGGTTCAAAAATGAAGGCGTCTGGCCCATGGACTAATGCTGCATTCACACTGAGAGAAGCCGAGCTAATGGTTGGCTTGGTAATTCAATGTAATCTCTATGCAAACAAGCTTTTAAAATGTCCATGCTTGAAAAAAAGCTTGGAAATTTCAAAAGCTGGTTTGCATAGATAGAGATTACATTGAATTACCAAGCCAACCATTAGCTTGGCTTCTCTCAATGTGAATGCAGCATAAATGTGGGAAAGAGGGACTAAAGGAGCGCACACCGCTTAGAGCCCCGGAGAACCCCGGGCACCTAAGTATATATAGGGTTTTAAAAGGTTAACTTAATGCGGAACTAACCTCTTTTCATGTCTGTGATAGTGTTATGCAATCTGTTTCAAGCATTCAAGTTTTCTAACTTTATTTTCTGGATCAATGGGTTGTCTGTGACGGACAAGAACAGCCTAAATGGTATTGTGAAAGTCAGCTCCCACATCATTGGAGCCCAGCAAAGAGACGAGTGCTCCCTCTGGGTAGGGTTGTCACAATTATTACATAATCGTCTAATTGTGATTATTTGATATTATCGCAATTATTTTGTCATAATCGTCATAATCGTGAATGTTGAAAAATTTCTGAAATAGTGGAAATAGCAGATCTACAAGCTCACAATGCGTCACATCGCGGCGCGTTGTGAGCTTGTAGATCGGCTATTTCCACTCTCAATGTTATTTTTTAAGTAGTAAGTCGTCAAATATGTCAGTAATGTATTTGTGTGTTTAGGTTATGTATCATATCTGCATGTGCAACTTCAAAGCCTAAAAGCCAAACAGAAATGTAATTATCAACGACAAAAACACAATTAAATCATTAATCGCCAATTATTTGAATGACAATTAATCGTCATGTAAAATGTCATATCGTGACAGCCCTATTCGAAAGCTAAAGGAATTATTAGCCAACCTGACCACGTTCTGTCTAGTGGAACCGCAAGCTGCCAGCAACTGCAGAAGCTAGTACAATTTATGCAACTAGTAGTACTCACAACCTCTGTGCAATTTCAACACAATTCTTACAGAGTATTCCCACTTGCTGCCTAAACAGGCTTAGAGTAGAGAAACCAAGTGTAAGCTTGGCAAAAAACAAGCCCCTCAGCAAAAACTTTACATAGTGTAAGCAGCATCAAGTTCATATAAAAGAGAAACTTTCCATGGGGACATTTTTCGGGATATCATAACAACATAAATTGAGTGCATCATGATGGACTAATATAAGTGTAATTCATTAAATGGGCTCTCGCTTTACGTGAAGATAATAATGTTCTATGGATTCAACTTTATTCTGTAGAGCTACTAGAATACCGGTATGCTTCAGAATACACTAAACAATTTACAGGAATGAGAAGACAACAATAGGCTTCCAAGCAATGAAGAAAAGCCTCAATCTCATGCACAAAATATTTAAATAAATAAATACGTACAACAAAATAGAACATAAAAGGAACAATTGCATTTATTTTTCAATCTCACTTCCTGCAGTATTAATGTTCTCGGTGGGAAATCTCTACAGATTGAACATCCCTTACAACACTATTCTGACAACCACTGAAACAAAACCACTGAAACACTAAACTGCTTGTCTGCAACCAAAGCAGAACTCAAGTACGGGGTAAATTTTCTAAGAATGATGTTTAAGAATATTTTAAACATGTAGCTCAGTTTCCTGAAACACCATCAGTGCTAAAATACAGTATTTAGAGTCTTAAAGGAGCTATACCTATAGTCAACCTTTTCTTGAAAAACGGACACTAAAATAAAAATGTTTCGAAAATATTTTATAAAAAAAGATTAAGCTTCATATATGTGTTTCTATTCAAAAATGACCACAAAAGGTATAAAATAATGGTAAAATAATCATTTTGGACATTGTCGGGCCGACTTTGTTTACCTCGGATGTAAACATTGTCAGCCCGACAATGACCAAAATGATTATTTTACCATTATTTTATACTTTTTGTGGTCATTTTTGAATAGAAACACATATATATATATTATTTTTATAAAATAATTTAGAATCATTTTTATTTTAGTGTCCGTTTTTCAAGAAAAAGTTGACTATAGCTCCTTTAACAATCATGAGTTTATTTATAATTTATAACAATCTAAAACAGAGAAGACAAGACTACAGAGACATACATTAAGAGGCAGTGTCTTCTGGCCTGTAGACATTAGACAAGTACACACATTGAACACAGAGGAATACCATTCCAATACCATACCAATCTACATTTTAAGACTAGTTCAGACCAAAGATTTGCGACGTGACAAAACCGTCTTAATCCCAATTTATACTTTGTTGTACAACCGTGTCCCAAGTAAAAAAAGAGCCAGCCTACAGGCTCATGTTGCGTTGTGGAGCTTGTAAATATGCTAATTTTGGCATTGCGACAGTCATTTGACAGAGCATATACTGTAGGTTTAAGAATTAGAAAGCTGCCATTACTGTACCTCTTGCCAGGCCTTCCACCTGAACGAGAAGCTGTGATTCTCCATGAAGCGTCGGTATAACATTTTTCGGTGTGTTTCTGACCTACTGTGTGGCTGCTTGGTTGTCTGTACTTTAAACACCGGATCTCAGTCAGAACTGAGAACAGATTACACAGGAAACTGTGATGAGGAAGTAACTGTCAGTGCAGAGGAGGTGTCTGCAATAACCTTTAGGCTTGGCAAAAACCACATTACGAAATGATAGACGCTGACTCGCCTCCAGCATGAGACACTTTGCAACCACACTTTAAATAAACATGATATAGAGTCTAATAACGCCACGGCCTCCCAGCCCAGACTAGCTATCCATCTAGTAATTAACAGCCTGGCTGCGTATGTGTCCTGGAGTGGTCTCTATGCCTAGTTACAGTATTTCTTTGGTATAACCTAAAAGCAGAGTCAGACTGTTGCATATGAACAGGCGGTGATATACTGTGCAGACAGTGTTTTGTCTGGTAAGAGTAAGAAGCAGTGATGTACAGACAGTAGTGCTGTCTGGTTGCGTACCTTTGTTTTCTTGGACATTTTACTCTTGAGGTAGCTGAATGTTCGGCCCACTTTGGTGCTGCTCTTCCCTTCAAAGTCAGTTCTGAGAGGGCCTGGCTCCTCCTCAGATATACTGCAACACACACACACACAAGCGAGAGTAATGAACTCATGAACAGCTGACTACAGTACAGTATTGCAAATACAAGAACATCTCAAACATCTCAAACATAGCACACGCACGCACGCACACACGCACGCACTCACAGAATGACTCACCTGTAGTCCAGTGATCCTGTGGTGCTGGAGAGTGACCTCATACCTGCAAACCACCAGGAAAAGGAGACAATGAGAAACCTTTTGAGGCTGACTCTACTGAGAGAGAGAGAGAGAGAGAGAGAGAGTGAGAGAGAGAGAGAGAGAGAGAGAGAGAGAGAGAGAGAGAGAGAGAGAGAGAGAGAGAGAGAGACTGTGTGTGTGTGTGTGTGTGTGTGTGTGTGTGTGTGTGTGTGTGTGTGTGTGTGTGTGTGTGTGTGTGTGTGTGTGTGTGTGTGTGTGTGTGTGTTGCTGTTAAATGATGAAAAAAAAACCATGGGAATAATGGAGATACACTATTTCTGTGGGACATACGCAATTACTATTGAGACTCAAAATAAACGATTCATTCAAGCTTTATTATTGTCCCGAATTACCTGAAATGGTTTTGGTTTGATTCGTCTGAATTCTTTACTCGCAGCTATGTTAACACAATGCTAATTCCATGTAGCAATAAATAGAGTTCAGTGAAACGATTAAATTAACTGAGGGATACTGCTGGGAAAACTGCTGGGAAAATAGTTTTCAATATTTAGCGCAATAAATACAGATGTTTTGTCGAATTAAAATCAAGACAAAATGTTTCCACCAAATAATGAAAATAGAGAAACAGTTCCACTAAAGGCTGAGACAAAATGCAGTTCAGTTGGATTACAGGCGAAAAGAAATACCCCATTTAGGCTAAATCAAACATTTATTGCAAACAAAAGCCTCATTCCACCCGAAGAACCATTTCTATCAAATCCACACAAATATGTAATTTGGCTCAGCTGCCCTGATTTAGAACAGCAAATTCAAAAGATGGTGGCTGGTCTGTGTTGGTATGCAACAACACATTCAGACACTTAAACCACTTTCATCCCAGCTTCCCTATTTTGGGCATGTCATTACAGAGTACTATACTACTACTAATACTTCTCGTCGCAATGCGGTTATTTGCATTTAAAAAAGTGGTTAAGTGGTTGAAATAGAAAGTTGGCATAAGGCTACAACAAGGAGGAAGTGCACTGTGTTGTTTACAAGGTTCAAAAAGGATAATAAAGAGTTTGGTGCTTTTTGGTTGTGTTCGTTTTATAGAAGAAAGCTGTACTACGGTAACATGCTACAGAGAACAGAGACGAGCAAGAGAAGATGTTTTCTGTGCGTGTTTTGGTTGAGATAAGGGTACATCTGTATTTTAAGTGGTCTGTAGCCCCTTTCACACAGCCTGTTCAAAGGGAATGTTGCACTGTTATTCCGCCTCGCTGTTTTGTATAAAAGCTGCGGACACAGAATCGCAGGGTCATTGTGGTGCTGTCTTTGAGCCGACAGCAGAGGTAGGCACAGAGAACAATCAACGTCTGTATAATAGGCACAGCCGACAGGCTGGCACAGATGCGTGACATCTAACGTCTAACGCGCACCGTTCTGCCTCGAACCGTTTCTATTGAATTTCTCCTCCAACGTATTTGAGATTGCACAAACACGCATCTATTTCCAAATCCTGACCCGCTGCCATTAAGACAGACACACTATTTTCAATGGAAAAATAGGAATCTTTTATTTTGTGAGAAAATGGGCAAGATGCGAGTCAGTCATGACATTGCAGTGACCCAGTAGTGTAGTGCAAGGTATACAAAGTTCTATAACGCATTCTTTTTCCAAGAGCATTGCATATTAGTTCTAGTAGAACTCATCAGTTTTAGCATTGTCACAAATAGACATTCAATTTATCAATAAATATTGATTCTGAATATTTGAAAACGGTTTCAAAACTTTATCAATAAATATCGATTCTGAATATTTGAAAACTGTTTCAAAACTCAGAACCAGCCATGCGTGAAAAGCTACAGTATGACTTGTTGCTGCCATAATGGTAAAGTGAAGACATTTCTTTTTGCTCCGCAGCGACGAGCACGCACGACATTGAGGTATGATGATCATATGTCAAGACAACTATACTAAATCATTTCAGACATACATACGTTTATTTTTTATTTCATGTCCTCAACTAGTCAACTTATGCAATTAGAGTATGCAAAATGTGATTATGCCCTCCAGGCAAGAACTTAAGTAGTTATATTAATGTTACATACTTTATCCTTTCATTTGATGTATTTGTACATGATGTGTGTGCCTCTTCATACAGTATGCATTTCCTGTGAGGCATATGGATTTTCCCGGTGTATAATTTGACTGGACATTGACTATATTTCAGCCATGTTACATTACAACATAGCAAATCAAACTGCCAGGGATGGTCAGTTCCAGTTGCTTGAGGAGTGGAAACAAACACACATGCACAAACATGTACACACACAATGATTCTGCAGTCTAATAAAACAGTTGACAACTAAGAAGCAGCTAGAGATGTGAGGTTGGGGCTGTTCTGGTTCTCTGCTAGTTTGGGATGGCTGCTACCATTACCATTAGCCATACTTACTCAAACTATCCTCATCATCACTAGAAGGAGAGTCGACATGAAAGTGAGATTTAGCTTTGGTAAGGAGGATGGGAGACAGGTTGAAAGAGAAGGAGATTCTCCTCTTACGATGCTGTTGTCCAGAGGCTGGAGCAATGCAAGGGGCGGGAAAGAACCAGAGCATGAACTCATCATTAACTCAATCTCACAAAGGCGTAGTGTGTCAGTTATCAAAATGACGAGTTAATGATCAAAATTACACTCCATTGACCATTGACATGATCAAATATAAGAGATGTACATGTGCAATGTATTAATTGTGAAAGCCCTGATGTTTAGTGATTAAACTTTACATCTCTCCAGTGATAAGTGTGGCAGATAGACAGTTTAAAAACAGCCAGACAGTGTAAGGTCATCGGAGCAGACAGACAGTGTAAGGATAGATAGTGCGTGGTCATTGAAACAAACAGACAGTTTAAGCAAAGACAGTGCACGGTCATTGAAGCAGACAGACAGTTTAAGCACAGACAGTGCACGGTCATTGAAGCGGACAGACAGTTTAAGGACAAACAGATTACGGTTACTGGAACAGACACACTGTGTAAGGTCAGGTGGCAGGTGAGTAACAGAGTAGATTGTGGGAATGAGGATCATTTCTTCCCCCTGGGATAAACATAGTACTGTAAAAACAAGGAATCGATTCCCGATGAAGCTGGTTGATTTGACATAATGGTTCCTTGTTTTTACAGGGGCCAGTGGGGCCATATTATGGCCCAAGTGCGTTCCGAAAAAACTGTGGGAGGAGTAGTGCCGCAAAAAAAAGTTTATCTAGGAGGCCCTGGAAGATGGATGGAATTAAGTCAGACAAGTACTATAGTCTGGTTGCCCTGCAGGGGGCAACCACACTAATAAGTAAGGTAGAGTCAGGACAGAGTAAACAGCTGCCCACACCAAGATTATAAAGATAAATAACTATAACGAAACGATAATGATGAGCATCCACACTGATGAAAAATAATGTTCTGTAAACACGTTGACAGGGTTAAGCAATTAAAAATGGGATTGGTATTTAAGATAGTGAATGGGGCAGTGCCCTCAATACCCTCATACACGACTAACTACTTCTCCAAAGTGAGTGACACCCACAGCCACATTACTAGAGGGAAGGACAATGATCTGGTACAACCCAAATATAGAACAAACATGAGAAAATTCTCATTCTACAACTCTGCCACCAAAATGTGGAATGTCCTGACACCATCCATTAAAAGATGTAAATCAATGGATTCTTTCAAAACTAGCCTGTAAAACCATCCATCAGGAGACCACAAGGGGAGGTAAATGCACTCACTGTAGACATTTATCCCTTTTTCTTTAACTCTGAAAGTGATCCCAATGATATCCTTCACCACTGTCGTTATTATAGTTGCAGTTTGGACTCCAGTTGGAACAAACTATAAAACAATATTGTCACTGTCTGGAACACAAGCTCTTCCCCCCCCCCCCCCCCCCCCCCCCCCCCCAACTTCTGAAAAGTAATGGTATTGGAGATACAAGAGTTCGGCCTGATGGTGACAACATTTAATCTTTTTAATTGAATCTTTAAAGTTATCATTCTTGGTGTGGACAACCCATAACGGGGTGGGTGTGTGTGTGTGTGTGTGTGTGTGTGTGTGTGTGTGTGTGTGTGTGTGTGTGTGTGTGTGTGTGTGTGTGTGTGTGTGTGTGTGTACTGTATGCTTTCATGTATGTACTGTATATCTATCTATCCATCCATCCATCCATGCATGCTCTTACCTTCTATGTCTTTCTGGCTGATGGTGAGCATGGAGACAGACTTGGTGAGAGGCAGGGACAATGGAGGACAGCTGTGTCTCAATGGACGATACCTCCTGGACCTCTGAAACAGGCAGACATGTCATGTTATATGTGTGTGAATGTATCATGTTTATAGTAACTATGAATAACTATATTCAACATAAATGGGTTTTTGACAACTTCTCTAAACACTACTAAATACACAGTACGGCTCAATGACCTTCTTCAGATGCCTGATGAAGGTTGTTGACCGAAACGTTGCATTATTAAATAAAAAAGAGTTCTTTGGCCAAGTGTAAGATGGTGTGCGGGTCATATGTACTATTTGTGCATGATTGAAAGTATACATTGATCCCTGCCTATCAGGTGTGCATAAGACCTCGTTGCCTAGTAAACTAAATTAACTACCATGAACCCCAGCATCGCTATTCTGGGCATGCTCACAGAGTTGCGAAGCAGCATGCAGATTGACTATTTTCGTAAGAGATGTTGAGGGGAAAAGGAGGGCGGCAATCAAGTACAGATCCCGGTCAACGAAGTATATATGGTTTAAGTGGTTAACAGAATGAAACTGCTAGACAGTAGACGCACATCAACAGTGATTCCAGACTGCAATGAAAGATTTAGGGTGACAGCGTTGATGGAAATGAGGGAAATGATGCAGCGTCTATAGGACACAGTTGGTGTGATCAGCAGGAGGCTGATCTGTGCGAGAAACTTTCTCATTAAATCTGATTTATTGCCGATCTGACAAACATTGTGTTTTCCCCTGAGTGTTAATAAGGTTGGATGTTAATAACTCTTCCTTTGACCTTCTGAAAGCCCTATTAGTTAATCTCAGGTGTGTCGCTAATGAATTGAAATGCATGCACATGCAAGCATATGCACACACACACACACACACACACACACACACACACACACAAACCTACACGCACACAAACACACACACACACACACACACACAGTCCCTCAATATACAGCCACACAAATGCCCTTGAGCACTGCCACTAACTTATTTCAATCACCTCCATACGCACACGCATGCAGCCCCACACACACACACACACACACACACACACACACACACACACACACACACACACACACACACACACACACACACACACACACACACACACACACACACACACACACACACACACACACACACACACACCCCTTTACATTTTTAATTTAAATAGATGGGTCTAGCCATGGGTCTGAAGGTCTGCAGCAACTCAATCTGCCTGCAGACCAGCTGCATCAAATTATCAACAGATCAATATAAGTTTATGATGTGTGTGTCTGTCTATGGTGTAGTAGTTCATACTTATGAACACATCTGAACCTTGCAGGTGGATTTGACTAGGATCAAGTCCCCAGTGTTGATTTAACGCTGAGTGTACAATTGAAACCACATGAAACCAAAGAGGAGTGGACACCCCACCATCATTTTGAGATGACAGTCCATATGATTGAGATCAAATATGTTTATGCAAGTTGGAAACAAAACTATAAAATCACGACACAAAATCAATACATACAGTATATTTACATGGATTCCTGCGAACTCTAATTATAATGTTCCATCGATTTTGACAGAGACTGATCACTCTAGAACTTATCTGCTCAGGAAGGCTGGAGAGAACAATGGGATGACATGCAGCAAAGAGCCTGGGGTCAGCCTGTCGGGATGACTAAAGGCTTGTTTCATCTAGCATTGAACTGATTTTTTCTTTTGTTTATTAGCTTCACTAATTAGTTTTTTGGGAAAAAAAGAAAAAAAAACGTATCTTTGGCTGAACGTAACCCAAATACATCTGCTACTTATCAACTAGATAACATAACACACACATACAGTATATTGCCAAATATCTTTCATAATGAGTTAGAGCCGAACCTGCTCCTCCATGTTTCCATGCTCCCCTGCGTCTTCCTGCTCCTCAGTGAGAGACACCAGGGAACCTCCTCCCCTCTCCTCCTCGTTGTTCAGCATGGACCCCCGTTGGGACCCCCGGGAGCACGGGCCCTTCACAGCATCCTGTTCTCCACTGAGGCCTTCCAGACTGTAACTACAGAGAGAGAGACAGAGTGAGTCAGAAACAGAGAACAACAGTAGATATCAGAGGATTATTTATGAGGAGCAGGGTGTCAGTATCTAACTGTACTGTAACAACCATCACCATGTACAGTAACTAGCAGACCCACTTGCGAGCACACACACATGCACACGCGCATGCACGCACCCATATTAGTCCTGATAAAAAAAGGACTTGAATACACACAATGCACAGTGCACACACATACATATGCAGTACATTATTCATACCTTCCCACTCCATTCCCAGTTCAAATTCAACACACGTGCACAGCCGCACTTATTAGACAAACACAAAAGCACACATGCAGACAAAATATACACAAACACACTGCTATGTGTACACAGTACACGCACACATGCACACACACACACACACACACACACACACACACACACACACACACACACACACACACACACACACACACACACACACACACACACACACACACACACACACACACACACACACACACACACACACAGCACAGACTTAGTGTGGACAGCTGGTGTTTAAGCATCTGAGAAATCACTGCTCTGTTCTTCATAAAGCACTGCGCTACAGCAACAGGCATCTGTATGTGTATAAAGGGACCGATATTGGAGTCAGGTGGGCAGTTTGTGTGTGTCTGATTCTGTTTAAGAGCCCTATTTCGGGGAAACGGGCGAACCAACATGAAGCACATTCAACGGCGTGACAGGTGGGGCGTAGCAACACACGCTTGGTATTTTCCGCACTGGAGAAGGGCGGAGTCCTCGGAGAGGTGCGTCGGATTAGACTGAATATATTGTCAGTGGGTATGTTGCAGGTGCATTCAATCATAACCAATCAAATGATCACTTTCCATTACCTTTTAAGAGCAGTGTGCTGTGCTCAGCACAGTGGTCTACTGTTAAGTGTCATAGTGTCATGGAAGAAAATCCTTGGAAACATAATTTCTCCTGGTGTGGTGCAGAGTCATCAAAAAAGGAAATCTATGGCACCTCAAACAGACTGCCAAGATCTAAAATCATCTTGGAAGGAAATAACAAATGCAGTTAATGTGTCTGGCACAGGTCCTATGAGAAGCCTTTCTCAATGTAATGTCCAGTTTTAAGAGCTATAGGCGGTCTCACTTAGTTTGTACATGTAGTAGATCCCTTAGAAGACGTCCATCTAGAGTTCCACACAGTAGTCATTTTTCATGTCCATGTCCATGTATATGTATATGTAACGCTCAGGATTCAAACCCGGGTCTCCCGCATGAAAGTCCAATATCTTAACCATTGATCCAAAGGGATCCCTTTGGATCAACAGTTAAGATATTGGACTTTCACGTGGGAGACCTGGGTTCGAATCCCGGGCGTGACATTGGTGCAGTGACCCGGATCGGGTTTCCCCGTGGGAGGAGGTCAAAAGGGGGGGTAAGTGTAGCAGAGTGACTCACTGCCTCAGCCTGATGGCCTCAACAGTCTAGTATCTCCCTCAGTCCATGGGGATATCCCTTTGGATCAATGGTTAAGAGATTGGACTTTCACACGGGAGACCCGGGTTTGAATCCTGGGGGTTACATATACTGTACATGTGTGACCTATGCATGAGAAATGTGGTCTCTGTACACTCTGAACATGCTTTAACTGTACAATCATGTACATGTGCAAAAGGATGTTACAGATGTTCTACCAGTCTGTCATGGCAAGTGTCCTCTTCTTTGGTATAACATGCTGGGGTGGCAACAACAGAGCAGGTGACACGTTAAACCTAAACAGACTGGTGAGGAAAGCAGGCTCTGTCGTTGGGTCCTCTCTGCAGGGGGTGGAGGAAGTAACCAGGGTGCGATCAGCGAGGAAGCTGGACTCCATCTTGGAGAACTCCTCCCACCCCCTCCATCTTGAGATCACCAGCTACTGGAGTAAGAGAGGAAACGACCGCTTTGCCTACCCAGGACGGAGATGCGAGAGATTAGGAAAATCTTTTGTACCGGCTGCCCTTAAGCTGTACAACGAGACACATAACGGACGAATGAAAAGGACTTCCTTCCTAACTTAGACTGACGGAACTATTGCTGTATTGACTTTGACCTCTAAGGACCTTCCAGGGAAAGTGCTCATGTGCGTCTTGCGGTGACATGCTTCCTAGTTTCTTCTTCTCTGAGCTGTTTTGTTTTGTTTTTTCGCACTGTTTTCTTTTTACTTTGCACTATTAAGTTGGAACTATTGCTGTATTGACTTTGACCTCTAAGGACCTTCCAGGGAGAGTGCTCATGTGCGTCTTGCGGTGACACGCTGCCTAGTTTCTTCTGCTCTGAGCTGTTTCTGTTGTTTTTTTCGCACTGTTTTTCGACATTGCAATATTAGGTTGTGTTGGTAGTTTCTGAGTATGTGTCTTGTTTAACTCATTGACTGCCAAGGCACGAGTTTCACGAGTTATTACAGTAGTCCCAGGCTGCCACAGCCCGAGTTTCCCGAGTTGGAAGCCATTTTGAAAAAAAAAAATCAAAATTCTTTTTTATAAAAAAAATTCTAAAAATGCCTCAAATGTATTAGGCATGATCGCAATTGCGAAATTGCATGTTTAGCCCCATAACAAACACATCTTTCAAAATGTCAAAAATGGCTGTTTTGTCTGACTTTGAAGGCTTGTATCTCATGAATGCCTGAACGGATTTCCAAGCGGATTTTTTTGTTTGAAAGCTGTTAAAAAGTACTACACATATGGTGCATGATCTAGGCATGGGCGTGCACGATCCGTGCACTAAAAATGTATCCGTGCACTAGAAATTTAGGAAGGTGGCAGTGTTGTTTTGTCTGACTTTGAAGGCTTGTAACTCATGAATGCCTGAACGGATTTCCAAGCGGATTTTTTTGTTTGAAAGCTGTTAAAAAGTACTACACATATGATGCATATATGGTGCATGGGCGTGCACGATCCGTGCACTAAAGATTGATCCGTGCACTAGAAATCTAGGATAGTGGCAGTCTGGTACTTGGGGGCCATCTTGAAATGGCATTCAATGAGTTAACAATGACAGTGAGATACTTGTTGCACTAACTAGCATTGACTGCTTTGGTCTCTTTTTGTAAGACACTTTATGTATATATACTTATATTTAATTCGCCCCCTCTATTGATGCACCTTCTCTTTTTTGGTACTGTACTGCTCTTGTTTTTACTCTTATCTATTTTTTCCTACTTCTCTGTAACTGTGTAAATAACTGTATACTGCTGTGCTACAACTGGACAACTAAATTTCCCCCTTGGGATAATAAAGGTATCTATCTATCTATCTACTGTATGTGCATAAGTGACTATAATAAGCACCTTGACTCAATCCCTGCCTAACTCGTCTCTGCACGTCTTTTTTTCGAGATGCCAGACTGCGTGTCTTTTTGTTTTATTTAATTTAATTACAGCAATAATTGCAATGGTGCGCATCTGCTCTAAATTTTTTTTTTGAAATAATAATAATTAAAAACAAAATATAGGAAAGACAAAATTAAGGGACCCAAAAAAGTTGGGAAAGAAAGTGTATTAGAACATAAAGTTTAAAAAAGATGCTCATGTTCTCCAGCTTAAAGGAATCATGACCCTGCCCAGGTGGGAAGCAGATGAGTGACTAATGTCAAACTCGCAGTGTGCTGCTGGTTTGCCAACGACAACCACCTCATACTGCTCTTTCATCACCTCTAAAATCAGCGCACAGTGAGTCCCCAAAATAATACATGCAAGCGGGGGGAAAAACACCCCACTTTACTTTGCCCCCGCAAATGTTTAATCCACATATTCGCACTAAACCATCTGCCCCCAAAATAGGCTGTGCATGTCTGTTTCAGTACATGCATCTATGCAGCATCTGTGTGTTTGTCTGTTTGACTATATGCTGTGTGCGCGTCTATCTGTTCAAATATCTCTATGTGTTTGACCATCTGTCTGTACTGCTTAGAAATGTTCTGCATTTAGTACAGCAATGTCTCACGCTCACCCATTCACACACTGACAGTGAAAGGCAGCCATGCCAGCCAACCTGCTAGTCAGGTGTAGTTAACCGATTTAGTGCCATTCCCGAGATATCTCGCGAAATGTACTCGAGTATCTGGAGTGCCATTCCCGAGATATCTCACGAAAAGTAATATATTACTGTAACGGCGGTTATATTACCGGATACAATGGCCGGAGGTCCCGATCCGATCTCCGTCGCTGATTTGTCATCATCACGGCTCCACGAGCACAAAATAGTCATCCCATAACATTGAGGTGGACGGGGGATCTCATCTTTAATGTCCATTATCTCAAAACTACACTTTAGAAGCGAAGATGGAGGCAGATGCTCGCTTATAAAGCACATGTTAAAAAGGATCGATCCGAGCCGCCATGACACCACGTAAACAATGATCGATTCCGGCGCAGGACGTGATGACGTCAGACCGGAAGTGTTTACGCTATGGACTTCTGGCCTTCAAAATAAGACAACGGGAGTGAATGGGACCTGAGGGAGGCACTCTGGACATTATAATCCATTAATGTCTGGGGCTCAGAATGGGTTAAGAGGTTCAATGTTTTGCTCAAGGACACGAGGAGCAGGGATTGAACCGGGAACCTTCTGAATATCTATGTCTATGTGTGTGCGCCTAGATGTGCGTGTGGGTGAGTGGCGGAGAGAGAGAGAGAGCCTTCACACCTGACCAAGACGCATTTCCTCAACGTCCCTGAGTGTCCTGAGCACGGCAGCTAGCTGTGTGATTTACTAACACAATTACACGTATCCTACTGCTGTAAATAACACAGCCTTGACTGTAGGCAGAGCAGTGATTATGAGTGGAGACAGGACAGGTCTATTCACAATGAACTGTGTGTGTGTGTGTGTGTGTGTGTGTGTGTGTGTGTGTGTGTGTGTGTGTGTGTGTGTGTGTGTGTGTGTGTGTGTGTGTGTGCGCCTGGGATCACTGCTTTATGGACAGGCTTATGATGCATTATAGTACCACTCACACACACAGCTGTCTGGACGGTTGTATAGTCTCACACATGGATGCACACAAGACACCACGCACACGGGCACACACACGAACACACAGCTTTTCAACGACCAGAGCCCGACCCATACATCTGTCCAGCACGCTCAAACATCACTAAAACTAAAGTAAGTGGCCGTTAGAGAGATTTATGTCCCATAATTGAAAAGTCACGAGTTCAGAAATCTCCACCGCAGCCAACGTGTCCTTGAGCACCACACGCAACGTCCTACTGTACCTGCTCACTCATTGTACTGTAATCCCTCTGAATAAGACCGTCAGCTAAATTATTTCCTTCAAACTGTGGGATAGTAGACGGTCAAAGTGACAATAGCGCCATCTTTTCCTCTCCCCAGGAGGAGAACTGTGCAATCCAATCAGTGTTTCTCGTAAGGAGCAGAGAGGGAGACAGTGTGTAGATAGAGCACAGCATAGTGCAGAGCTATAAAGTATACTTTAAAGGTAAACAGAGTTGACTGTAGTTAAATAATGATATGTGGCGTAAAAAACAGCACTCACCTGCCCGGGGGGAAGGGAATATAGATTAGTGTCTCTGTCATAGTATTATGTCTGTGTGCTATGATGAAGGTCAGTGGTAGCTCATGTATTCCATAGCAGAAGAATTAATTACCTGTCATTCTGACTGACTGACTGACTGACTGACTGACTGACTGACTGACTGACTGACTGACTGACTGACACATGTGGCGATGATGAGAAGCTACAAACAATGGAGCAGAACACAAACACAAACGCAAGCAGACTGCAGAAACACGATGACAGAGTGATTCATGCAAACTAACACCCACATCCACACAACCACACAAATAATTTACACACGTGTGCGCGCGCGCGCACACGCACGCACGCACGCACGCACGCGCGCGCACACACACACACACACACACACACACACACACACACACACACACACACACACACACACACACACACACACACACACACACACACACACACACACACACACACACACACACACACACACACACACACACACACACACACACACACACACACGCATGCCTGCGCGCGCACAAACACACACACACACACACACACACACACACACACACACAGAGAAACAAAAACATGCAAATCAGCGAGCATGTAAATCTTTGAGTGGAATTCAAATTAGCTGCTGTGTCCTTTTAACAGAGGAGAAAGACATCTCAGATAGATAGATAGATAGATAGATAGATAGATAGATAGATAGATAGATAGATAGATAGATAGATAGATAGATAGATAGATAGATAGATAGATAGATAGATAGATAGATAGATAGAGACAGAGACAGAGACATAGAGACACATACATACTGCTAGACATCTAGAGTACTAATGTTAATGTCATCTATGCTGCCTTGTGAAGTCAAACAGCACCATCTGCATTCACAGTGATATTGATAATATTACATGTAATGTTGTAGCCATGCTCTTATCCAGATCCACTTATAAAAACTCTAGCGTTAACGTGCATATAATCAACTCAATTGTACAAAGACATCATCAAAGGCACTGCTAGTACAGAGGATCGTACTGTACTATACAGTGTACAGTACAGTACAGTAGCAAAGAAATGTAGATAGTAAGTACTGTATCTTGTATGTATGTAGTTTTGTTTTGTTTTTCTTTCCCCCCTTGCTACCCCCTGCCCCCTTCTTTTTTTCTTTCTTTATTTCTGGAAACAACAAAAAAGATGAAGCTTGCAGAAAAACGAATTTCACCCACTGTTTTATACCTGTAAACCTGTGATGTGACAATAAAGACGGTTCTGATCTTTTTATGGCATATCATCTGTTACCTTTAAAGCTTCTAAAATGTTACTGCCAAAGCCGGAGCTGAAGTGCCCACCTATACCCTGTAAGTCACTCTGGATAAGAGCATGAGCTAAGTGACAAGAATTTAAAGTACAGTATTGATTTTCTTTTATGGCTAGAAGAAGTTGATGCTGTTTGTCTGCATGGGGAAAACATGGTATCTATAAGGCAACAACAAGGAACAGAAACAGTCAGTCAAATGAGTTAGTAAAATGTTTTGTTGTTTGTTGTGTTAGTACCTTCTCCTGTGAAAGGTTGGCTTGCCCTCTCCAGGACTCCGAAGGGTGCTGAGTAGGTAAGACAAGATGAGATGAGATGGGTGATGATCAGAAAGATTAGTGTGACGGGAGAAAAAGACTGGTCCACTATAATCATTCCATAACACTGCAAATGAGGGCAACCTCAATGTTTTTCGAGAATAAATAAAGGTTTGAATGAATGAATGAATGAATTTGTCCACATAAGGATGTGATGAAACTGTGCAGTTCAGGATGAAGACCTACAAGTGCTGATCAAAACACTAAAATCATTTTTGAGGTCTTCAATGTCTCTTTGTATGTGAGTGTGTGTGTGCGTGCGCCCGCTCACTCGCCCGCATGCAGCCATGTTCTGTTTTATATTAGTATTTAATATCGTGTTTTTGTACGATGTTTGTAGAACGTTGGGTGTTGTTTGTTTTGTATGTGGACCACAATGGAAACAAGCTACAGATTGTTTGTCATTAATCCACTTTAGCGTTTTTAATTGGTGATACTGTGCTTTTAATTGTTGACGATTAAGTATTCTATTCTATTCCATTATAAATGATTCTACATTCTGTATAATGTGTGCGTGTGTGCTCGTACAGTATGCTCCTCTCCTGCACTCGACAGCCCAGGCCACTTGAAATATGAAGCAAACTTTATATCCTGAATAAACCTTACCCAGGCCCATAACACAATAATGCTGAACAAGCACAGCCACAGCTGCTAACTGTAAAGCTGATACATTAAACCATTTTTATAATCCAAAAACAATCTACCATGATGCTCTCATAACGCCATGCCACACTACCCCTGTTCGTAAAATGTTTATAGAACCTCCAATTAATCAACATTTTACAATTGTAAATGCATTGTCACAATACTGTAGCATAGCATAGAAGTGTACAGTGTAACTTGCATTTGATCAGGGACAGAAGTCACTGAAACTAGTATCAAACTTGAGGCTTAAGGCTGAGACTGCATGGATACAGGAAAGTTACAGCACAAGTTCTTAATGATGTCTATGTGTGAGCCATTACAGCATGAGCAAATCAATAAATGATATTCCATACAGTCCTGCAATGAAAGCCTACAGGCATTTTGAGATAAAAGTGGGTGTTGAGATGGTTCAGATTCAGCCATTCCGTAGCTGATATCCATGTTTTATGCAATCACATTAATATACTATTTTGCTGGGAGGTGTTGAGGACCCCAGTGACATAACCATCCTCTCTTACTGACCCCCTACTACTCTACCATAGGTTTCTACATAAGTAGAAGCACAGCATACAGTACTGTAGCACAAGGAAAGATTACATAAACTATAACTGATAGAAACACAAGTTGTGAATCTGTAATAACCAGTGTATCACGCTTTTGTTTTCTCAAAGAGATAGCCCTGAGCCCTGAACCCACCTCCTTTGGTTCATGTCTGCGTCTCCTCCTCTTCCTCCTCCTGTAGCGTTCTTGCCTGGGCCCCAGCTGTGTCGTCGTAGAGGGGACAGGGAGCGGAGGCTGGACCGCAGCAGGAGAGCTGATCGTCGGGTAGGAACCACCTCAGTCACCCTGTCTTTAGCTTCCTCTTCTGTTTCTCCTGCACCTGCAGTCAAATACAGCAGCGTAAACCAGAGGAGCCGAGAGACGAAATGATGCAATTTTTCAATTAAAGGAGACTTATTTTCATATTCATGGCGACTTTTTGTTTTTTGTTGCATTCCTGAGCCAATAATTTGATGATGAAGGTGGCTGGTCAGTAGGAGACTCAATTGAGTAGGTCATTATTGGCTTAGGAATGCGTGTCAAAAACTTCATGGGGTGTGTTATTGATAGAAAATAAGTAATTTTTGGGCTGAACTACTCTTTTAAGATGACAAATGCCACAAAAACAATGCCCCCCCAAACTTTTGCACATTTTACCTCCAGCTTCGCCTCCAATGCCGTGCCCTGGCACGGCATTAACCCCAGTTGGAGTGCTCTCCTCTGGGGTCCAGGTGCCCAGGGCCTGGGTCTGTCCCTCCAGACAGCTGTCGGGGCTGGAGCAGGGAGGGCCTACGCTGGCTGTGTCGTCTGTAGAGGAGCAGGACACCGACACCTCACTGGTACTGTCTACACACGTCACCACGTCATCACACTGGAGGGATGTAAACACAGAGCCAACAGTTAGATGTACATTGATTGATTGATTGCATTGACTTTGATGATCAGATGTACATACAGAATACAGTATCCATACAGTATGACACCAGAGGTTTAATAAATTAGGCTCTATGAATTAGGAACTCTAGTGAGCAGCAGAATAGTAGTATGCATCATTTTATCCATTCATTCACACGTACTATACTTGCTTGCTGAGTTTCTGAGAAATATATCTGAAGCTGTGATTTCTTAGCTCTTTGAATTGTCTATTTTCTGTCTGAATTTACTCTCATTGCTGCCATTTCTACTTGGACTACTGAAAGGACAGAAGTTTCCCAAATCATGTTATCTGCTTTTACTCTTTTTTACTTATTTGTTTTTATTTCACTTTTTATAATGGGAGCTGAACAACAAAGTGAAATTCCTTGTATAGCAATGTTTTAAAAAGGGCTAAAATCACGTTAATCTGGAGATCCACATGGGAATGGTGAGGCCTCATGTGGATCTGAGACTTCATGTGACCAGCCTGTGACATCAGTCATTTAGAACAGCGGTTCCCAAAGCTTTAAGCTCGAGATGAGACCCAAAAGAGAGATTAGACGTTTGCCCCAGGACCCAAATGAGTGAAAACAGCAGATCTACGCAGCGTTGTGAGCTTGGAGATGGGCTATTTTTACTACTTCTTACACATCTGTGTTCTAATTTATGGAATTTCTTTGATTTTTTTCTTTGATTTCTTCATGAAATTACTGGAAAGAAAATCATCGAATTTTGTTTTTAATTCATGGAAAAAATAGCTTTTTGGGGAATGTTTATTTTATTTTATATTGTGAATAATAATAATACAAAATAAATAAATTAGGAAACAAAAAAACAAAGGGACCCGTAGAAATCTGTCTGCGACCCACAAATGGGTCCAGGCCCACTGTTTGGGAAACAGTAATCACAGTTCCCAGAAGTTCTTATTTTCTTCACCACTAGGTGGAGGCAGGCGGAGGAAACAGTGATCTAGGACATGTCTATGATGTATGACTCGGGCAAGATTATTAAGCTTGATCCGAGTCCCTTTCTTTTACTTCGATAAGAAATTATAAAGGGATAAAAAGTGGTGGTACTTCATTGGCCGACTGGCAGTTTGCACAAGACAGTTGCCGATGATCGGTCCCCCGGTTTGTGAGATTAGTTCTAGGCACACAGACAGACAGACAGACAGACAGACAAACCATATAGACAGCTAGAGTCCTTGACAGCCACGGCACAAAAAGAAAAAAACACCAGATGAAAAACAAGACCAAGTCAAAATTTGTGACAAAGGTGAGCTGATATTTCTACCGTTCTTCAAGCTGTCTCTAATGTCTGCACGTTCAGCCATACGTGACTGCTGTTGGAGGTCACTAAACAGCACATACAGGTATGGTGGTCAGGCTAATGGGGTCAACCGTCCCATTAGCCTGCCACAGAGATCAGTGCTAAGGTCATTTACATGACATGTGGGGTTGTACACACTAAAACACTCAGTGTCAATGTATCAATTTGTCACACAGGGAGCGCAAATGTAACCACATCTCCATCCTATACTGGAGCATTTGGAGGCAATCCTAAACCAGAATGTTTAGCTACATATTCTCACAAACACCTCTCACAAACATAGCCACCACGTCGAACAAACGTGAAAATTTACAACTGTCCACATTTTAAACATGCCACTCTTTGAACCGCATTTATTTCAATTTAACAACATCTCGCCTCACGCAGAGCAGCCAGTCCTGACAGAGAGTATTCTGACCATTCTGGCCAGTGCTGAAACCTCAAAATGATCATCAGGGTATCAAGTTACAGAGGGAGGGAGGGGGAGAGGAGCTGAGCAGAGTAGAGTAGAGTATCGAATTACAACAGAGGGGGGTGTGTGTGTGTGCGTGCGTGCGTGCGTGCGTGCGTGCGTGCGTGCGTGCGTGCGTGTTTTTTTTCCCCCCAAAATTTTTTTCCTCAAAAAATTTTTTTTCTCAAAAAACTTTTTTTTCTCAAAAAAAGAATTACCCATATTTGGCCATTACACACACCACACTGCCGCAACATGGCGGTGAAGGCCGCGCAGCGGCCTGAACTCTAGACTTTTGCGGCCCAAAGGGCCGCAAACTTCTAGTGTATGTACACTCTCAGAGTTAAATGAACACTCTGGATTTTACAGTGTGGCGTAGATGAGGATTTGCACTGGGCAGGTCCCTGGTGTGAGTGTGTGTAATGGTGTGCATATAAAGCAAGGTGTTGCATTAAAAGGAGTGTGCGTGTCCGGTCAACGTACTCCTGTTTAAAAACAAGTGAAAAAACAAGTGCAGCGTGAGGTGACTCAACAGGACATTGTGCCGCCTGGCAGTGTTGGAGCAGTCAGTGGAATGGGCTATAATCAAGACCAAATGGCAGCGTTTAGAGATAATGGACCAGGGCTGCTTTATGGGCGCTCTGACATTCAAAACACACCAATAAACCCCCGCGACCTCATCAAAACCAACATCTCTCAGGGGGGAAAAAAAGAGTCCCATAAGTTATTTTGGGCTCCACCATTTCATATTCATCCCATATTCATCAGGTATATCGATGTTAAAAACTGGGGTGGGGCTGCCAGGGCGATAATGTCCCCGTGGTGGATGCGTATTGATTAGACTAGAATATATACTCATAGCTTAATGTTGAGCTATGACACTTGCACAATGCAGTTTCATTATTCATCATGCTAAGTAGAGGTAGTGAGTGCTATGTTCCCACTGGCATGACTCCAGGTGGGGCTACACGTTCTACTTACTTGTTCATTGTGTTGTGCTATGAGACAGACCCCTCCCCTCTGACACATAAGGTATGATAAAACAAACCCACAGGCTCTGGAACAAGACTGGTGGGAACATGCACACACACGCACGCACGCACACACGCACACACGCACACACACCTTGAACCACCCCAATGGTTACTCTCCCCTTACTCTCTTCTCTCTTCTCTCTCTCTCTCTCTCTCTCTCTCTCTCTCTCTGAAACACAGACACACACACAGACCTTAGGGCGGTCACTTTATAGCTAATTAGTAGGTGTGAGTTTGAACGGGGTCCATTGTGCAGGGCAGCTGCAGAGTGTGAGAGCAGTGCAGAAAGAGTGTAAACACAGAGCTGCTCCTGTTAGTTGCACAGAGTGGCTTCAAAGATCTCCTTTATACTATAGAAAGGATTTCCACTGACCTACTGAGAGAATGTGTGTGTGTGTGTGTGTGTGTGTGTGTGTGTGTGTGTGTGTGTGTGTGTGTGTGTGTGTGTGTGTGTGTGTGTGTGTGTGTGTGTGTGTGTGTGTGTGTGTGTGTGTGTGTGGTTTTGAGAAGTTTAAAGGCCGCAGTCAGAGATCTGAATGGCCTAAGGGTGGAGTACGCATGCAAAAGTTCACATTTGTATGAAGCGGCAAGACCATGCAGGGCCCTGTATGTGATAAGCAGTATCTCAAAATCTGTTCTATACATTATGGGCAAGCCAGTGAAGGGATGGAAGGATTGGTTTAGGTTAGCAGCCTGGCAGCAGCCTTTTACAGGTTGGACAGGACTACTTGGCTGAGACATGAATTAGTAATTGATAGCATTAATTAGATGTCTGGAATGAGCTGGAGGTGGAAAAGGCAGGCTTGTTTATGTGTAAGTCCAAGTTCAGGTTGAGGAGGAAGTGAGTTCATTCTATGACTTCAGCACCACAGTAAGTCACAAGGGAATTATTTACAGCGGGGCATATGCTTATTTACAGCGGGGCATATGCAACATATCTCTACGATCCAGTTGCTTGTGTTCAGCACAATAAATACTGGCAGCTAACAGTATTTCACCGTGAGCTAACAGGCACCTGTAGCAGTGCTGTAATGGACACAAACCACGGTTTGGACTTCCACAAGCAGCTGTTGAGCTGACTGCTCACTGAAAGAGCTGGCTGGCTACTGAAACACCTACGGGGTGCCAACAAATAAAACACAAAAATACTGGTTTCAGCCTGGATGGAAACTCTAGAGATGTGGTTCTAAAAGTGGGGTCTGGGGACCCCCATGGGTGCTTTGAGGGGTTCCAAGCTACATTATTGATAGTTAGGGACCAAATGGATCTTTACAGGTCAGTAACTCTGAGATTGTACAAATGGAACCAAATGGACCACATTTGTATACACTCTCAGTTGTATTAAGGGGGTCCGTGGCTTAATGCATAGCAAATTGTTGTTTGAGAATCTCTGCAGCCTTGTAACAAAAAATGTTTTGCTGTATTAATGGTGCACTTTTGAGTCTCAAGATGGAATTTCACAAGGAATTGTTTGGAAACAAAGATGTTGGATAAATCAATTACAAACTTCTACAACGGCAACCCCTATAACATACTAAGGGAACAGAATAAATGCACAAGGGGTTATGACAATGTGGCTGTAGTACAGTAGGGCCCGAATGTTGTAGACAAAGCTCAGCCGATAACAGCGGGTTTCCCGTGAAGAAAAATGACGAATAAAAGAAAATATTCACAGACAGAGCACACATTGTGCCAGTGGGTCAGTTCCTCATTTGCATGAATTAGTATTATTTTTGGACACGCATGAGAATAGACATCCCGGCAATTGCACGATGTGGTGCAGAGCAGAACTACATGGAAGTTAACATTTATCCTGGGAAGAGAGTAGCCTAGCCTAAACAGAGCTATAGTGTGTGCCAGCGGCTACGTCATTGTAGTCCTTAGCGGCCATTTCTTGGGTCAAAACACAGGTGTTTCAATTGTTTGATTGCATAGAACTAATGCTATAGTCTAATCAGAACACCTGTGTAAGGCTGTGTTTACCCAAGAAATGGCCGCTCTTAGAACTACATTTGGCACACCCCATATGTATGTATGGCTGAAAAATGTGAGGGCAATGCACTCTTACCCTGTTGTTTGTTGACTAGGGTTCATACAGTAAACTACTTACTCAGATTTCACACTTGTCGCTCTGAAGTCACTCTGTATAAGCGCATCTGCTAAATGCATACATTGTAAATCGCAATGTGCTGTTAAATTAAGGGCAATCGTGTACGTGGTATAGTTAGTGGTAATGTCTATAATGTGAATTCCTGCTGGATATTAATGTTCATCTGTGAATTTCTGTAGTGGTCCGAGTAATTAATTGTAACTATACTGTATCTGTTTACTCCCTCCTTCCCATTTCATATCTTTCTGTCTGTGGATGTGCAATCTGGCAACCCAGATCAAAGAAAGGGCGACGCCCACTCGGTCTGTCTCTCTTCCTATCAATGGCGTAGCCATCATTGACTCTGTCTCGAGAGATAGGTGGAAGTGAGTTGTTTTTTTTAAACTGTCTGTATTGAGTGTTTTGTCAGATTGACTGTCATTTGGGGTGCTTTAACAGTAGCGCTCTCCCTCAAGCCTCTCAGCACATGGAGAGATGTTTTCTCCCTTACCCTTTTTAGCTGTTCCAAATAATGAAAGGATGCTTTGCTGCCTTTACTACTAAACGTTAGGTACACTGGAGACTATTTTCATTCACATTCACTCAAAGGCTACTGGCACTGTGGAATGTGTTCTTGCATAATTACTCGACTCGTGAGATATGGCACTGTGAATCACTCCTCACACTTTAAATGTCAATGTGACAACTTTGACCATTTCGTGATCAAAATGTATTGCCTCTCTGCATGACACACACTGTGGAGGTGATTGGCTCTTCAAGGTTTGATTACCTTCATGTCTCTCTCTCTCCCTGTTACACGACAAAGGCAACAAAAATAAACACCTTACTGTACCTGCTGACTCCAACTCCATGAGCCAAGCAGGAGGGATTGGGGTTCACATAAACAGAAACTGGTGCTCTCAATTCACTTCGAGGGAGTCTGTTTGTAACCCGGACATCGACTTATTATGTCAAAGTATGAGACCTTTTTATTTACCTTGATAGCATCATTTTTCATAATATATGACGTTAAAAAAAAGAAAAAGAAAACGGTTTTTAGTTTTTAGAATCGGCCTCAGGTTTAAATGGGTAAAGGCAACTGCCAGTGGCCAACGGTGGAAGAGTGAATGTGTCAAGTGCCAACAACAGACCTTTCTGAAGACGTTGTCGTCTCCAGGCTCTGCACTGAGGAGGCTCTCTGAGTCACTGCCTGAGTCTCTGTGGGCCGAGGAGCCAACGCTGCTGCTCAGACTGAGACTGGGGAACACTGAGGACCCCGAGGAACCTGTGGAGAACACACACACACACACACACACACACACACACACACACACACACACACACACACACACACACACACACACACACACACACACACACACACACACACACACACACACACACACACACACACACACACACACACACAAACTTTACAACCCTTTCTATGACAAGGAACTCCCAGATTGCACTCCCAGGTTGCACCCCCACCCGAAAAGAAAAAGCTGATCTACAAGTTCACAACGCATTTCAATGCGTGGGGAGCTTGTAGATGGCTATTTGCACTATTTTTAGAAAAATGTTGGAAAACCTTTGAAACAATGTTGACAAATTTTAGTCAATAATAACTAATAGGGATGCCAGGTTGAAAGTGGTTAAAATGGCAAAAATAATCACATGAATTTAATTTGAGTTGAAAAATAACATTCTATCTACAGTATCTATTTATTAATTTTACTTCTTTCACTTTTCATCTCCTTTGCAATTGTTCCACCTAATGCCCTAAGCCCATAAGCTTTATTCCTTGAAGAAATACAAGGAAATGAATGGAGCTGGCAAGATCAGCTCATGAACAAACACTATTTATGAACGACTAAGACCTTTGTCATATAATCGGTTCAGGAATATAAAAGAAGACATATCAGAGACGTAGTTTCGATGTGCTGAGTAAATAATGTTATTGAGGATCTAAACAGTGGCAGGTATCGTTTCTGTCTCGGAAGTATCGAGAGAGTTGGTTGCCAGGGAACGGTGGACAGTCTTGTGATACTTGGCACGTTCAGAAACGTACTTTGTGCTCTTTAGATACCACTATAACATTACACAGTGCGCACATCGAAAATCAACACAGCAGAAAAGAAATTGTGACATGTAATTTTCCTGAGCCGAGTATGTTATAAAGGTCTCAATTGTTCAGAAATAGTGTTTGTTCATGAGCTGGTCCACATGCTTCCACTGACTCCTGTGCATTCTACCAAACTTTTGGCTGCAGTTTGGCTTTCATGGTGCAACGAATCTGCTGGTTGGAATTGCGCGATAGCGAAAATGACGTCGGTGTCCCTTCCTCTAAATATTCCTTGATAAGATCCAGGAACAGAATAGTGAGCCCAGTGGCTCAATGTGTTAAGAACCACATTCCCAAGGTCCCAGGTTCAAATACCACCACAGGTGATATTTTTAATATTAATAATTACCTTGAATTCTAAGGTACATTTAATTGAAATGTGCTTTTCTAATTAGATCAATCAGATGAAATGAACATGGGCGGCAGTGGCTCAGGAGGTAGAGCAGCCACTTGGGAAAGGGAAGGTTCCCGGTTCGATCCTGGGCTCCCCACTACTGTGTGTGGAGAGAGAGAGAGAGAGAGAGGCTGGCCACCATGTGTGTTGTGTGGTTTAACATAAACACCAGAGAGCTTAGTCCTCCCACAAAAAAGAAAAAAGCACCAACTCATGCCAGTCTTACACCTGTACCATCTCTGTGTTCTCTCTCTGTATGTTTATGCATACTCTAGTGTTTGTTGGGTTTGTCTGTGCTGCCCTGCCTGCTGTGTGTGTGTGTGTGTGTGTGTGTGTGTGTGTGTGTGTGTGCGTGCGTGTGTGCGTGCGTGCGTGCGTGCGTGCGTGCGTGCGTGCGTGCGTGCGTGTCTCAGCTGCCTAGCTAGTCTGACAGTTCTCTGCTAGTTTTCCTGGAAGGGTGTGAAAAGGTGGGACTGTGAAAAAAGGGGGTGGAGCCACAGAATTACGACAAAAGCTTTTTTGAGGTATCCTGCTAGTTGACCAGTGAAGAGTACTGTCACGAAACTGTAAGGGGGCGTTAACTTTAGTCATGGATTTCACTCCTCGCATACTGGAAAACCATCAGTCATTCCCCATCCCTAAATTCATACCAACTGGGCCGAGCCCATTTGATGGAAGGATTTTGGTAAGGATTGCATTATTAACAATCATTGCTAATAGACTATTATTCACTCAGACTTGTCTATTATCATTATTATAGTAACAAGCTCTTATTAACATATTGGTTAAATATTTATAAAAAAAAACACTCACTTTCAACCTGGTGTCCATATTTTGGATTTTTTTTTTATAGCTGATGGGTTGTGAGCATGTACATCGGAGTATTCATTGATGAAAAAACCCAGAAAGATGAAACAAAACCTTGTGACAGCAACGCTAATACACAATGTGCAAACAGTAACACACTAATGGTCGAGTTGAAATGTTTCAGATTCTATTGCTCCTTCTCAGCATCCTCGGACACATCTGCCCATCAGTCAGTGCAGGGAGCCAGTGTGTAGGACTGGGCAGTACAACATCACCACCACATCAAACAACCTGCATGTACATACACAATTACACGCATGTGCTAGCAGTCAAATTGTAGTAGTTGCCTGTTTGTTGTTTTGTTTTAGTGAGCCTGTCATTTTGTTCCCTCTATGCAGTTCCTTGTTATTGTGGTGCCCCAACCCCCAAACTAACCCCACCCACTGGCCTCACCTCACTGGACCCCCACCCACATCTTCATTTGATGTATCCAGAGTGACATCGTTGTACTACAATCTAGCCATGGAGTTGATGCAGAACAATTTCCAGTGGGTGTGTGTGTGTGCGTGCGGATAGGGGTTCAGATACATGACACGTGGCTGCATTGACAGTCATGCTAATCGCTCAATACTGCAGTAGTTGTAAACCTGTCGGGCCATGAGGATACTGCATGCGATAATATATTGTGATTTAAAAGAATTAAAAGAATAGTTATGGATTTTTTTCTTAAAAACCCTTGAAAAGTCAGTTTACATTATGATACTGCTAAATATCTTAACGTTTACTACATTGGTTCCATTGATCCAAGCTGGAACACAATCCATTGATGGATCATCACATGCTATGAAAATACAGACAGTCCACCAATATGACCAGTTATCTGAACCAGCCACACAGATATGGGCCATGCCTTTTCCATCTGGCCAGTGATATATATATATATATATATATATGTGTGTCCCAATCTCACTGAGAGCCAGTCATCTCGGAAAGTACAGCTTTAGACAGGGACTGAAAATACTTTTTTCTTTTTTTTTCCACTAAAATGTGATAAAGCCACTAAAGCATTTCATAAATTTCAGGCTACATTTCACTTAAACGCCAGAGCTTAACTCTGCATGTAAATAAGACTTTTTTTAATTAATGTGAGAGATCGTCAGGTCATTTGCAGGTTAGACATTTATTTAAAACTTGAATATCTCAAAAGTAGTATTTCAGCATGGCATCATTCTATAAGCCATATCTTCAAAACTGTTGGGTCAATCTCCACAACCAATATATCATTTTCATTTCATTCATTTGAAAATGAATAAAAATCCAATGACTGGCTCCCAGCCAAATTGGGACACACACATATATATATATATATATATATATATATATATATATATATATATATATATAGTTGACATTAGGGATCTTCATATATGGGTATAAAAGGGATACCCATATATGGACTTTTACATAGGTGATGTCACCTTTGATATCACCTGTGATGTCACAGTGACAAGGGAACCAACACATAGATTGTAAAAATGTGTACTTACTGACTGACTGACTGACTGACTGACTGACTGACTGACTGACTGACTGACTGACTGACACAGACGGAGACAAGCTGAGACATTTCTCATGGTATACTGCGACCTTCGGTCGCAATTAATACAATATACAGTGACTACTGAAGCAAAAAAGGCAGTGGTGGGAGGTGGTGTCTTCCATTGAGAGTAATTTATATCCATTTATTTAGATGGTTGGGTGAGACCACTATTGGTTGACAAGAGGTCTTGCATGAAGCTCAAAGCATAATATCCTCTCCCCAAATAGGATTTATCTTTTAGCTCAGCAGTAGAAATGTCAGCACTCACTCACAGCCCAGGTTCAAGTCCCGGGTATGACATCAATCTTACCATTGCAGCTTTAACACAAGGTGCATTACACAGCATCAAAAGAATATATAATTTCAATGCGGCCGTTGGAAAACAAACTCCAACCCTGGAAGTGTTCCTTGCTCTACACACAGTCAAATCCCCAGTGTTCTTTTAAAATAGGACTGAGAATTTTACTGTTTAGCCTTTGAGCTACACAGGGAATGGAGCTCCTAAACCTGACAGTGTAAATGAACGAGGCCAACAGCACAGGTACACACACACACACACACTCGCACTCGCACGCACACACACACACACACACACACACACACACACACACACACACACACACACACACACACACACACACACACACACACACACACACACACACACACACACACACACACACACACACACACACACACACACACACACACAGGGTCACATGAGAGTCAGTGCGTGTGCAGTGAAAAATGTTCCAGCAGCACAGAGGTTAACTTCCGTTTTTCCCAGCATTAAAAATAGACGTCCAAAAAAGATGACGCAAAATAACTCAGTTGGATGGTGATCTCATCTGGTCCCTCTGTCCTGCTCAGTGAAATAAAGCTACAGGGTGCTCTGTGTGTCTGAGAAAACAGCTCCCCTTTCAGCCTCAACTGTTTCATGTCCTTACAAGTCCACTGTGGTAACAATAATAATAACAAACACTATTTAAACCCTATTTACTTGTAGGGTAGGGTGACCGGGTCCCCTAGGGCTCTGCACTTGGTGCCCTACTTTTTTCCCTCTACACCAAATCTCTTTTCCCCAAAAAAGACCTACAAGCGTCCAACATAACGCGTTGTGACCTTGTAGAATCCACACAATTCTGAAGAAAAGGGACACTAGGATGCATGTGATTAACTCTACTCAGTACATGTCCTTACAAGGCTACTGCAGCAACAATAATGAAAGAATAATAATGACAATGAATTTAGGCATAGGCGATTCTAGCCTCTTCTAGCAGGGGGTGCAAGTTAATGTGGGCTTCATACTCCTCCACACAGCTGATTCAAATCACTGAACAAGCACCGAGTAATCACCATGCAGAGATTCAGGTGTCGCTCAGCACAGCAACCAGTCAGAATGAAACAGCTAAGAGGAACAGGAAGTGATGCCCACCTTTCAGCACACAAGGGCTCATGGGACACTGGAAACTTGTGGATATGAAAGTAGGAATCAAAAAGACATAAAACAAGTAATTGTTTCCTTTTTATTTCTGTCCCTTATTTTTGTCCTACTTGTTTTTTGTCTGTCTTACATGTTGTCTTCTTGTTTTGTATTGTTAAAACATTTTGAAAATCTTTGAGAAATAAAGAGTTAAAAAAAAAAAAAAAAAATAATAATTGTATGTGGTAGCGCACTGTATATCAAAGTTTCAGATCCTGAGCCAAAACCCGAAACTTGGCCCTTTACCTGAAAGCGAGCAGGTGCTATATATAAAATTATATATGTAATTTAGGTTTTCACCAAATGTTCACCTATTATGTCATGCCCAGAATAGCCATGCTATGGTTAATGTGGTTAACCACTTAAACAACACTCAACACTTAATAAACTTGACCTTTGGCCTTTGCTCTGCTCTTTTTCCCTTTGCACCAAATCTCCTCACAGAAAACAGTTGTGAGTTTGTAGGTCAGCTATTTTCTGTGAATATTCCCCCCAGAATAGGGAAGCTAAGGTTCAAGTATTTAAACCCCGTTCCCACTCCTTGACCATTAACAACATGTGCATCCACTGGGCAGCTCCCAGGAGCCAGAAGACGCAGACTGGTGTTCATCTCCCAGCAGCCAGCAGGTGTGAATGTGTATAACTGTACTGCATGAATGTGATGCAAGGTGCTTCTCAGACAGAACATGCATTCTTTCTTTGGTAAATAAATAATAATAATTGGTTTAGAATGAATCAAATCCAAAAGACAGAAGCACCTGACAGCAGGTGTGTGTGTGAGAGACTATAGAATACGGGTCAATCCATTGTCTCAGCAGGTGTTGAACTCGTTTTCACACCAACTCACAGTTCTGGGAGAGTCACACACGCACGCACGCAAGCACACACGCACGTGCGTGCACACGCACACAGAAACAGACACAGACACACACACAAAGCTACTTTCACATAGGTGTGTGTGGTGCTTGCCTCTTGGCCCAATGCATGCAGGGGACAGTTGCACTGTGTCACCTTTTGAGAATGTTGCTAGGCAACCAGAATAAGCAGAGACAGGTGGTGTTTTTTATTGGGCATAGAAAGAAGAACAGTAGGTAGCCTTTTAGTTTTTAACTGAGGCTTAACTTTGTGCCCAGGTCGTCGGGCACAAAGTTAGTCACTCGCCTTTGGACATCAAGGTTATGGGTTCGATCCCCGGCATGGCAACTCAGCATATGAATAGCACGGCTTGGTTAACTAAGTCATGCGGTAAGTACTGGGAGCTGATGGTAGGTGTTGCGCTCCACCTGAGCAATCCATCTCCCAGGGGTCTAGCTCATTTTGAAACGGGAGATAGACTCCCGCAATCTCTCCCTATACCAACAATAAGCCTCTCCGACCTACTAACTTAATGTACTGAGGCTAAACCATAATGGGCCTCTCAGAGCACAGCAGTGGCTTTTCTGTGTCCCTTAACAACTTCCAACCTGGTGTCGTCCCTATTTTTCATTCATTATGTCTTCTGGAAGACTACTATGGTTCTACTATATGGTTTTAATAGGATACAGAACAGTCATGTCTGTCAGACAAGCAGACAGACCGGCAGAATGTCTGCAGCTTACTGTAAGTGACTGATCTAATGTTCCTCTTTCTGGTGGAAAGAGATGATGTCACCATAGAGGTTCCTCTTGCTAAGAAAACAGTGAGGAACAAGACATCTAATCCCTGTTTGTCCTGATATGTAGGCACTTTTCAAACACTTGTAGTGAACAATAATATTAGTTCATTCTTTAACACAATAACACACTTGACACCAATTCTACGAGAACCTTCACTACAGGGTTTCCCCTGTCTGACTATATATAAATAAAATTCAATTATGATAAATAAAATTAAATTATATCATATGTGCTTTACAAGAGAGAATGCAAGAAAGAGACAATCATCAGAACAGACATAAAAGCCATACAGTACCTGTGCGTTGAGATGTGTGTGGTTGTGGACAGGCACTGAGCGACAGTGGGTATGATGTGTCTTTGTCTCTGTGGATCTGAGAAGGACACAGAAAGAGGAGGGACAAACAAGAGAGTGTGAGACTCACAGACTGTACTACATGTGACTGTCACTCAGTCAGAAAAATACCCTGGAAAACAACTGTGTGTGTGTGTGTGTGTGTGTGTGTGTGTGTGTGTGTGTGTGTGTGTGTGTGTGTGTGTGTGTGTGTGTGTGTGTGTGTGTGTGTGTGTGTGTGTGTGTGAGCTCTTAACCACGCCGATGTCGGCGACGGAAGAAGACGGAAAGCGTCTGCTGCCGACAGGGAGCCATCGGGAGCTTGTTGGCAAGAGATGCTTGCTGTCGATAAAGCCGTCGGGACCCATAGACCATATTCACACCGCGGCCATCTTGGATCACATGACTTCCTGGGATAGCAGCCTGCATTACAAACCATTGTGAACAATGGAGTGATGGTCCCAAAATATGAGTTGTATTCAACCAATTTCTTTTTACCAAATTGACAAATGGGCAGATGACAACATCAATATCCCCAAAAGAATTAAATAGAAGGGTATATCCACAATATTCATGGTAGTTAGGTTGCAACCTTACTGTGTACAAAGAGTTGCTATCTGTGCAGTGCTTGCTCCACTATCATATTAACTATTTGTTGTTAGATTGTTTCTGATTAATATGCAAAAATCACGATGCAGTAATATTAACTATATGATGGCAGAGCAAGCACTAGTCTGCATACTGTAGCAAGTCTTTATACAAAGTAACACTGTAACCTAACTACCATGAATATTGTGGATGTACCCTTCTATTCAATCCTTTTTGGGATGTTGATGTTGTCATCTGCCCATTTGTCAATTTGGTAAAAAGAAATTGGTTGAATAGAACTCATATTTTGGGACCATCGCTCCATTGTTCACAATGGTTTGTAATGCAGGCTGCTATCCCAGGAAGTCATGTGATCCAAGATGGCCGCGGTGTGAATATGGTCTATAGATGAAGAACTGGACATGTTCAGTCTTTTGCCATCTTTTGCTAGGAGTCGGTAGAATTGAGGGGGTTGTAAACTATGGACCTTTAGTTTACTACTGTTGCAGCCTAAATAAGCCAGAGACATTTTCCCGTCGCACATTTGAACTAAATACCATATGGTCAATCTCAACTCTCAATTCCTGTACCAATCAATCAGTTCCAAAGCAAAGCTAGAGCTAAATGCGTTTGTTTGTTTGTTTTCTAACGGGGCTGAAAGAGTGTTGCCACATTTGACAGATTCTGTGAGTGAAACAGAATGGGAGAGTTGGAAAGAGTTTCTTGTAGTGTGGAGTCCCCTTTAGGCAGCCAGGACAGTTCTCTCTCTCTCTCTCTCTCTGAACCACAGTTTGCAAACTATTCCTCCTGCAGCAAAGCAATGACACTGCAACAAGTGGAGATTCTAGAAGTCTGCTCTGCACAATCCATGGGGGAAAACATCACAGTTCTTCTGTTCTTAACAGTTCATCTTCTCCATCACAGTCTATCAGTCTACTGTACATGAAAATTAAACATTCGTTCTAATTTTGGCAGCCACGTCTTTGTAGGATAGCCTTTGGTGGTTTTACAAACACTCTAGTGGACTTTCTGGATTCAGTATATTCATCATTAGAACCCAGTATAAAAGTGCATGAAATAAAAAGATGAAGCAAAACGTAAACAGAGGTTGGGTTTCAATCCAGTGTAAAAATCAGGCAGTAGAAGAAAAAAAGGTTAATTCTACAAATGTAACCAAATGGACATGACATAACAAATGTACATGTTTTAAGTTTTCTCAATGAGTGACTAGCCCTTTTTTAAATACATACTGTAACAAGTCTACCAACAATATTTTTTACATTTTGAAACAAATTATTTGACAATTTAAGCAACTAGACAACTAACCACCTGGTTGTCAACCAGCCAGTGAGTCAACCAGACTTCCAGCCAGACAACCAACCTTTCAAACATGAACAAGCAGTCAAAGTACAGTCCAACTATGAACCAACTATCAACCAACCAATAAGTCAGTCAGTCAGTCCAATTTCAATTCAAAGGAGCTTTTTTAGTTTACATTTCCAAAGCAAGTGTACATACATACTCCAAAATAAGAACAGTTGAAAATGGGGAACATATATACAGTTGGAGGGGGTACAGCACTGTGTAAACAGAGCTATGTTGCATGTGTCATTTTATATATATATATACAGTCAGTCAGCCAGCCAGCCAGCCAGCCATGCAGAACAATGTAACCTTGCTGGTACAGCATTCTGCTCCTCTAATGATGCAGGCTGTGTTCTGCTCCCAGTGGAGTACATCAATACTGAACAGACATAGTGTGGTCCCTGGGGCCCACACTGTCTGTGTACTGAATGTATGTGTATGTGTGACTGTGTGCGGTAACAGTTCTATTCCCACTAGACATAGGTGAGACACACAAGCACGCACGCACGCACGCACGCACGCACGCACGCACGCACACACACACACACACACAGTAAGAGTGAAGTAAGAATCCTCGAGGCTGTGTTGGGGGCCGTCTTATATTTTTAAAGCAGATGTGTTTTTATTGGGTACAGTTTAGAATGTTGTGCATTTAGAAAGTTCCTCCATCTGTCTTCAATTAATCTCAAGCCAGGATCCCTCCACTCAGATTACCTTTACATTTCAGTAATTTGAAGCTTTTAACCACAGTGAGTGACTTACAGTGACTACAACATCATTTCCTGGATGAGTCGATAATAATTACATGACACTTTCCCATGTTGCAATACAGTGAGCGCATATTGGAATAAACCATTGACAACGTATACCTCGTTGACTGGGGAACCCCTAGCGGTCCGTACTTGGTCCCCTTCTTTTATCCACATCTCTTCATTGAAATTAGCCTATCCACAAGCTCATTCTGTGATTTTGGCTGAATGTTTGCCTGTACAGTACATGCCCATGAGGGACACTAGGGTTCATGTGGTTAACTGTGAAGTCACCATTACAAGCAATCAACAATAAACTTGAGGGACCGAGCCATACAGTAGTGGTAGCACTGCAAGTCTAACACTACTGCTGTGGCCCTAAAAATATTTTTTATAAAAACGAAAAAGAAACAATGGGAACACAACAGCATAAACTCAATCTAAGTTAGCTTTCTTTGCGTTTCAAGCTCAGCACTCACATACTGTATATAGATGGGTTTCTTGTTTACAGACTTTACTGGGTACATGGCTGCGTGCATTCAGGGGGCAAAAGCACTTTGACTAAAAACGCCAACCGGGAAATTCTAATGAGCTGTGCATGATTAGAGTCAGCAGTGAGTTGCAGTGCAGGATAATGTGACCTCAAGTACAAGTCCATCTCAAACTAGAAGTTCCAGATATGCTGTAAAGAGTGCTGCGTTCTGCCGCCTAGCTGCACATGAAACTACCTCAAACAGCTACTATCCAAAATAATGTTTGCTTATCTGGATTCTCTTTTCTTGCCGAGTGTGAAAAAAGGGGAATAGCGAAGGTTAGTGAGAGAGGACATAATGCATTGAACCCATGACATTCAGACTATTTGGTGATGTTCATATTATTTGGTGAGTTTACCATAATATTATGCTGAGGACATATTTATGCACATTATGAACCATGTCTATTGACATACAGTAGATATCAATTAACCAGACATACAGCAGAGAACAGTCAGAAAGTCAACCAGTCACTCAACCAAAAGCGTCCCTATTCTGGACATGCCATAACGTGGACATTAGCAGAAAATAGCACCAAAATAAATCACACCCAGTGTGAAGTGAGCTGTGCCTCTTTCATTAAAGGGATATTCCACTTTCAAAAAACTTTTTGTCATTGTATGGTCTAATCAGGCTTGTATGAACACCCTGAACAGTTTTTAATTTTCTTCATTCAGTATTTAGATATTTGATGTAAATGTTTTCTGGCCCAACACGCCCAGGCCCTCTCCCCACACACACTCATTGTAACTTCAAACTCCATTTAAACCATGATAGATTATTTAAAAACACCCATTATTTTTTCTGGTGACTCATAATACCCTCCTAATACGTGAGCAGGCCGTGTTTTTTCCATAACGTTTTTCATGTATTTTTAATAATTCTTTGGGAAAATGGAAAAAACTAAATACAATAACAATATATAAAAAAATAATGAAAACTGTTATGGAAAAAACACGGCCTGCTCACGTATTAGGAGGGTATTATGAGTCACCAGAAAAAATAATGGGTGTTTTTAATGAATCTATCATGGTTAAAATGGAGTTTGAAGTTACAATGAGTGTGTGTGGGGAGAGGGACTGGGCGTGTCGGGCCAGAAAACATTTTCATCAAATATCTAAATACTGAATGAAGAAAATTAAAAACTGTTCAGGGTGTTCACACAAGCCTGATTAGACCATACAATGACAAAAAGTTTTTTGAAAGTGGAATATCCCTTTAAGTGTCCCGCAAAGCTTGGCCAATATGAGCCAAGTGTGGGACAGACATACCAACAAACATACAGACAAAGCCAGATGTAGGAGTGGTTAGCACCGCTCAAAAATGTTGCAGATCTACAACCTCAAAACACAGTGTGGCACGTTGTCAGCTTGACAATTGCCTAATTTTTAATGCATTTATTTCAGTTAAGAGATTTGGCGAAAAGGGTAAGAATAAGGGGACCAAGTATACATGGGGACATTAGTCAACAAACTATATACAATGGTTAACTGACCAGACAGCCACGAGGTAGCCAGACAGAAAACCATCGAGATGGCCTTAAAGCCAGTTAAGATAAGTTAAGTTCACCAGTCAGCCAGAGAATTAGCCAGTCAAAGAAATAACCTATAGCCAGTTATCGTACAGGAGAGTGAACCAGCCCTCCAGTCAACCAGCGAGCTAGCCAATCATTCAGGCAGCCAACAAACCAACTGGCCAGCCTGAGCAGCCAAAGTGAGAGAGCAGTCACCCTGATTGCTGGCAGGCCAGACGTTCCCAGCACATATTTGTTGAGGCTGGGATTGGGGAAACGGCTGGAAAAGGGAAGGAATGCCAGTGGGTTTGGGTCGGAAGCACAGCATTCTAAACCGTACCCAATAAAAACACATCTGCTTTAAAAATATAAGACTGCCTCGAACACAGCCTCACGGTGTGTGTGTGTGTGTGTGTGTGTGTGTGTGTGTGTGTGTGTGTGTGTGTGTGTGTGTGTGTGTGTGTGTGTGTGTCTACAGTTCATGAGATGAGGATATATTAATTTAACCACATGAACCCTCGCGTCCCTATTCTGGGGCCGATCATTCAGCAAAAATATCAGATCAACAAACTTTTGGCTTAGAGGAAAAAAAGAAGGGGAAGGGGAAGTATAACGCCCTGGGGGCAACTTAAGTATTAAATAGGGTTTAGGTTAATTTAAAAACGACAAAAACAAACCTTCTATTGGCTCTTCTTAGCTCTCGTCTCTATTCTGGTACTGGCACTTCCTCCTTACAGGATCTTTCTAGGATCACTGGAGTATTATCTGGCCACTACAATGCTGATCCTTTGGCTGACTGCAAGATCACTATTGATGCAATTGAAGCCTATTCAATGGTCATTCTAAATCTCTCTAGCAAAGACCTTAAATCTCGCTTGTGTGTGTGTGTGTGTGTGTGTGTGTGTGTGTGTGTGTGTGTGTGTGTGTGTGTGTGTGTGTGTGTGTGTGTGTGTGTGTGTGTGTGTGTGTGTGTGTGTGTGTGTGTGTGTGTGTCCTCAGTTCATAGCCAGTTCAGCTGTATCAAAGACAGTGAATATCCCATGAACTGGATCTAGCAGGTTCAGAGAATGAATAAATAATGAAGACCCACTTAAAAGCAGGATTTAGGTATGATGACCTAACTAAAGTAAACATGAATCATCTCACATGTAACTGACAAAATTATCCTCTTGTTACTCATGTCATTCTTTATGTATAGGGTGGCAGTGGCTCGGTGGATAAAGCCGCCATCGAGCCGCTGCTACTTCTGCTTTGTGCAGAGGTGTCCTTGAGCAAGACACTGAATCCCCGAGTGAACCTGATGAGCAGGTTGGTGGTGCCTTGTATGGTGGCCTCCACCATCGGCGTGTGAATGTGACGCACATTGTAAAGCTCTTTGGATAAAGTTGCTATATAGAAATGCAGACCATTTACGTGTATCAAGGTTCTCATCCACCACCATGCCTAACAGATAAAGTAGACGTCCACATAATAATACAGGACACATCCCCTCATCAATCACACTTTTCTTTTCACATTAACCACTTTAAACCCTATATACAGTACTTGATTGGTCTTCAAGTCACTCCAAGTCACTTAATGCAGGGGTCTTCAATGTTTTCAGGCCAAGGACCCCTTAGCTTAGAGAGAGATGAAGCAGGGACCCCCTCTACATGTTGAATAAATGTGTTGAGCAGATTTTCATAGATTTCAGAGATAGATTCATAGACTTGTTTGACAGCACTGTCATCAGTCTATGTTGGATTCATGTTAATGTGTATTTTCAGACATTTAACCATTGATGTTTTGTAAACTTGACCTTTCACTATGTACTTGGTCTGCTCTGCAAAAGGAAACAAATTAATGAATGGCAGAGCAAGACGTTTGCCAAAAACATCTACAAGCTCAACAAAGCTGTTGTTGTAAGCCCTTGTAGATCGATTATTTTCAACAAATGTTCACCTATTATGACATTCCCAGAATAGGGATGGTAGCGTTCATACAGTATGTCCAGGTGTTCATTCTAAACAGCACAAGCGATCCCAATCAGATCACTTCCTGTTGTAGACTGTAATAGAGCTTTGCTAACGCCCACTCTGAAAAGACATACAGTTTAGGTTTCATTTTTCACAACATACTGTACAAAACATGACCAGAAGTGAAAAAATATATATTTTTGTATGTTTTGAAAGAGAAATAATATACATTCTCTCTTTTCTCTGGATATGGAGGTGGGAAGCGTTGGGGTTTTGAAAGTCATCACTATTGATGATATCACTGAGCTTATTCCCATCAGACAGAGACAGACAGTCACACACACACACACACGCACACACACACACACACACACACACACACGCACGCACGCACCCACGCACACACAGGCAGACAAACTGGGCTATCGGCCAAAGGAAACCGTTGGGAGAGACGAGAGCTGTGATTTTTCCCAGACAATCACCAGAATCAAACTGGTCGTTCAGTTCTCTCTCTGTATTTCTGTCATCTCTCTCTCTCTCCCTCTCTCTCTCTCTCTCTCTGCACCGTATGCATCTGTTACTATAACTGTTGGTATTTTAACTGCCTCATTCCATTCCATTGTGTCTTTTTAACCATGCACCTTATGTTTTTACTTTGCTCATATTACATATTAGATACACATTTGATATGTGACCAGTTTTTTTTTTTTTTATCTTGCTATTCTACAGTATCTGTATTTCCTTCACCTTTCTTGAAAACTGCAAATGATGGGAGCTTGTATGATGAAGAATTCCACCCACTTTGTTTGCACCAGTAAACCTGTGATGGGACAGTAAAGTAAAGTTTGTCTCTATTCATTCTCGCTCAGTATCTCTCATCTCCGTTTGCATTTCTTCCCCCCCTCTCTGTCTCTCTCAGAGGGCATGGTGGCTGTTTCTTATTTTCTCGTCTCACCATGGGCTACGGTTTTTGGACATGACTCGGTACAGAACAGAGGGGTGTGGTTGTTTGGAGAGAACTTGCGGGACCAAGGGGCCGGTTCTGCTGCTGTCACCAGGGCCCTTGGCCTTGTCTTTTAGCTGATACACAATCCAGGCAGAGACACTTCATGCTATATCTTTTACTCAACAATACTTGGCATTCCAGGAACTTAATGCAGATCTCAGACATCAGCCATGAGAGAATACATGACACCATTTCAGACAATGGTGTTGTTGTGTAGTGCTGTGTCCTATCATATTACACAGTATAGTGTTGCATAGCAGAGTATTAGCATTATTAGTAGTATAGTGGGGTAGAGTACTGTACAATTAGATTACAGTAAAACAAGAGAGGAATGGAGTGCTGTAGATTAGAATATGATAGATCACAGAAGAGTCAGTGTCTGTGGAACAAATTAACTTTACTATTATCCTGCATGAACTGTAGGGTTCCTATTTGGGGCATGTCATAATAGGTGAACATTCTAAGAGGAAATAGCAGAGCCTGTAGTGTAGATAGTGTAGATCTGTTTTTGACAAAGAGATTTTGTGCAGAGGGGAAAAAATGAGGGGAAGAGTTATAGACTCCTGTGGGACCCTGGGCAACAAAGTATATAGTTTAAGTGGTTAATTGCCTACAGGCGATCGTGCACACGGGATATCACAGCTCTGATCCAACAGTTAGATAGACCTGTATTGTTCCCAAGGGGGAAACGCAGTTGTCATGGCAGTGCCACAGTTTTGAAACACAGCACCGATACAGAAAAAGTGTCATGGGATTTGACAGAGTGTTCTTCTCAAAATGCTACCTACTCTATCTGCGTTCTCTCTGGAAAAGAGCATCATGATGCATTCACTCTGGACATGATAAAACTAATCATGTCCGGTGTAAATACCCCTGTAGTGAAATGACAGCCAAAGTGTTTGTGATGTGTGTTTACTCAAACTAGAACAGGTGTCGAGAGTAAACATCTATCCCTCTCGGCAGCGTTTATTTTCATTTGCATTCTCACTTACTGTCACCCACTCTAAACGAGAGTGTCAGCTAAATTTCCAAAATGTCAAACATAGAAAGGTGTTTTTCATGCTTTGCATCTTTTCTTTTCAGCAGAGTATTTTAGTATTTCAACACTCCGAGAAGCATCCAAATAACTGGAGCTAAAGTGTGGTTCATCACGCTTGATACCGCCATCCTCCCACTCTCACCACGACAGCAGAACCAACAACTTAAGACGATTTATTTAGAGCCTGACTGATCCTGTATATCGGATTCGTCGATACAGTGGCCATTATTTGACTTTTCTGACAACATGTTTATCTGCAAATATACAGCCAAAACATTGGTAATCAGTGATCAAGGAACCTGGCATGGGTTTGAATCTATACTGTGCATCTGGTACACCTTTATTTAACATTTGTTTTAGGATTACAGTAATATGGTCTGGTACAGGAACAGAAACGTATTATTTGGACTTTGAGACAAGCTGTAAACCAGTCTGATGTGTCAGAATAAACTCAACCTGAATTCCTTTAGGGATAAAATATGGCCTCCATGGAGGGATTTGCCCTCATGTTGCTTGCACGTCTTCATATTCACGCATGCATGCATGCGCGCGCACACACGCACACACACACACGCACGCACACGCACACGCACACACACACACACACACACACACACACACACACACACACACACACACAACACTCCACCCAAGGTAATCATCGCTCTCCATTCTGTCTATCTGTGTGTGTGTGTGTGTGTGTGTGTGTGTGTGTGTGTGTGTGTGTGTGTGTGTGTGTGTGTGTGTGTGTTGTGACCATCAACAACCGTGCAATCATCTCCCAGGGTGAAACACACCAACTACAGCCCTGCTCTATAGGAAAAGCCCCAAATTTACAGAAAATCATCACAACAACCACCTAGACACACACTTAAAAGTTTTTTTCCCCCCTTCTTTTTCCCCCTAAAAGCAGCTTGGAGCTGCGGCCGCTTCAGGAAGAAACTTCAGTCTCAAGTTACATTTGCGACTTGCTTTAGTCAGCATGTCTGTGTTTTCACTGTAGGGAATCAAGTTTTAGGATATTGAGTTCACTAATGCAAAGAGAAAAAATTGAGACATCCCACAAGGCAACTTTTTCATTTTAAGCAATGTCTCAGTCTACACTGCCTTAAAAAGATTAACAACTTTTTTCCCTGCATGTTTACATGACATTCTCTTTAGAGAATTATAGGCCATGACTATGGTCTATAATTCATCTACAGAGAAAAAGACTCATAACTGCAACTAAATATTCTGCAACAAAAATACTTATGGCAGGTTAGCCCAAACATGACACCTCTGCAAGCATGTAAGCTTAACCACACAAACTCTAGTGTTCCTATTCTCAGCACGTCATAATAGGTAAACATTTGGTGAAAAATGGATCAACAATGTGTCACGATGCGTTGCACATTTGGTGTACTGTAGAGGGAATAAATCAAGGGGCCAACAAGAGAGCCCATCTGGGACCACGGTCAGCAAAGTATACAGGGTATAAATGTTAAAAAGCAAATGTGTGGGGTACAACATGCTTTACTCCAAACACAAAAAAACGGGAACAGTTCCACATAATAGAATGACAACAGGCGATAAACCAGGACCAACATTCCTATTGAAGTAGGACACGGTACAGCAGCAGAGGAAGACAGTGAGTCCAAACCATCCATACCTTGATAAGGACCACATCCACAGGCCTCTCTCCCTTTGCACATAAACTGTATCTCCGCTTGTGTCTCTCGTACATCGTTCCACCAAACTCCAAAATCCAGACAGCAGAAAGTTAAAACCTGTATCCCTCAACAGCGTGGCGATTATATATAGACCCGTGCCTCTGGGCCCGCGTGTTTGTGTGTGCTGCACCCCAGGGTCGCGCTAGAGTCGAGTCCCGGCCAGCACTTTCCTGAACCCCTCTACACTGTCTCCCTGTTCAGCGTTCCAAACTGTCCGTCTCAACAAAGATACAAATGGGAAGGGGACTAGGGTTCCCACTCCTTTTGGGGAAAAGAAGGGTATAATCCAATGTGAGAAAGTCCTGAGGAATCATAGAGTCCAGAGAGCCTGAAGCTTTGGGCTGAAGCTTTAGGAAAAACTGTAGGAGACTGTTAATGTTTCACATCTGTGTGGGGAACCAACCCCTCTCTGTGTCTCTCTCTCTCTCTCTCTCTGGCTCAGCCTCTCTTCTCCCGTGTCCCTCCCTCTCCTCCGTTCCTCTGTTCCTCCCTCCTTCTCTTCTGTCTAAACACTACTTCTCCCATGCCTTCTGGATCTCTCCGAGTTCTTCTGTGTTGTTAACCTTTTTACCTTTCTGTAAATCTCTGTATGTCTCTCTTCCTTTTTTTGTATTTCTCTTCCTTTTTTCTTTTGTGTTTCTCCATCTACCGTTTACTCTCTCTCTTCTTGTCTGTCTCTTTCCCTTTATTTTGTTTTCTTCCAGTGAATCAGTGCTGTGAACTAAGTTCCTGGACAAGAGGAGGAATAAAAGGAAAAATGGTCCCTCTGAGGCCGGCTGATAAGGCAGCCAGGCGGGTTGACAGGCGCTCTTTGTAACGGACTGGCCAACCGCAGTATTAGCTCATTTACCACACTTCCTCTTTTGGTCTGTCAGTGACAGTTATGAGGCCAATAAAACCCGAGTGTCATAAACTCCTCCTAAAATACTGTATCGCTTAGGAGCTCTAAAGTAATATTTATGTATTTTGGTCTTTCTTGTCCTCTCTTATGTCTTACGAAATCAGGACTTTGCCGAAGTCCTTTTGCATCGTTTTAAATGTCAAGAACGCAAGATATTGTTATTTTATTATGTCTTCCCGTATACAAAGTGATTTTGTCTTTGTGAAACTGACCTTTGGAAAAGGTACATACACAGTAAAATCCTAGGTGTTAATTTGTCCATTTGTAATTACTCCCATTACGGGTCAATTTGGTTACATTTATACTGTACACTCTCATAGCTAAAATAACACTTAGGATTATACTGTGTGCCGTTGAGCTCCACACCACAACTTTCTCATCTGTCTTTTTTCTGTCCTTCCTGTCTTTCTCTCATCTCATCTTTTCTCTAGTTGAGAGTGCCGTCTTCTCTTACCTTCCGGAATTTGTAGAAAACATTATTTGTCTTCTTTGGGTGTATGTTTGTCTTCCTCACCTGTCCTCATTCTCTCCACATTTCTTAAACCGTGCACATCCTTGTATCGTTTTTCGGGGTGCAGAAAAGTAAGACACATGTCGTCTTGTTTTGTGATCCCGTCTGTCTGCCCCTCTGCTCGACTGAAGCCAGGCACGAGTTTGCTCACATCATGTTTATACATCCAGCAGCTGACGTGACAGTTGTGTGTGAGCCTGAGTGGCCTCAGTAGCACATGGCCCACCACCCCCTCCCCCTGCACACACCCCTAAACCCACACACACGCAATCCCCCACCCCCAACCACCAGGCGTAATACATACCCGTGTCACATGCATGCATGCTTGTATGTATGTAACTTTGCCCATGTGTGCATTTTCTACCAAATGTATTTGGCAACTATAGAAGCAGTGCTCTTCAGAGCACAGGTCTCCACCAGGTCAGGTATGCTATTGTGGCCTCCTGGTGGCGCTATAATAGGCCAATGTGAGAATGGTGCAATGTCTTCTTTGGCTTTTAACAGCAATGTCTCCCCGGGGCTCAAACTACGACATACAAGCTCAAGTACAAGCTCACAATCCATCGCATCACAACCTGTTGTGAGATTGTGGGTCTGCTCTTCTCACTACTTATTTCAAGGTTCTTTTGTATAGAACTGTATTCTATTTAATTTATTTGTTTCTGAAATTCTACTGAAAAGAAAGTATAAAAACGGGATTTTACTTACAACCGATACAGTGTGTGTGTGTGTGTGTGTGTGTGTGTGTGTGTGTGTGTGTGTATATATATATATATATATATATATATATATATATTTTTTTTTTAACACTGATGTATACTGTATGCATGGGTGTGCCACTGCCAAGTGTATGTGTGAATGTTCCTAGATACAGTATGTATCTCACAGCCTGCTCCCCGGCCGGCCAGGCTGGCCAGCTGTCTCTGAGCACAGAGCAGCATGCGGTGTCACGCACGCTGCTGGATCACAAACAAACACCCCTGCAACCTACAGCAGTGGCCTGCACCTCACGCCAAACAGTGGCTCACATCAAACAAACAAAGAGAGAGAGAGAGACGAAAGGGGGAGGACACTAGTCAAGGGACTGCAGCTACATTTTTTAATTCAAACGTTACTTCAGCAGAGCGAGCTGACAGGGCATGGATGAACTTGCGTCACACCCCTACAGTTACTCACATTCACACTTGGCAGCTGCCTTTTACTGTCGGCCAATGAGTAGCTCCACTGGAGCACACGAGGGTTCAGACAGTGTCTCTCTGAAGGGCACCTCCACAGAAGTAGCTGCAGCCCTTAACCACAGGAAGCCTATAGCGTCCCTGTTGTGGGCGTGCCAAAACAGACGGGAAGCTTGCCGATGGACAAGCTCGCAACGCAAGGAGCCAAGGATAGACCCCTGGGGGAACCAAGGTTAAGTGGTTAACCCACAACTGCACTTCTCTAACCAATGTAGGCTAATGATGGAAAACAGTATTTTGCCAAGTGCCACCTTCCTTTCTCTCTCCCGTGAACATTGACCTTCCAACCAGCTTCCCAGCATGCATTCCTCTTAGTTTCCACATTATTAAAATAGGAATGGCTGAAGATCTGACGAGTGCCTCATCCATGTGTCCTGGAGTGCTGACAGACACAACCCCACCCTGCCTGAACCCTCTATCTACAACACTCTGTCTAAACCTTTCTCTCTCTTTATTATGTTCTTCTCCTCTGTCAACTTTAATTCTGCACTCTGTTCACTTTTGTTCCCTCTTTCAGCCTTTATTCAATGTCTTTCCCATTGGTGTATATCTCTCTCTCTCCCCTTGCTGTCTCCTCTTGCTTAGACAAATTAATATTGTGTGCTTGATTTGACTAGGGACTGGATCTGTGTGTTAAATAGGAGCTGTACGTGATCTTGTTTTGTTTTGTTAAGTTTTGTTGAGTGTGATCCCAATAGTAGTCATTGTTGCTAGTATATAGTTGTTTGTTCCTTAACAGTGCTCTCCCCTCAGGCCAGGAAACCAATTTGATCATAAGAGAGAACCCATACAGGATGCAGGATAAGTAAATGAGAAGACACAATTATAACTGGAGCATTATACAATTGAAGCTGATAAATGGGCTCTCTCTCATGATTGGATCAAATGCATGTCTGACCTAAAAAAGTACTTTCTGTTCACTACAGAGTCATAGCAATTACATACATAATTACATACATGTTATGTGCAACTTTAACTAGCAGTGATTTGAAGGGCTGAGTTGTCAGCCTTCTGACTGGTGCCTGACCGACCAACCAGCAGGCTCCTTTCGCATAGCAGTGGTTGTTTATGCTGAGGTCGCAACACAACAAAAATATCCAGCTTTTGGAAAAAACACGTTATGCAAAGTCACTATAGCCTACTGCATCCGAGATGTTCCTTTTTACCATGACAACGTTTAAAATAAGAATGAAATACATTAAATATCAATACAAGGCAGGATTCTTGTCCAAACTAGCGACAGCAACCAATGGGCACAAAGAGGGGCGGGACCACAGGCAGGACTTGACAAAGGGTCAATTGTTGTTCTACCACAGCAATGTGGTACAACATACTGCCCTCTGGTCTCTGGAGTGACAGCCTCACCATATGAAGACCCCATGACATAAAGAGACATAGACAGACAGACAGACAGACAGACAGACAGACAGACAGACAGACAGACAGACAGACAGACAGACAGACAGATCACAATAAAGACACAATACCAATAAAATTATAGATGTATAAACCCTATACAATCATCCTGCCAGATAACGAACAAGAGAGAGAGAGTAGCAGGTAAGCCTATAGTTATGAAATCAGCACAATCCACAGGGAACGTTACAGATACCAGATGCCAACAGAGTGGATGTTACAAATAGTCACACAACGGCATAATACTACGGAGTCACAGAAAGTCAATTACCGTTGCCTCATGTGAGAATCGTTACATCTGATCTCTTCTGTCCTTATTCAACCTCTCCTTTCTCTGTCACGTCCTACTTACAGAGCAGGTATATTGGACTTGCTGTCCTCTAGTCTAGAACCACTCTGTTACTTTATCCATCTCTCTCCACCCCTGGGGAGTGACTCCTGCATACCAGTCAAACATTAGGGTGGGTGATGATGCAATCTTCTTAAACAAGATTACTAGCATTCACTTTTTGGGACCGGTTATTTTAGTATCTCTTATTAATTGAAAAACCCAGCGGCGAGCAGGATCAAACATGGACGTTCCTCAGCGTGACTCATCTTTTTTTGATGCAATCATCTACCTACACTCTCAAGTCTGTCTCTAGGCTAAACGCTTCACTCTGATCAAACACTGATCAGATCAAACAGCTTTTGTTACTAACACTATGTGGAAACAATTAGATCAAAGAATTGCATTGCAGAACCAATTCAAAGTCTCTAGGGTGGTCCTTCATATTGGGCTGTTGACAGGATTAGCTTCCAAAGCAGTGTTCCAAGCAGGCTGTTCTCACTGCTGTTAAATTGAATTTAGATGTCACAAGACATATTGGTACAGTATGTGGAGATCTCTGATCGTCTGGTAAGGTGAGACTGTCATCTACCTGCTCCACAGAGCCTATACAGTATGTACACTGTACAGTATGTATCAAGGGTGTGTATGCATAAAAAAAAAAGCTAAAAACGACGCAAGGATCAACATTTATGAAAAGGAAACTGAATGTGAGAAGGTGTGTAACTCTCCACATATTCTACAGGTGATGTATGTAGAAATGTCTCTTTGGTTGAATGAACTATTTCCCCTAGCCTGGTTCAGACCCTGAATCGCTAGCCACACCCCTTTAACATTTTGAATAATGGAGTGAAACGAAATGTCAATTCAGGCTGAGTGTCAGGCTGCTATTTCCCTGCTTGTTCATGCAAATCATTATGAATACATCTCTCAGAAAATAAAACTTCTGGGCATCACTGTCTCCCTGGACATTGATATACCAGTGATGTGCCTGTCCAGTGGAGCGAGTCCTACAATAAAATGCCAGACAGCTCTTAATCCATAGACATTCTTAAGGTATACATACAGTATTGTATTCTTGTTATGATACAGTTTTTCTTTTATCTCCTCTCCTCCTCCACTGGCTGACTCTTGCCTTGTGGGTAAAGATACGCTTTTTGGCCTCCTTTGAAGTAAGTCCCACCATGTTTTCTTCCTTTCTCTGCATTCTCTGAGCCAACGCTATAGCATGAGTGCTGCTTCAAATAATTTTGGCCACCCTCTTTTCCTTTGATATGCCACTACTACTACCCTGCAGAATAATATTGTAAATCGCTCAGTGATTGACCAGCTCTGTGCCCTTGTGTTTAGAGTGTCCGCCCTAAGACTGGGAGGGCGGAGTCCGATCCCCGGGTCGGGTCATACCAGACAGTAAAAATGGGACCCAGTGCCTCCCTGCTTGGCACTCAGCATCAAAGGGTTGGATTGGGGGAACCCCCCAATCACTACTGATTCCAGAGCACGGCACGGCTGCACCTCACCCTTCCAAAAGATGGGTCAAATGCGGAGAACAAATTTGGCATTCACTGATGTATGTGAGAGAATAAAGATTATTATTGACATTGCGCATACATGAATTTAACCTGAGAAATTATGCCGGGGTTTTTAAAACCACTAGGTGTAAAGATGGAGTGGATGCGTCTATACTTTCATGTGGAGAAATGTAGAGCAATGTGTATGCATCCATTTAGTGCAGGAAAAAGCACAAACATTATGGCCCCAGGAGAGCCTACACAGCACCGTGAGAATGTTCATGTTGGCCTGGGCAATTAACCGAAAATCTATCAAAACCGATATTTAAAAGGACTTTCCTATTCAACCTACACCTCTGACTTCCGCATCACGGATGACAACAAGGCAGAGCCCTGATGGAGAGCTGTGTAGGGCGGTGTGAAAACAATAATCTTCAGCTCAACATCAGAAAGACCAAGGGCAAGAGCGAGTGGTTGAATACCAGCGGAGCAAGAAGAGTAGTATACTCACACTATTTTTGTTCTCTCCATCTCTTCTGCCTCTCTCCTCTTATATTGTCACATTCATTTTCTCTCTCCTAGTCTTTTTCTAAGTCTGTTTTAGCCTATGTTTACGTTGTCATTTTCTCTCCCTGACTTTCTCTGACATGAATGAACAAAGATTCACACATATAACATTACAAACATTAGAAACATAATGGCACACACACACACACACACACACACACACACACACACACACACACACACACACACACACACACACACACACACACACACACACACACACACACACACACACACACACACACACACACACACACACACACACACACACACACACACACACACACAAACTTCCTGTTCTGAAGCCCCTCCCTTCTCTGTCTTGACCTCTTACTGAGTAAACATTTCCACATTTCCCCTAACTGCCTTGTGCACACGTACATACACACACATGCAGAGACGCATACACACACACACACACACACACACACACAAAATGTAAGCATGCTCATGCAAGCACTCAGACGCAACACACACAGAGCTCACTGTTGGAATATGAATCTCATACAGTGACGTAAGAACAACAGTTCCTGCGTGGTGGTAGAAAGCTCTTCCAGTCTTGACAACAGCAGCACACACACACACACACACACACACACACACACACACACACACACACACACACACACACACACACACACACACACACACACACACACACACACACACACACACACACACACACACACACACACACACCACTCAGCAAAGACTTGAAAGGGAACAACGCCTGACATCAGTCCAGTAGAGGGACAGTTAACAGGTGTACTATTATCACTGCTGTGCTACAATAAATGCTGCACTAAACGATCCGTTATGACTTTCAATTCTCTGTGAACACAGAGATAACAGCAGGCTCATGCAGTGAGCTCTTAGCTCTTAACCACCAGCGGTTAAGACAGCCTGCATGGTGATAACGAATGACTTTACATTTTAGCAATTTTGGTTGATGCTCTTATCCAGAGCCCCTCAATGCACGCAGGTAGCGAGCGCTCTGTTGCCTTGCTCAAGACTGTTGAAGAAACAGAATACATCACATTCAGCTTTGTCTGGCTTTGTCATTTGCAACTGGCATTGAACGATCTCTGATCCTACTGTGTCTAGATAGAAGATATATATCTACAGTATTATATTGACCACATGAATCCTAGCTATAGCAGACCTATTCTGGGCATGTCATATTGCCATAACAGGTTCATTAGTTTGACAATCTCACAAAGCGGTGGCGTTCGCTTCATGTGGCTCTCCCGCTCCATGTGGCCATGACTAGGGCTGTCACAATTATTACATAATCGTCTAATCGTGATTATTTGACATTATCGCAATTATTTTGTCATAATCGTCATAATCGTGAATGTTGAAAAATGTCCGAAATAGTGGAAATAGCAGATCTACAAGCTCACAACGCGTCGCATCGCGACGCGTTGTGAGCTTGTAGATCGGCTATTTCCACTATCAAAATTATTTTTATCTGGTGGAAACCAGATCTGTAATCAGGTCATTTTCTTAGACGACCATTGATTACCTCTTCTGGATAGGCTATCCATGTCACATGGTACTGAGCTAAGGGCCAATCGCAGGACAGTACCCCAGGAGCGCCCTTCCAGACAATGGGGGGAAAGAACTGGGCCAATAGCAGTTACCGCTCCTCCAGGCTATGGGGGAAATTAGCTGTTGGAAAAAGTACTCAAATGTTTTACTTAAGTAAAAGTATCGTAAAAGTATCAATACTGCACTGTAGATGTACTCAGTTATAAGTAAAAGTCCAGAATTCTAAATGTACTTGTGTAAAAGTATGAAAGTATTGTCATCAAAATGTACTTAAAGTAGCAAAAGTACAGATGCGACACATTGTGAGCTTGTAGATCGGCTATTTTCAAACAGCCTAGGTATGAATTAGGGCTAAAGTGGTTCATGTATGTTTTATAATATGTGTCCGAGGCTGGAGTTTTGTCTTTGTTTTTCGTTTTTTTTTTTATTTATACGTCGTGATCTGACTCTCTGAGTCGCTCACGGGCACACAAAGAAAGACGCAGCAGCGATGATGTCTTCTCGTAATGGAACAGCCGGCGCTAACGCTATACAGCGTATCTCACATCTCAGCCTCTCGTCTGTGGTAAAAAATAAAAGCTCACAACGCGTCGCGATGCGACGCGTTGTGAGCTTGTAGATCGGCTATTTCCACTATCAAAATTATTTTTATCTGGTGGAAACCAGATCTGTAATCAGGTCATTTTCTTAGACGACCATTGATTACCTCTTCTGGATAGGCTATCCATGTCACATGGTACTGAGCTAAGGGCCAATCGCAGGACAGTACCCCAGGAGCGCCCTTCCAGACAATGGGGGGAAAGAACTGGGCCAATAGCAGTTACCGCTCCTCCAGGCTATGGGGGAAATTAGCTGTTGGAAAAAGTACTCAAATGTTTTACTTAAGTAAAAGTATCGTAAAAGTATCAATACTGCACTGTAGATGTACTCAGTTATAAGTAAAAGTCCAGAATTCTAAATGTACTTGTGTAAAAGTATGAAAGTATTGTCATCAAAATGTACTTAAAGTAGCAAAAGTACAGATGCGACACATTGTGAGCTTGTAGATCGGCTATTTTCAAACAGCCTAGGTATGAATTAGGGCTAAAGTGGTTCATGTATGTTTTATAATATGTGTCCGAGGCTGGAGTTTTGTCTTTGTTTTTCGTTTTTTTTTTATTTATACGTCGTGATCTGACTCTCTGAGTCGCTCACGGGCACACAAAGAAAGACGCAGCAGCGATGATGTCTTCTCGTAATGGAACAGCCGGCGCTAACGCTATACAGCGTATCTCACATCTCAGCCTCTCGTCTGTGGTAAAAAATAAAACCCCGCCGCTCACGAACGCTTCTTACCTTTTGTGAACATTCTGTCCAAAAAGTAAAGGTCCTATACACTTCTCTCAACTGTTTACCTTTCAAGCGTGGAAGAAAATCCAATCAGCGTGTTGAAATAAAGAGTTTATATCGCTCATTTTGTCAGCCGGTGCATTATTTTCCCCACTATTATTCGTTGTGTCTATACCACGTGACCAGGGGAGGTAGCGTGTCTAAAAACAAAGGACCGGCTGACAAAATGAGCGATATAAACTTTATTTCAACAAGCTGCTTCGATTTTCTTCCACGCTTATGAAGTAAACAGATGAGAGACCGGCATAGGACCTTTACTTTTTGGATATAATGCAAAAAGTGCACAATGCACAAATGCACAAAAGGCAAGAAGCGTTCGAGAACGGCGAGGCTTTATGTTTTACTACAGACGAGAGGCTGAGATGTGAGATACGCTATAGCGTTAGCTTCGCGCTAGCGCTGGCTGTTTATTATGAGAAGCTGCAGCCCATGAACGGACACGTTTCTCCGTTCTGTGTCCGAGCTAGAGTGCCCTAAAAAGTGTGTTTTGCAAGCCCGCCCGCCGCTTCCCACGTTCTTACTACAAAACGTGCTGCAAAAGTGCTCTGTGTTGCTAATGCTCCCAAGAAAGAAAACGTGTAAATCCATTGATCCAAACTGTAGAAGACCGTGCTTCTGCTTTAGCTGTCTGCTTTATAGTCCAGTAATTTTAGGCCAAAATTAGGCTAAACCTAAAACAAATTGCAATAGTAAACTCAACTGATTTTGTATCCTCAATATGTCCTTAGTGAGAGAAAAAAAGTCCCAAGGAATCCCATCAGGGGAAAGTTTTCCTACCTTCACTTACTAAACACTACAGTGTAGTGTATAGTAAGTACTATTGCAATTTGTTTTAGTTTTTTTCATATAATGACTGGACTATTAGCTGTGTACAGCAGATGCTCCGCAAGCTTCGTAGCCGACGTTAAAGAGTACACTGTAAACACTTTCTTTTGTAATAGACTTTTTTTTACACTGTAAAAACTTTTTCTTTTGTAATACACTATTTTAGTGAAAAATAAAAACTACAAAAAGGAGAAAATGACAGGATGAGCATATAAGGAGGGGAGGAGGTAGAAAAGACCACTGGCCACTATTTCTGACATGGCTGCAAGCACTATAGCACAATATATTACCACAGGTCTACTACTAAATTTAGTTTTAAATAATTGTAGTGGAATAAAAGTACATTTGAAGTTGACAGCTATACCACTGTGGGTGTGGTTTGACTTGGGGGGAGTGATTTAGGGGTGTAGGTAAGTACCTATTGTCCCTCCCATGGTAGAATTTTTGAGATAGTCAAGTTATAGTTTTGCTGAGCCTTGCACCCCCAATGTTTTGGCTCCAAATCGTGGAAAAAGGGTCTCATGCTTTAGTGCTGGATGTGCTGTAATTTGTGCAATGGTGTTTTTATATATATTTATATATATAAATATTTATATGGTTATGAATTAGCAGATTTAGCAGCATTATAGTGGTATGGCCAGCAGAGGGCTATAGAGATAATGGTAGAACATAGGAGCACAACAGTGGTGTTTTGTAGAATAACTAAAAAGTGATACCAGCACAAATTTTAAAATTTCACCGGCATTATCTACCGACAGATTAGTAACAAGATGTCAAAATCATTGAAGGTTTACCCTACTAACCAACTGTTTACCATAGCAACCATGTTTTTTACCTTAGCAACCAACTGTTTACCCTAGCAACCAACTTTTTACCACAGCAACCATGTTTTTTTTACCCTAGCAACCAACTGTTTACCCTAGCAACCAATTGTTTACCATAGCAACCATGTTTTCTTACCCTAGCAACCAACTGTTTACCCTAGCAACCAACTGTTTACCATAGCAACCATGTTTTTACAGGGCCTGGGATTGATGACATCAGAAATCTCCATATATGGGCATGAAAGGGATTTTGTTTCTGGAAATATGTCTGTGGGGTGCCACATTTGGAATAAAACACTTACATCACACATCTGGATATCCATACAGCCCATCTAGTTTGCCTGTGTCCATTTATGCCCATATATCTGATGACATTGGGACAATGATCTCCATATATGGGCATAAAACGTATGTTAATTAGTAAAGCCTGGGGATCTCCATATATGGGCATGAGGGGTACCCTAAAAGGGCATCATCTGGGAATAGCAAATATAGTTATCCTAGAAAGTGAAAATCTTACATCAAAGGCCATAACTACCTACCTACCACCATACTGCATTCCTCATTAAACTACCTACCAGTAAGATGCCTAAGGGAGAAAAGCAAAGGGCGAGGTTGCACCATTTCTTGGTCTTCTGGCCAGTGATGTATATCGGACCATTTAACCATATATGGAGACATCTGGTACCCAAAGATATTCACAGATATGGGCTTAATATTGATGACATAAGGGATCTCCATATATGGGCGTAAAAGGGATTTGGTTCCCCTGGCATCACAGGGATCTCCATATATGGGCATAAAATGGATTTGGTTACCCTGGCAACACGGGGATCTCCATATCTCCATATATGGGCATAAAAGGGATTTGGTTCCCCTGGCATCACAGGGATCTCCATATATGGGCATAAAAGGGATTTGGTTCCCCTGACATTACAGTGATGTCAGTGGCTGGTTCTACAGAGGGGATCTCCATTTATGGGCATAAAAGGGAATGTATGTATGATGATGTCAGATATCATAGACGTCATAGGACTTTCACATAACGAATAACTGAGTAAGCATGTAAACCCGTAAAATCTATATTTGGGCATGGCTGATTTATGACCTCATCATGATGACACGAGCAAACACAGCTGAATTGTATAAACTAGAAGCTGGGCCGCCCTTCGGGCGGCCCAGCGTCTAGTCGGCGACCTGGCCAACTCGGAACAATGTAAATAGGGAATGAATGCCCCGCCCTTTAATGCAAACCCCATTATACCTGTTTTCATAGGACCCGTTTTGACCATTTGTCTGCCTGTGTCCATTTTTGCCCATATATGGAGATATCTGTATCTGTCTGTCGGTGTCCATTTTATGTCCATATATGGAGATCACTGCAGTTATAGTTCTGGGTCCATTTTATGCCCATATATGCCCATATATGGAGATATCTGTCTATCTGCATCCATTTTATGCCCATATATGGAGATCTCTGTATCTGTCTGTCTGTGTCCCTTTTATGCCCGTATATGGAGATCTTTGTGATTCTGCATCCATTGTATGCCCATATATGCCATATATGGAGATATCTGTTTATCTGCGTCCATTTTATGCCCATATATGAGATTTCTGTCGCTTTTTCAAACAATCGTGGGTCGGGTCGGGTTGAGGCCGAGCACTGCACTACCTGCTGCGGTGGGGAACGCACGTGCCGAATTTGAAATAGGGAATGAATGCCCCACCCTTTAATGCAAACCCCATGAATGCCCCACCCTTTAATGCAAACCCCAATATACCTGTTGTCATAGGACCCGTTTTGACCATCTGTTTGTCTTTGTCCACTTATGCCCATATATGAAGATCTCTGCACACACAGTACCGGTTGCGGAAAACTCTGATGTCAGACTTTATGCCCATATCTGGAGAACGCGCGTGCCGGTGGGAAGAAGGGTTCTCGAGATACGCGGATTACATACATACATACACATTCACAGAGATTTTGTGTTGACTCATGTGGCGTACGTGATGTCAGAGCCTTTTATGAAGTGATGTCACAATGACTCAGCGCTTGCGCCGATTTCCTCCGGAACAGCCTGATGTCAACAATCAGCTCCGCATAAGGAGATTCCGAACGTTTCGCGCCGGTTTCGGAAAACCGCGAGTCGGGTCGGGTCGAGGCCTGGCACTGCACTCCGCGCGGCGGCGGGGAACGCGCGTGCCGAATCTGAAGCCGGTGGGACGAACGGTTCTCGAGATACGCGGATTACAAACAAACAAACAAACAGACAGAGATTTGTCGCATTTATAGATAGACTAGAAGCTGGGCCGCCCTTCGGGCGGCCCAGCGTCTAGTCGGCGACCTGGCCAACTCGGGAACGATGTAAATAGGGAATGAATGCCCCGCCCTTTAATGCAAACCCCATTATACCTGTTGTCATAGGACCCGTTTTGACCATCTGTTTGCCTGTGTCCATTTATGCCCATATATGGAGATATCTGTATCTATCTGTCGGCGTCCATTTTATGTCCATATATGGAGATCACTGCAGATATAGTTCTGGGTCCATTTTATGCCCATATATGCCCATATATGGAGATATCTGTCTATTTGCGTCCATTTTATGCCCATATATGGAGATCTCTGTATCTGTCTGTCTGTGTCCCTTTATGCCCGTATATGGAGATCTTTGTGATTCTGCGTACATTTTATGCCCATATATGCCATATATGGAGATATCTGTTTATCTGCGTCCATTTTATGCCCATATATGAGATCTCTGTTGCTTTTTGTTTGTTTCTTCTTTAAGCAGAATACGCAGCCTGCTTAAATCTGCATCATTCAAGTCATCCTCCCAGTCCCACGCTTTGTTGCTTGTCTTATGTTTGTCTTTGTTTCTTTTATTTTCTTTTTCTTTTTTGGAGCAGACCCCATGAATGCCCCACCCTTTAATGCAAACCCCAATATACCTGTTGTCATAGGTCCCGTTTTGACCATCTGTTTGCCTTTGTCCCCTTATGCCCATATATGGAGATCTCTGCACACACAGTACCGGTTGCTGAAAACTCTGATGTCAGACGCACGTGCCGGTGGGAAGAACGGTTCTCGAGATACGCGGATTACATTTCACAGAGATTTTTTGTTGACTCATGTGGCGTACGTGATGTCAGAGCCTTTTATGAAGTGATGTCACAATGAGTCAGCGCTTGCGCCGATTTCCTCCGGAACAGCCTGATGTCAACAATCAGCTCCGCATAAGGAGATTCCGAACGTTTCGCGCCGCTTCGGGAAAGCCGCGAGTCGGGTCGGGTCGAGGCCCGGCACTGCACTCCGCGCGGCGGCGGGGAACGCGCGTGCCGAGTCTGAAGCCGGTGGGACGAACGGTTCTCGAGATACGCGGATTACAAACAAACAAACAGACAGACAGACAGAGATTTGTCGCATTTATAGATAGATGATCAGTGCAGAAACCAACAGAAGTATTTGACCAAGACTCTTCGATTTAAACACAAAGGTGTGACGTTTGTTGATGGTCACGTGTGACGTGTGACGGACGGACGGACGGACGGACGGACGGACGGCCGGTGGAGGTTTTCATAGTAAACTGCTCCCTGACGGTCGCAAAAACCCAACTATGAAAAACAACTATGCAACATTACTTGTCGTCTCTTTCATAATATTGCTCCGTTCACGCCGCACTCATTATCATTATGGATAGACTGTTCAAAGTCCCCGACATTTCACCACACCATTCCACCAGATTTTATATTGACTGTGTCAATTCTTGTTTAAGTAGTAAGTTGTCAAATATCTCAGCAGCCATAACCCACAGCGACCCTCTTTAAGTATTTTTAAGCATCCTGCGCGATAGAATCACATTTACACTGCATCTAAAGACTCCACCTTTTGCACAAAAATCGCGCATTTTTACCCCAATGTTCCTAGCAGCTTCTCCTGAAGCTATTGTAGTCGCACGATGTACACTTTGTAGAAAAGTAATGTGTGGGTTTGCTATGCAAATCTTTCCCCAGAGTGTCTCCTACGCAATTTTCGTCACCAAAGTATCAGGTTACAGTTTGCTTCAGCAGTGACAGGCGCGCAGCAGCGAGAGCCTAGCTAGCCGAGAGCCTGTATCTTACAAGAAGTTGGCGGCCCTTCGGGCCACTCACCTCTAGAGTTCGGCCCACTCACCTCTTCACAGCAACATACTGTCTGTCTGTGTGTGTGTGTGTGTGTGTGTGTGTGTGTGTGTGTGTGTGTGTGTGTGTGTGTGTGTGTGTGTGTGTGTGTGTGTAGGGGTGTGTGTGTGTGTGTGTGTGTTGCTAAAATGAAAACATTGAAATAATGAAAATAAAACATTGGCAGGCCTATTATAGTAATAATAATAACACAATTAGGCCAAAACTTTTTTTTTTTCCAAAAAACTTTTTTTTTCCCCCAAATTTTTTTTTTTCTCAAAACACTATTTTTTCTCTAAAAAAAAATTTTCTCAAAAAAATATTTTCTCTCAAAAAAAGAACTACCCATATTTGCCCATTACAAATCCATTTGATTGCTGGTATACCGTGAGGGCCCCCAGAGGGGGCCCGAGCTCTAGATTTGAGGGCCCCCAAAGGGGGCCCGAAATTCTAGTGTCAGTAATTTCTTTGTATATTTAGGTTATGTCTCATATCTACCATGTACAACTTCAAAGCCTAAAAGCCAAACAGAAATGTAATTATCAACGACAAAAACACAATTAAATCGTTAATCGCCAATTATTTGAGTGACAATTAATCGTCATGTAAAATGTCATATCGTGACAGCCCTAGCCATGACACACCTGCTTTCGGTGACATATCTTTGATGTAAGATCTCAGCCGATTTGACAACCATTCACTTCCATATAGACTGCCAACTTATGAAAGAGTCTAGCCGATGATGTCATCACATGCCCAAATTTGGAGAATTCGAGCCCCAATAGCTTAAAATAAAAAGAATATAAATCCGGTATTTTGGGGTAATGCAAATCAGATAAGAGCAGCGTGTTTGTGTGTGCTCCTAGAGGGACTGTAGCAGGCTCAGATTCAGCACTTTAGTTTATGATTAGTCAGGATAAATGTACTCTTGCTTTGAAAAAGCACCATGGGAATATAAATCTAAACTTGTGAATTTATGAAGCCTGCTTTAAATAAACAAGAAGTGTAAATATGTACATTCTGCTTCACACTGTCACTTCACAGAGACTAGGGGTGTATGAATTATGTACGATACAAGTGACTACCAACTCCCTACATCTGTGGGTTTTATTTGTATATTCTCAATCTTAAGTTTACTCAACCTCATACGTTTGCACTTTTCATATACAACTTTCATATCTACTAATACCAGCAGAACATTGAAACACCTGCCTGTTCCTCATGATAAGTCCACATGGATAAGAGCTACAAACTATATATTTTGTAGAGCCCGACCGATCCCAATTTTGTAGAGACCTAGACCAGTGGTTCTCAACCTTTTCAGGCCGCGACACCCAAAATAATCATATTTTAACTGGGGACCCCCCACCCTGACGAGCACTAAGAGTTGAGGCATTACATTTTGTATAACATGGTTCCATTGTGAAAATAGCAGCTCTACATGCTCACAACGCCTCGCCAATGTTTAATTTGTCATTTTAGAGGTATTAAAAATAATTTGGGGACCCCCCCCCCCCTGGCACAGGTTGAGAACCACTGACCTAGACCATCTATTAATGATGTTCATTGGTATAGGAAGAGGGCGTGTCTGATAAAATTAATATCAATTTCTAATACTGAATCGAGCAACTTAGAAAGTGTCGGGGGATAACAAAAGCCTGAGTAGATGATAACATTACCAATTAGTTGACTTGATATAAGTGATATATCCGAATAAGTATTTACAGTATATTATTAAACAACAATATGGAAGGACCATTTATGAAATACCGTACACACAAACTAAACAAAAAATAGAAAAAAATACCACTTGTGCACTATTCAAATGTTATTTTGAAAATAGTAAATATACTTCTTTTCTTTTTTGAAAACTAGAAAATGTCACCTACTGTATAATGACAAAAATAGGGATCCCAAGTTCAAAGTGGTTAGAAATCGGAACACACCGGCTGTTCAACAATTTCTCTACCTCTCATGGTTGTGCTGCGATACGTCCTAATATCTGTGGTGGCTCTTATTTGGAACCGTTTATTCATCCCTGGCCTGCACCAATGTCAACAAGTCCAGTACAGCTACAGTACAATGATTACCAAGTGCAACAGTGTAATTGTCTCCACCAGCCGAAGGCTGAGGGAGAGTATGTTTTCCCCTCCGTCCGTCCGTCCGTCCGTCCGTCCGTCCGTCCGTGCGTCCGTGCGTGCGTCCGTGCGTCCTCGCAGTTTGTGAACAGCTAATCTCAGTCACCGTTGGCCCGATTGCTGCCAAACTGAGCACACACACTCCCTGGATGCCAATCTAGAACCTCTGCCCCACATTTTTCAAATCAGCCTCATGGTGGCGCTATAACAGGCCGATTTGTGTGGCCTGGTTGTTACCAGCTAATCTCCGGCGCCGTTGGCCCGATCGCTGCCAAACTGAGCACACACACTCCCTGGATGCTAATTCAGAACCTCTGCCCCACATTTTTTAAATCAGCCTCATGGTGGCGCTATAACAGGCCGATTTGTGTGGCCTGGTGGAGACCTGTGCTCGGAAGAGCACTGCTTCTAGTTGTAAAGTGAGAGCTGATCAAAAAGTTCTAACGTTTAAGGTCATAACACCCCTCGAGCGTGAAAAATAAATCATCTGAAAATGCGTAAAAAATGTTCACGCTCAAACTATGAATTTGGTGATGCCTCATTCATACAAGTTGGTGCTTTTATTCAGAGAATTTCAATAAAAACAATTCACGCTCTGTGTGGATCTACTCATGACACAAAACAGCAGATTAAATTGATGTGATTTAATCGCAGAGTGAATGCTCTGACAGTAACTTTTTTCCTTTTCAGCCCAAACGTCTTGAATGGAGACAACCGTGTGTGAAACACTGTGGTCATGGTATAGAAACCTTTAGCCATTCAGCAATTCTGAGTCAAACCGTGTGATGGAGAAAGGAAAGGGAATGTTTCACTGGCCAAGTATATTTGCATATACTGTACCTGGCAATTGCTCTATGCATTTATAGTAACCCACCGGAAACTCAGGGCAACGTGCAACTATTGAACAGTGCTTTGGGTACAGGATAGAGGTTCAGTATCTTCGTCAAAGACACATTTACACGGTCCCAGGCACCAATGATCGATCATCTGATTAACAGGCTTTAGCAGCTGAACTGCTGCTGCTGAAGGAACAGCTCGAGTACATTATACTTTTGAAATAAAGGCCAAGTCTTAAATGTTCTTGGTTGGTCCTCAAAATAAATAATTTTACGTAAAATTGCTTATGCACTGACTTATGTCACTGCATAAGCATACAAAGACAACGCATGCCATGTACATCTAAAACATTATTGTCTCATTGATCATTTTAACTAATTATAAACCCTCCTGTTGACCGATGTCCACCTTCCCTTTTCACTCTACACGAAATATCTGTGCAGCATTGTGTTGCGGGCATTGTGAGCTTGTAGATCTGCTATTTTCTTTTATCCCAGAATAGGGAAGCTAGGTTTCATGTGGTTAAGCACACGTACAGCTGTGTGCCAGTTTGGCGATGATGATGATACATTCATAAAAGAATGTAACTCATGATACTGTATGATTCATATTGACATTATACAAAACAAAATTAAGCTGACGAACTAAAAAGTAGAGAAGCTTTACAGCAGCTTACAACATGGACAACAGCAACAGAGAAGCTCCAAACCTCCTCACCATCCTACTGTACATGCAGTAGGATATTTTCAACCAGCTCAAATAACAGGTAATTAAGTTCCCCTTCTGGGGAGTAACAGGGGGAGGAGAACTAAATTAAACAGCAGCAGCAGAGGCGCAAGGCTAGCAGGGCTAGACTGCACTCTGTTGGTGGGTCCGGGTACTGCCGGTGTGTATGTATGTATTGATGCAGTCTCACATATGGCATTCAGAGCAGAGTGGGGACCACAGCTTTTAGAGAGAGCTCAGCTTTGCCTGCCTGGCCAGTGTGAAGGACTGCTGGAGGAATCTGATAGTCAGCAACATTCACTGTACAGACTGGCCCGGGCTGCTCTACTGCACAAGTCTCTCTCTCAAACAAACACAATCTCAAACAAACGCAGACGCGCGCACGCACACACACGCACACGCACACACACACACACACACACACACACACACACACACACACACACACACACACACACACACACACACACACACACTCTCTCTCTCTCTGATACAAGCACACATACATAATGCATATAGCACATTCACGAGCACACATACTACAGGCAAGCAATGTGGCAGTAGCTGGCTATTTACTTTAACACCGAAGAGAAGAGAAGAGAAGAGAAGAGAAGAGAAGAGAAGAGAAGAGAAGAGAAGAGAAGAGAAGAGAAGAGAAGAGAGACATGCCAAATAATGCAGAACAGAAAGGTGTCTTTATGGTGCTCATGCAGGTCCCCTCTAGTTCAAATGTGTCACCAAGTTAAGCTCACAAACACATGTTGCTTCCCAATCCCTCCAGAGGACGGCTAATCATTTCCCTGACCAGAATCTGACCTCTCTACTCTGCAACCCCCATGGTGTTACCGGCTCAGTGCAGGACGTGTTTGAACCTTTAGGAGGGCAAACATCGTCTCCAGGGTTCAATTTGCAGGGGAGGATTGGTGGGGATCGACGCCTCTGCTTTTGAGTTCCCCCTTCTGGTTATTCATATTCATAGCCGGTCGGGATATGTTTTCTGCTCTGGACTGAATTAAATAAATGCATTTCCTTTTGGGAATATAAATTGGATATTTACGTTAATATCACCATTTTTATGTTAAGCTCTTTAACCCTCTTTGGAAAATCTTTTAAATTTGTCAGACATTTTCAAAAGATATTTTGTTTTGTTTGTATTCAGAAATAGCAAATATGGCCAATCTCAAAGCCGTGTGACACGCGTTGTGAGAGCTTGTGATCAGTAATTTGCAATCATTTTTAGTATGGTTTTGTTTCACAAAATGGAACCCTGGTTGTCTCTCATGCCAGCTTTTGAATGATACCTGACACTGGACGTCACCCAACTGGTTTGACTCCTAAACATGAGGTCTGTGCAGTGTGCACTCCCTTCATCAAACAACTCTAACTGGTACTGGGACTCACCAGCAGTAAGCATTGGCTCTATAGCAAACATCAGTCTGTGTGCAACATGAGAAAGGTCACTGAGTGGTTCCACAGGCTATGACAAACATCAGCTTATCTTAAATGACGAATGATTATCAGAGTTTGGAGCACAGCAAAGCCAGAGTGCCACAGTGACCATGATTTGTAGTTCAACAACATGTGTTCATATTGTGTTGTGTTTCCTTCAGTGGCACGTGAGTGAACAAGGGCTGCAATAGTTAATTGATTACGATTCTTGATTTTGAAAAGATTGGGGGAAAATATATATAGAGAAAGAGACTGCAACAGAGCAGAAAGCCTGAAACACTCCAAATTAAATAAAGTCTTTACGGTACACGGCTCAATAATAACATGAGACAAAGAAGAAGTCGCCAGCACACAAGGAATATCGTTTTCACATGGTTTATTTACCTCTCTGGACAGAGAACAATGTACGCGTTTTGACCTGGTTGCATGTCTTTCTCAGCGTTGTCAACGCTGGCGACTTCTTCTTTGTCTCAAGGAAAATATATATAGAAAAACGTTGTATTTCTTGCTTGTGAAAGTTACATGAATGTTTATGGTGTATGATATCGTCGTTGTCTCTCGTCCTTGTATCTCCATAATGCCATTTGCATGCCGGTGATATATAAAACTAATTAAAATGTTTTTTAAACCCTTTTTAAAGGGTGCATCTTCATTATTTGATTATTGGAAAAAGTAATTGATAAAATAATCACTAAGAAAATGATGTCTAGTTGCAGGCCTAGACTGGACAGCAGTGTTCATGGTGTGGTGTCTTACCGTGGTCACGTTGTCCTCCGCCACCTGTCCATCTGGTGTATCTCCTGACTCTAAGGCATCCATATCTGGAAAAATAATATGAGCACAGCACATTACAATAGGCCATTTTTACTTCTTAAGATACTTAAGCTCAAACCACACCAATGATTTGCCATGCAACTCCTTGCAACAAAACAGTTTTAATGCATGTCACACCAATGCAACTCCTTGCCACTGCCACTGGGGATAATGGTTGCGAGTAGTAGTTGCACGTTGCACTGGGCGAATCATTGGTGTGGTTTGGGCTTTAGGAAGACTTTATCTACTTAAACCCAATATACTTTATTGACTGGGGTACCCCAGGGGTTTTATGCTTGGCACCCTCATCCCTGTACCAAACCGCTTTGCCAGAAATAGCTGATCTACAAGATCAGCACAATGCGTCGCAGCTTGTACAATGGCTATTTTAGGTGAATGTTTATCTCTTTCCGCAGAATTTTCGCTAATTATGCCATGCCCAGAATAGAGTCGGTAGGGTTCAAGTTAAGATTCTGTCATTGACTTTGATAAATGTATTAAAGTCCATGAAGAAAAAATGCAGGCCTACATCTGAATTTCACACTTGGGTAGTTGGCTGAAGCTTTCCTTATCCAGAGTGACTTGTAACAAGTAAGGAGTGCAAGGATTCAGAGCCATAGAGGACAGCTTATATTCATGTGATACTAAACAAATCATGTAAAGTACAGCATTAAGCAAATTAAATATGTAGGCTATATACTGTAGGGCACCAAATTGGACACAAGATGCACTGCTGTATTTATTGTACTTCAGTCATCATTGAAATGTTCTCTCTCCACTGGGAAAGGGAGACAATAGACACATCACTTTGGGGTTGTAGCTTTAATGATGGTAACCAAACATAATTCCCCTTCCCAGGACAACAACAAAGACTGACAGTGAACTGAGCTGTATTCAGTGCTATTTGCTGTTTTATCACCAAATAACACTGAGCTCAGCCTGAGTAGTCCAGTAAGGCTGTAACCCTGCCTCTGTATCTGTGAGAGATTAAAATAATAAAGCTTATGTAACCGACCATGAACTGATGGATGGAAGACAGGACGAAGGAAGAAGCAAATGGCTTTCTATAAAAAACAGGGAACATGCTGCAATTCATAACCATTATATAACTGATGGATTCTGTTTGCTTTTTGTTTGATCAAGAAAGGTATAAATAAAGGCTTTAAAAATCATCTTTACCTTCACAAAATGGAAAGATAGACAAACAGACAGAAAGGCATATACTGTAGAAAGAAAGAAAGAAAGAAAGAAAGAAAGAAAGAAAGAAAGAAAGAAAACATGGCCAGTCCCTTCCTGTATTAGTCTCCCACCCATCTGAGGTCACCTGTTACTAGGATACAACCAGACTATGTGCTTGTGCTTGTGTGTTACAATAAGCTGTTGATGTTCTTTGGCTTTCTAGGATACATCTACATTACATTTCCATTTTAGGAGGTAATTATCTCACACCCTTATCCAGCACATACAGTATAACAACATGAGCAACATGGCCTACAGCACAACTTGCAACGTGTGTGTGTGTGTGTGTGTGTGTGTGTGTGTGTGTGTGTGTGTGTGTGTGTGTGTGTGTGTGTGTGTGTGTGTGTGTGTGTGTGTGTGTGTGTGTGTGTGTGTGTGTTCAGATTCAGACTTGTCACTCTGAATCAAAGCATCAGCTAATTGCCTAAAATGTAATATAAATGTTAAAAGCATGAACGATATGTCGGCCTACAGTACCTTCTAAAGGTCTGGTTTGGCATCCTGAGTCTCCACCTGCTGAGTTGAGTTTGTCTGGAGACAATCCCATCGCATTCTCCAAGGCAGGACTTTCCCAGGATGCTCTGTTCATAGCAGCAGTAGGGGCTGACCCGTCATCTTGTGAGGGGACATATTCAGCATATGAAGACATTTGTACTTGAGGAGAGACTTCATTAACCGAGTCCGAGCGTGCCATATCACCATCTGCATCGAGTGCAGAGGACCTCTCATTGGTTGTGCTGTCTGAATTGTCCTCTCTGACATTCTGTATAATAGACCGCAGGTTTGTCTCTATGCTCTCCTCTCCTGAAGCTAGCTGAGAGCCAACACTCTTCTCTGTGTGGTGAGGGTCAACTTCAACCAGACTGATGTCCCCCTCTTCTCTGCCTTCTGCCAGTAAGGACAGGTCAGGTTTCACTATGGCCCCGTCAGTGACCTTTGACCCCAAAGGACCTTGCTTGTTCTCTACATTCATGTCAGTACGGTTACCCTCCTGGGTTACATTCATGTCAGTATTGTTATGCTCCTCTGTTACATACCGACTCTCAGGGATTGTTTGAATGCCCTTGTTTTCGGGCAACGTCGGTTCTACTGACGGTTCTCCTATAAAACATTCTGAAATGAGCTGCTCTCCTGCGACCTCGGGGATCAATGGACCTTTTGTCTCCTGGCCCAGTGACGCTTGTGACACAGGCGCGGAGCCAGCGGAGTTCATGAAGGTCTGTCCGCTGTCTATAACCATTAGTTTACTGGCGCTATGGTCCAAGGGACACCATGAGTCACTGGGTCGTGAATTCTCATCAAGTTCATTAGGCACTGCGTCACATTGTCCCACTGTCTCCATGCCAGTTGGTAGCTGGGAATTGGGCACAGAGCCAGGTGAAATGGGGACTGCATCCTCACAGTTCATATCTCTGCTGTCTCTGCTATCCTCCTGCTCTGGTAATGCATCCCTGTTCTGTTCTAAGTGTAAGCCCATTTCATTGGACTCTGAGCAGCATTCACCACACACATTCAGTTCTTTATCAGTCTGTTCAACTACTTTCTTTTGAACCGGTACCGGGTTCTCCAGTGTGGGCTGCGTTCTGGAGCTTGATTCCTGCTCGTTTGTGTCAGGTCCGCTGGCTTCCTGAGCTGGGAGGAACAGCTCCGTCGTGGAGCTCAGTGCAGATCGGAAACTGCCCTCTTCGTCGCTGGACAGCCCAGGGTTCGTACCCGGGTCTGTGTCGGTATGCACTGCACCTGAGCTGGGCATTGTTTCAGAGGATGCCTCACAATGGGTCAGATCCTCTGTCTCTGAATAGTCCACTGAGTCAAAAACAGTTTCAAAGTCTCTCATGTCTTCTATTGATGCTTCATTCAAAGGCCAACCACTCTCTGTACAAACACCAGATACTGCAATCTGTCTGTCTTGAAGACAAACCACCGCAATGTCTCCGTCAGCACGTCCTGTGTCCTCCTCGCTCCCAATATGATCCCCAGAATGGTGTGCAGTTTCCAGGGCCGAGCTGCTGGAGCCATCAGCAGCAGTGCAATGCGTCTGCTGTTGTTCCTCTGTAGAGTAATCCCCACCAGCTGTTTCCTGGGTTTGTTCCAGGCTTGTGTTTGTGTCTGCTGGGAGAGAGGGAGGAGGTTCCCCTTCGTGGAGGCCCTCCATCACTGGAGACTCTGACGTAACCTCTCGCTTTACATCACTGCCATTAGAGGGAGTACATGAGGAGGCTGGGGAGGAGGAGATAGGTCCCCTTAACCCTTTGCTCCCCGGCGTCTCCTCATCTAGGGAGAGGCCATCATCGCTGAGATCACTGAGGCTCTTCTGGTTGCACTCCTCCTCTGTCTCCTCCTCCTCCTCATTTCCAAGGTTCTCCTCCGTGTTCTCCTTCGTGTCAGAGTCTGAGCTGTCTGACAAATCGGAGAACTCCACTGACGGCGTAATTCCCATTGTGTCTGAAAGCGTCCTGCTGCTGTCAAGTGTTGTTAACTCTCCTCTGTTGCTGCTCTCCTCCTCTCTCCTCCCAGCTGTGCTCTCCTCCTCTCCGTCCTGCTTGGCTCCCTCCCTCCCTTCGCTGGCCCCTCTCTGTCCTTCCCTGTGCGCGGCCTCCTCCCCCTCTCCACTATCACCCTCCTCCCTATCAGTGAGGCCCGTCTGTTTTCCACAGGAGGAGGTGTGAGATGATAGGGCTCCAAGAGCAGGATTCTCCCTCTCCGGCTGCCTGTGAACTCTCTCGTCACTACACAAACTCTGGTCGTCAACGACACTGGCAGCCGGATCCCTCTCCTGCTCCTCCCGCTCCCCTCGTCTCTGTTCCTCCTCCGTTTGGTGGTAATCTCTCTCAGTGTTTGCACGGAGACACACCCCGTCCTCGGAGGATTGCAGGCCATTGTCCAGGGAGCATTCTTGTGTTGGAGGGCCGAGAGGAGACTCCTCGTCTCTCTCAGCGTTGCCACCGTTACCACCTCTGCCACCACCACTAATATCACTGTTGCCAACGTCTTCAGTGTCAGCTTGTTTTCCCAGGGCCAGTTTGTCCAGGCTCCACAACTGTTGCTGTTGTAATCGTCCCAAACAGGCTGGCTGGGTTTCTAAACCGTCGGAGCACTCAGCAGCGGTGTGAAGTGACTCAGACTGCAGCTCCAGGGACTGGACACCCTGGAAGGGAACAGAGAGAGAAATTAAAGATGGCATCATCCAGAATAAAGTAGTATGAATGAACTGTAGTTTGTCCCAGGCTTCTCCTCATGTGTGCAATGTACTATAGGTAGCATATACGGACAGTAGAAGGGATGCAGTGCAGTGTGGTGTACTGTAATGCAGTAGTAATGCAATAAAGATTCTCACACAAATGAGAAATTTAAGCAGGAGCAGATATTCACTCCACTTAAACTCTATATAATAGTCAATCCACAAGCTCACATACAGTATCTTTGCCGAATATGTCTATTTTTCCAGATGGTTGTCTATTTCCACCCATTATGACATGTTGAGAATAGGGACTCTAGGGCTCTTGTGGTCAAAGTGTCCCCACATTGAAACAAGCAGAGTATAAATCACACTCCCCACCAAACAGAGTGAATAACAGGAGGAAATAAAAACATCTACAGTAGAATGGAAGAAAACAACAAATTGAACAGCCTTACTCTAGCAGGGTGGCCTGTGGGCCACAAAAACAGCCCTGTAATAAAAATATCTTACAGCCATGTGGTTCTTCTAAGAAACAGAAACCTCTACCTGGCTCACTGGTTGTAATTCTTCGTGGATAAGAGTGCTAAATGCCTGAAGTATAAATGTGTAGCTCTTATCAAATGTCTACCTCAGTGGAGGGATAAGGTTGTTCCACCGTATTCCCAAGTCACACAAAACTACACTGTGAAGGATAATGGCTGAGGGTGGCAGGAAAACAAATACTCAGCTGTTACATTTGCATTAAAGATTACAGTGAGGAAGGACCATGTCAGTGACTACAGAAAATAAATCCAATTCAGTCCCACTTGTCAAGTAGAGTAGTTTCTTAAAGATGCAGTGCCATGATTGCCTTAAGTACCAGCTCTTATGCCTTAACAGGCCTTAAGTTAACGCATAAGAGCTGGTACTTAAGACAATCAAAATACAGCCCAGAGGCTTTCAACTTTCAGGAAGTAACCAACAATACACAGGGAAGGCAAATTTACATTACTAGAAGCTGGGCCGCCCTTCGGGCGGCCCAGCGTCTAGTCGGCGACCTGGCCAACTCGGGAACGATGTAAATAGAGAATGAATGCCCCGCCCTTTAATGCAAACCCCATTATACCTGTTGTCATAGGACCTGTTTTGACCATCTGTTTGCCTGTGTCCATTTATGCCCATATATGGAGATATCTGTATCTGTCTGTCTGTCGGCGTCCATTTTATGTCCATATATGGAGATCACTGCAGATATAGTTCTGGGTCCATTTTATGCCCATATGCCCATATATGGAGATATCTGTCTATTTGCGTCCATTTTATGCCTGCCCCACCCTTTAATGCAAACCCCAATATACCTGTTGTCATAGGACCCGTTTTGACCATCTGTTAGCCTTTGTCCCCACCCTTTAATGCAAACCCCAATATACCTGTTGTCATAGGACCCGTTTTGACCATCTGTTTGCCTTCTGTTAGCCTTTGTCCCCACCCTTTAATGCAAACCCCAATATACCTGTTGTCATGTTGTCATAGGACCCGTTTTGACCATCTGTTTGCCTTCTGTTAGCCTTTGTCCCCACCCTTTAATGCAAACCCCAATATTTTTTGTTGACTCCTGGCGTACGTGATGTCAGAGCCTTTTATGAAGTGATGTCACAATGAGTCAGCGATTGTGCCGATTTCCTCAGGAACAGCCTGATGTTAACAATCAGCTCCGCGTAAGGAGATTCCGAACGTTTCGCGCCGCTTCGGGAAAACCGCATGCCGAGTCGGGCCGAGGCCCGGCACTGCACTCCGCGCCGCAGCGGGGAACGCGCGTGCCGAATCTGAAGCCGGTGGGACGAACGGTTCTCGAGATACGCGGATTACAAACAAACAAACAGACAGAGATTTGTCGCATTTATAGATAGACTAGAAGCTGGGCCGCCCTTCGGGCGGCCCAGCGTCTAGTCGGCGACCTGGCCAACTCGGAACAATGTAAATAGGGAATGAATGCCCCGCCCTTTAATGCAAACCCCATTATACCTGTTTTCATAGGACCCGTTTTGACCATTTGTCTGCCTGTGTCCATTTTTGCCCATATATGGAGATATCTGTATCTGTCTGTCGGTGTCCATTTTATGTCCATATATGGAGATCACTGCAGTTATAGTTCTGGGTCCATTTTATGCCCATATATGCCCATATATGGAGATATCTATCTGCATCCATTTTATGCCCATATATGGAGATCTCTGTATCTCTGTGTCCCTTTTATGCCCGTATATGGAGATCTTTGTGATTCTGCATCCATTGTATGCCCATATATGCCATATATGGAGATATCTGTTTATCTGCGTCCATTTTATGCCCATATATGAGATTTCTGTCGCTTTTTCAAACAATCGTGGGTCGGGTCGGGTTGAGGCCGAGCACTGCACTACCTGCTGCGGTGGGGAACGCACGTGCCGAATTTGAAATAGGGAATGAATGCCCCACCCTTTAATGCAAACCCCATGAATGCCCCACCCTTTAATGCAAACCCCAATATACCTGTTGTCATAGGACCCGTTTTGACCATCTGTTTGTCTTTGTCCACTTATGCCCATATATGAAGATCTCTGCACACACAGTACCGGTTGCGGAAAACTCTGATGTCAGACTTTATGCCCATATCTGGAGAACGCGCGTGCCGGTGGGAAGAAGGGTTCTCGAGATACGCGGATTACATACATACATACACATTCACAGAGATTTTGTGTTGACTCATGTGGCGTACGTGATGTCAGAGCCTTTTATGAAGTGATGTCACAATGACTCAGCGCTTGCGCCGATTTCCTCCGGAACAGCCTGATGTCAACAATCAGCTCCGCATAAGGAGATTCCGAACGTTTCGCGCCGGTTTCGGAAAACCGCGAGTCGGGTCGGGTCGAGGCCTGGCACTGCACTCCGCGCGGCGGCGGGGAACGCGCGTGCCGAATCTGAAGCCGGTGGGACGAACGGTTCTCGAGATACGCGGATTACAAACAAACAAACAAACAGAGATTTGTCGCATTTATAGATAGATAACCCCACCCCGTGGTCTATTAGAGTAATGTTAACTTCATAGTAGAAAACAGAAAAAGTACAAAACTATGGCACCATCTCTTTAACATTTTTGTTAAAGCAGTATCAAACATACAAGGTTTTAGCTACGATCCAACCCCATAATGACCTCCGTTATAAAATAAAAGTTACATCTTTCAGAAAATATAAGGCATATGTGAAGGAAAATGACACTTCTACTGGTCCTGTGCACACAGAGTTTTGGCACTGATCGGTCCAGTGGTTTGGGAGATTAGGTCCAGACAAACACACAGACGTACACATAGACTGATAGACAGCTACAGAGCCCCGTAAAAAAAAAAGAGAAAAATGATAGTTCACAGTTGTGTAATCAATAATTAACCTCTTGTTTTTCATGCTTTACAAGCCAGTCTAGCCTCTGGATGACCATTGGTTTGAAAGCAAAAGTAATCATAAAATAAGAATAATAGTACTTTACACTTTTCCCATAACTCGGAGGAGAAAGCTGAGAGGGAGACAGTCAGTACGAAAGCTGAGAGGGAGACAGAAAGCTGAGAGGGAGACAGTCAGTACGAAAGCTGAGAGGGAGACAGTGTAAGGGAGACAAAGTAGTAAAACTAAGAGGGAGACATGTATGGGGAGACAGTAGGGAAAGAGGAGGAAGCGCTAAAGTAATTCAACAATTATGTAGTGGTTTTATGTATGACAATGTAAGAAAAAAACTATAAAAGCTATTGCTATTTGTTCCTAAAAGCTTTATACCAAGTTATGCGTACATATATAACAGCTCCTTACAGCAAACAGCAAATTAGTCTGGCTCTTGCCGGATAGTTTTCAGATTATTTTTGAACATTTACTAGTCTTTATTTTCGTTTGTTTTTGTTTCACGTTTGCTTCGGCAATGTAAACGTATGTTTCTTCATGCCAATAAAGCCCCTTTGAATTGAATTGAATTCCTACATTACCAAACATGTAATCAACAGTACATGAGGCTCACCTTGGCCTGTAGGTGGCAGATTAGGTGTCGTAGATGTTCCACACATCTCTGGAGGGTTGGAGGTTCAAGTCCCTGACACGGGCCCACTGTCAGGGTGTAGGTGTTCAGCTTGGGGAGGTGACACACCACTCTGACATCTGAATGAGCAGACTGGTTTGTCGTCTCCGTCCCGCCGTCTCTCTCCGTCTCTCCCTCCTGCTCAGCCCTGCGGCAAAAAAACGTTCACATTATGAACACCACGTTATTTTTGATCATTGTTGAGTTAAATTGATTGCTCTTTGTTTCATTCTTGATTGGTTGGTTGACTGACAGGCCTTTTTACAAACAAAAATGTATATAAACATGTATTTGTACATCTGTAAAATGGATAAAACACCAAGAGTAAAGTGAATGTTATGTGTTGCTATCCTGTTATGTTTAAATTTAATTTGATCTTATGTTATACCAGTATACAATGAATACTCAAGAAACCAACAAGTGAGCGATACTACAGAATAGTTAGTGAGTAAAAGTACGAGCAAGTGCAACAGTGATTTGTAAGTGTCAGCATAGGCCTGAAATCCTCAATATGACAGCTATAATTAAACAATATATGAAGTAAAACGGATGATCTGGCAAAACGTAATCTAAAACCTATTAAAATGGTAAAACTTCCAGGCACACTTACGCAATAGAAAGAAGTTTATAGATTATTTGAATAAATAAACTTCTTTCTAGTGCTGGTTAGTGCCAGTGTGGCAATAGTGTGGCAATAGTGTAAGGTACTGTACAATAATTCACCAAAATCATTTCAGCATCTCTTTTCTTCAACATGTCTTATTTAGAAGTTTGATTACAGTAAATAAACTAAAGTAAACATGGAGGACATAGATTGCTAACTTGCGCAAAGAGACATTTTGGCTCTGTTGACTGCAGTCCTCCAGCACTATTGGTCTGCTCTTTTTTCCTCCCTCTAAACCAAATCTTTTAAGCAAAAATGCCAGATATACCATGTCACAACGCGATGTGTCGTGAGCTTGTAGATCTGCAATTTTCACGGAATGTTTGCCCCCAAAATAGCGACACTAGGATTTGCGTGGTTAAGTTGTATGGCCTTGCTCTAAAGCCACAGTGCAAGAATTAAAGTGTGAGTGTGAGTTGTAGGTTGCGTAATGCTGGGTGTGGTTGGTTCAACAGTGAGGTCACCCAGCCACGGCCTGACACTGACTGACTTCACTTTTCATGAGAGGCACAAAAGTGTAATTAGCAGCACATAAAGAGATAGCGGCCCTAAAGTAGCTTCTAAATACATGGCATGGGGAAATGAGGCTGGTTAGCTAAGTGGTACTTGTGTTTTCAGCTTGCGCTATCTTCATTCCAAGTTCAAAAGGGCATGTCACACATAAAAACAGCAAATGTGTACATTGTCTCTCGCACACAACACGCACGCACGCACGCACGCACGCACGCACGCACGCACGCACGCACACGCACACGCACACGCACACGCACACGCACACACACACACACACACACACACACACACACACACACACGCTTCAATACGCCTCATCCTGGGAGTCTTATAATACATATATACTCCGATAATACATACTGTATATACTTAGTCAAACAAAGGTGTCATGTGCCAAAAATAGCAGATCTACAAGCTCACACAACACATCGCATTTCAACATGCTGTGAGCTTGTAGATCAGCTAAATCAGGCTAAAGGTTGAGCCTTAACATATAGGGTTAGAATGACTAACCTGTTTTATACACTTGGTACTCTTTACAATTACTTCAACTTTCAAACCAAGTCAGTTCAAGTCAAAGTAAAGAATAACAACCACATATAATGAACTACAGACTGAACACAGATGTTTCTAGGAGAATCACTGAAAGCTGGAATAAAATACGATTCAGAAGGACATTTTGTAAATGAGTGGGCTAAAGGCAGTGGTTCCCTGGTGTGCCTTGGGATTTTGTGACAAGTAACCACCCATTATTATAGCAATATATACAACTATAAAAAAAGGTTATGAATGTTTTTGTTTGTTGGTTTTCCTTATCAGTACTTTATGTGCACTCATTTCCCCATAAAGATGCAAATTCTATAGCCTAAAAATTATTCTGGGCATGTCATAGGTGTCATTTTTTAAATTAATTTTTGTTTAAATGTTCATATCGTGGAGGCACCCGCTGGCCTAGCGGTCCTGGCGCATACCACATAGGCTCTGCATGTTGCGGGTTCGAGTCCAGATCCCGACGACCTTTGCTGCATGTCCTTCCCCATCTCTCCCTCATTCCTGTCTACCTACTGTACTATCAATAAAGGCAGAAAAGCCCCAAAAATATCATATCGTGAAGCGTTGTCAGATTGTTTATCAGCTATTTTCACAATGATTACTGGTGTGCCTAGAGCCTATAACTTGGCCAAACGACCCAGCGTCTAAGGGATTGTTGTCTTAAAGTCTTATCTTCTTTCCAAGTCCAGCGAAAACTATGTTGATAAGGTGAGTGCTTAGAACGTAAAAAGGATCCATTTTCACTCAACTTTGTGTCTTGTCTCAGTTAATTTACCCTAAAAAGAGGAGTTTTTTCCTACTCTCAGCTTAATGTTTAACTGTGGAGACACGAGAGGAATGTTGAGTCTCTTCAGATTCAAACCCCCTTTTCCTTTGACCTGTCATTTTGATGTTGTCTTATTTCTTGTCTTGAGGAAAGACATATTCATAAAACCCATGTTTTTTTTTTATTAATTATGTTTAATCTCAGTTCTCTGAGCTCTCCCTTCAACAGCGCTCAAAATGCAGAGGAACCGGGTTCCACTTTCAATGCCAAGTAGGACATGAAAGTTATGGATTTTCAGCTTTAGACCGATGAGCTAACGCCCGACTCCCTCAAATGGAATACCTGATGCACACCACCTCATCAACAGCGCTTGCATTTCTTCACACAGATAAATAAAATATGGGGCAGTTCTTGACAGCCATCAGAGTAACCTGGACAGGCAGTCACTCACAACACAAACACGTGAAACATGTCCAAATTGGAGCCCTCAGATGAATCCCTCCACATCACTGTTTCTCAATCTGTGCAATGCAAGGCGTTGTGTGCTTGTATATCGGCTACCATGAGGACATCACAAGTGGGCCTCCAAATAATTGACAAAACACTAAGATAATATAAAATAATAAATACAAAAATCATGGTATTTTTCCTTTATAACCTTGAAACGTGATACCAATATATAGGACATTAAAGTATATTAGTTTCATAGACCCAAGCCGGAACACAAACGATTCTTTGGCCCTTAAAATAACATGCTCTGAAAATGCACACGGTACACCCACCTGACTGACCACTTAACACATCGGCTGCTGTGATAAGTGGTCAGATGGGTGGGCCGCAAACACTTTTGATTTTTACTGAGGTTAGGATTAGGGTTAGGTTTAGGCATAGTAGCATTCACCAGGTTAACATTCACCAGGTTAGGATTCACCAGCGTCGGACTAATGGGTGAAACCTCATCTGATCTGACCCTGCTCAACTGTCTATTCCAGCTGCTGCCCGCTACAGGTCATCATTATGCACCAGAACAGTTTCTGGCCCTCTCTCATATGGACTCTAAACTCCTACAAGCATCCACACTTGACTACACGTCTGTCTTGTGTATGTCTACGTTCAATAGAGTAGCTGTGTTGCACATCCAAATGTTTTAGGCCAACTGCAGGGGATAAAAGTACACATGAAGATACAAGGAAATTGATGTGTAGATTCTGCACACTGGATTAAAGGCAGTTCCCAATGCTTTATTGACTAGCAACGTTTCAACCCAGCAGGGTCTTCTTCATCAGGCCAGATGAAGTCGGTTTCAACCCTGTTGCTAGTCAAAAAGGTAATCCGGTGTGGGAATGTCTATGACCTTCAATTAATGTTCTGCAAAGTTTGTCTACTCACTGTATGTTCATTGATTTTTTTTCTCATAGAATCTGTACCAAGTACCAACACATCTATCTATCCATCCATCCATCCACCCATCCCAGCAATTACAATGCACATCTAATACTATTAAACAATGCCGTTATCCAGAGTCCCTGAAGTGCAGGTGACCATAGAGCAACACATTTCTAAAGGACACTGTTGAGAGAGAGAGAGAGGGGGGGTGCAGGGGAGGCAAATGCTTGGAGGGAAGGAGCATAGGAAGGAGGGAAGAAGAAAGAAAGAGAGAGCGAGAGAAAGAGGGATGGTAGAATTGATGAAGCGAGGGAAGGGGAAAGGGTGGGTGAGGGAGGAGAGGGATGAGTGATGAGAAAAAGCAGAGAAGAAAAGAGGGAAATAAAGAAATTAAGAAATTGAGGGTGACAGAAGCCAGAGACTGAAGAACAACACATTCTACTAATATAAATCAGTTAAATCACTCTGTCTGTGTTTGTCTGAGAGTTCACAGAGACTGTCTGTGCCGTCACTCTGTCACACTGACACCAACAATTATAAAATATCCATTGCTCACACTTATGTTTTAAAGTATACCACAAATTGGCAAAATAATACATATACCGTAGTAGAACATATACTTTAACCCTTTAAATATATTTTTGACCATTATTTAGATATGTATTTTGTAAAAGATAAGACTATTTCTGTACCAGACCTATGGTAAATGAACTGTGTAGAGTTGATTCCCCCCCTTTCCTCCTCTGAACACAAAAGATCAGAACACAGCTATGCAGTACATAAAACAGCCTGTGATGTAATACCTATCTCAGACAGACACGATCAGAAACAAGCAACATCTGTTTGTTCTCAATACCAATTGACTGAGGGTAAAAAAGAGCGAGAGAGTGAGAGAGAGAAAGAGAGAGCTAGAAGGAGGGAAAGATGGAGAGAAAGAAATACCCAAACTCATGGAGGGCCCTGGGGGCCAGTAATCTGCTGCAGAAACCTACTGAGCTGAACACGGTTGTGTCCCATGTGACAAATTGTATTATTTACTTTGTTGATTTCCCCAGTGATAAAACACTAATGCACTGTGATAAAGGAAAAAAAGGCGAAATTAATCGCATTCAATTCGGTTGAACTTGTTCTATGTCGCCCTGTATGAGATCATTAGAGACAATGGCAGGACATGTAAATATTACAACAGGGATCAGAAGATTAAAACAAACATTAAGAAGAAAAAAAAAAACTATTGCTTGTGGGAGAGATTTAAAACCCCAAGCGGCTTTTAAAAACAAGCAGGAAACAACAGGAAACCTTTGAATGTGTTTCCAATTTACTCTCCTAGTTACTTGACTGTCTTTGAAAACAATTTTGTACATCTGTGTCGTTAATATTAAGTACTACATACGTAAATGTTAGAATTTACCATTTTCAGTAGCAGTAGTATAGTATAGTATAGTATAGTATAGTATAGTATAGTATAGTATAGTATAGTATAGTACAGTACAGTACAGTACAGTACAGTACAGTATAGAATAGTATAGTATAGTATAGTATAGTATAGTATAGTATAGGTATAGTATAGTATAGTATAATATAGTATAGTATACTGTATGGTTACTTACTGAGAAAGGAGCTGCTGTAACTGTTCGTGTCCTCGGAACCCTGCAATGTCGAAGGGGGTGTGACCTTGTCTGTTAGCCAATCGGAGGGCCTGCCCGGCCCCAGGCTGGCAGAGCAGGAAGTCAGCGACTCTCCTCAAACCTCGGCGGGCCGCAAAGTGAAGCAGCGTCTCCTGAGGAACAGGATCTGAGAGGAGGAGTGTAGAAGAAGAAGAAGTAGAGAGACAGTGAGAGTGATAGAGAGGGAGAGAGAGAAAGAGAGAAAGAAAGACGGATGTGTTAACATGTGTTAAGGTTTGCCAGTTAACATCCATCTATGCAGTGTGTAGTGGACATACCAGAGTGCCATGCAGCATAGCAACAACAGGCCTCCCCATTAACCAGTACAGTTACTGCCCAACAACTCCACACAACACAAACTGCATTATCAGACAGTCAAACCTGGATAAAAATGACTTTAAAGGTCCCTTCCAGTGTAGACAGTAAAATCCTGAGTGTTGAAATCAACATTGAGGATTTTTAAATTGTTGTGTATTGTGGTCATGAAAATGTACCTTTTCCTATGCAAACTTCTAATGAAGTCTTGAATCAATCAACCAATCAAGTCAGCATATCGCTGCATAGCATAGGTGGAGGTTTACAAAAAAGGGGAAAAAAAGTATTTGTCCTTTAAAAATGTACTAAATGTACTGCTAGTGGTGCCAATTTAGCTAATATCTATGTATTTGCAAAAGTTCATTACACACTGATTCGAGAGGGTGTCTTCATCAGTGTCTTGTTTGGACACATGCAGTAGCTGTCATGGAGATTGTGACTTAAAACAGCAACATAAAACTGAACTACAGGTCCTGCTCAAGTAGCTCCATAATCAATCAATCAATCTATTAGCAGACTCAGGTCCATAAAACAGGGTACAAGACATAAAACAGTGTACAAGACATAAAAGAAACACATCAGGCAATAAAAATCAATAAGAAAATGTAAAATAAATAGTACATAACTTAGCCTACAGGAACAACACACAGGCATTTTACAGCCAGTGTACCCTTAGTCTGGATGTATAGCGTGAACTGCTCATAAGGGGGCTTGAAAGCGACACAATGATGCCGTTAGTAGATACATCCAGACGTTTCATGAATTTGAACATTAAGTTTCTTAAAAGTGCTTTAAAAGTCCTCACTCCAGCAGTGACAAACATCTCACTAGCACTGCCACTGAGTTTTTTAAGGAGTATTCTCATAGCATCATTATATGCAACTTGCAGCCTATGCATACTAGATTTCTTATAAGATGACAATACGTGAGCAGTATAGAGCGGTGTGCAATATGTCTTGACACTTTCACTTTAGTAGAACATTGACTGAACTTACGAGCATTGCTGCATTGTATTTTATGTCATGATGTACACCATACAAAGAGCATATGTCCAGGAGCTGCTGTGGACCAGCACTACTGGGACTCAGGACCACCAGGTCATCAGCATACATCAGGTGGTTTACAAGTGTTTCCCCAACCATGCGACCAGTATTACAACCTCTCAAGTGAGTCATCCACATATAAATGGGACTTAAAAGTCAGGACATAGTAATATATATATATATATATAGTAATATATATATATATATGTATATATATATATATATTTTTTTTTCTTCTTTTTTTTTTGCTTACCGCTCCCACATCCTAATCTAGCTTTGTCACATGCAATCACATACATTACGACATGAATGGATACACAAGCCAACATGCAAACCTACAGTACCACACACACACAGGTGCACGAGTGCACAGTGCACACATGCGCGAGGCCGCGAGCGCGCACACACACACACACACACACTCACACCCACACACACACACACACGCACACACACTCTTTGTGCCACCGTGGCAGTGTGTCTGGGAGAGTGGCTGAGTGTGTTATTCAGCCTGGGGTTGTTTTTAACTCTGTTCAGCCACAGTCTAATTAGGCCTGTGTGTAATTAAACCTTTAACAGCCTCCTCTCCCCTCTCCTTTTGCTATGAAATAGATTATCACCGGATTCTTGGATGCCTTAAGGTGCTGCCACGGCCCTTTTCACTCTCACAGCATATTGCTGCCTGAAGCAGATACGCATGCGCAGACACACGCACACACAGGAAAGAAGACACTGAGTTAAAGGTTCATTTCACAATTTCACGATTTTTTCCCCTTCAGTTATAATACCCAGCACTAGTGTTTGGTCAGACGCTTTTTTTTCACCTGAGAGTGAGGAGTTTCACTGGGAGGGCCGACATGTGCAGAGGAACATGCCACCCCATCACTGACTGCGGAACAACCTGTAGGAATCACTATTGCAGCGGAAACAGCCACTTGTGTTCATGTAGACTAGAGCACCCAGCCAAGCTGGATGCACCATGGAGGATTCAAACCCCAGCCTTCACGGTGGTGGGCAGGAACTTTACCCCTGCACCACCCAGACGCCCTGGTGCTGACGCATTCTGTACTCCTCCCTGACGTTCTCCATGACATCATGAGGACGACAAAACTCAGTGACCCCACAATGATCGGCGGGGCCCGATCATTGTGGCTCGCATACCGGCCCGGTCTTTAATTGTTCCACCAATGTCAATGTCATCTCTCTTCCCCATTTCCTTTCAGACTACTGTTCACTATCAATTTAGGCAGAAAAAGCCAAAGAAATATCATAAAAAAATAAAAGAAAAAAAGATGTAGGAGATCAGGTGTACAGTAGCCAATGTTGAAGGTCCAGTTTGCTGTGTCCTCGCTACACTACTGCTGCAATTCAATTAGACTGCACCCCCTATAGAAACTATATACAGTATATACATACAGTATATGTTCAGTCAAAATATCAGATCTAAAAGCTCACAACACGTCACAATGTGACAGGTTGCAATGGTATGTATAAACCATTAGCAAAGTATGAGAAATTAATTGCATTGTATCAGTCTATACAGTATTTACATCAATTCTTTTGAGGGGATTCTGCCTAAAGTCATGTAACTTTACGGGATTCAGAACGTCAGAGTTTAATTTACTTACCATATTCTCAATCATTAGTTTAGTCCCTGTGTACTGTCGTAAAATATTCAGTGTCACTGTCTCCCTCTCAGCTATTTGTCTTACATTTACTTATTTCAATAAAGAATAATGTTAAGAAAAGTGCCCAACCAAAAAAAAAGAAAAAGAAAAACACGCACAAGAAAAATAAAACAAAACCCTACTGCAAAAATAACCCTTAAAAGTGTACTTCTTTTCCCAGGCCTCCGCTGTGTATGAAAAATCACTTGTTAGCAGTACAATAATCCATAACTCATTACTCATTTGCTGCAACATTTCACAGCAGAGAGAGACTTGGCTGGAAATCATGCTGAGCACCAGCCGAGTGGTATTTCACTCCATTTGCTGTTGGCCTGTCTCTCTCTATCTCTCTCCCTGTCTCTCCAACTCTCTCTCTCGCTCTCCCCATCTGCCTCTCTCTCTCTCTCTCCCTCTCGTTCCGTCTCTGAGAACTCTGGACTGAGCTGATGCTAATTGCTTCAAATTAACTGCTCCAGTTAAGCAGAGCAAAGCAGAGCAGAGATGACTGCTGGCTAACTAACTGCCAGTCTGGAAGCATTACAGATATACAGGAACCATAGGGAAGTACTAGGCGGTCTAGTGATTAGAGAGACCATCCTGTACAAGGATGGTTCACAGGTTTAATCCCTGCTCGACTCCCTGGGGGCAAAAATCACTCCCAGAACTTTCTGTTGAAAGGATTTTACATTTACTAAGTTCAGGGTAATAAATGCTCTTAATACTCTTGGTGCAAACTAGATTACAGTACATGTAATAGCAGCATAACTTTACAAAGTCTTCACTGAGAGAGTACATCACACATCTACAGAATAAAGTTTTAAGTTGTCTGCGGAAGTGTTTTGAAAGTGTGGATCAGCAAGAGAGAGAGAGAGAGAGAGAGAGAGAGAGAGAGAGAGAGAGAGAGAGATAGAGAGAGAGAGAGAGGGAGAAAGGGCGAGGGGTAGAGCTTTTTTCACCCATGCAATATCAACGTCGGCACAAATCTGAACACTCATCGATGGGTCATGAAGCAATATGTTGAGACAACTGCATTTTCAGCCTTCAGCTTTTTTAAACAGTGGGAGAAAATGTTCACATTTTTTTATTTTTTTTAAAGATTTGTTTTTGGGCTTTTTATGCCTTTATTCGATAGGACAGTAGACTGACAGGAAATTGGGAGAGAGATGGGGAATGACATGTGGTAAATGTGGCACAATGACATGTCGTCCGGATCGGGAATCGAACCGGCGACGCCAGCAGGCATCATAGCCTAGTATATGGTACGCGCCTTGACCACCAGGCCAGCGGGCGCCCCCACACTTTTCTATATGAGGATTAATCTATATATTTTTTCTTACATTGTGTGTAATGTTGGGCGAGCCCGGTGAGCAACCAACCGAGTCACATTCCTTCTATGCACAAAGGTATTTTACCAAAGAAATGTTTTTGGACTTGTAGATTTACAAGCCAGGGCAAGCTGCTTTGAATAAGAGCATCAGCTGAATGCATTCAACAGCAATACCTAATAAGTCAAATTACCTGCTTCAGTAAAGCAGAACTGAGAACAGTTGCTAGCTAAGTAAATAAATGCCAATCTGAGCTCTAACCACAGCGTTAGTGGTCAGTTGGCAAGACAGAGAGGAAATACCAATGGTGTTTTCTGGGGTTTCCATGGTTGCATGGTGGCTGCCTGGCACACTATAAGAATTTCATTTCTCCATGGTGAGAGAAAGTGCTGTGCCTGTACTAAAATGTCAGAGTCATACTGTAATGACTTAACAGCTGTGATAACTGTACAGGAACTGGCTTGGAAATATTGTTGAAGGGATATATCTACACTCAAGTTGCGACATAGTAATAGTCAGTCACACACACAAGTAAAATAGTCTCACCTGTACATGGACAGTTGTGTTTGAATGTATGCTGGGTCCAATATTGTACTACTGTACCTCAAAGAATGTTCTGCAATATCCTGTTGCACAGTACTTACTGTATCCTCAACAATTTAATATTGGGTTGTCATTTCACCCTGTGCCACGGGATATTCATATTGTGGAACATTATATTTGGTCTAAAAGTGTCTCAGATTGTGATAAAATCTCTATAGTCTCTCTACATAGAGTATCTCAATATATACTCACATTAATGTTTTGAATATAGATACATATACAATATAGTATATATACTGTACAGTGTACACATACAGACACACGCACGCACACACACACACACACACACACACACACTACAGTATATAGCAAATTGGCCTAATTCTGCAACTAGGACATACAGTACTTGTTGCTTTTTCATATGTGTCTACTTTCCCACGTAGGTTTCAGTTAATGGGCACTCTGCCATTCATAGCACTGCCTGATGTCAGCAATTATGATGGATGACTGAACCCCCACACTGACTTCTACCTGCTCAGAACCTCCTTAATGTAAGCACTGTAATACGCCACCGCCTCTGGCTACACAAACTCCATTTCACGCATTGTTGCGTTCTAAAATGTGTCACCTGGAATTCTTAACGCGGCGCAAGCACAACGTTCTTAGGTATGACTGTGGGTTTCTGTGTGAATGTGAAGCAGAGCGTTGGTGGCAAATAAATTCAAGGTGTTGTCACACTGGCATGGATAAGGCATTTAGTTGATCATAATCTGTGTGTGTGTGTGTGTGTGTGTGTGTGTGTGTGTGTGTGTGTGTGTGTGTGTGTGTGCGTGCGTGCGTGCGTGCGTGCGTGCGTGCGTGCGTGCGTGCGTGCGTGCGTGCGTGCGTGCGTGCGTGCGTGCGTGCGTGCGTGCGTGCGTGCGTGCGTGCGTGCGTGCGTGCGTGCGTGCGTGCGTGCGTGCGTGGGTTTAATTCTTCCTGTATGCGTATGTACTATGTACGTAGATGTATTCTATAGTGAAATGAATGCAGACCAGACTGCAGTGTCACTCAACACAGCAGGAGACGGAACTCTACTTAAACAACATGACAGCTAACAAACTGTGTGTGTGTGTGTGTGTGTGTGTGTGTGTGTGTGTGTGTGTGTGTGTGTGTGTGTGTGTGTGTGTGTGTGTGTGTGTGTGCGCGCGAGTGCGTCCTTGTGTGTGACAGATGAAGGCGTGTGCAAGTGTAGGCCTGCATGAGTGCGTGTGCAACAAATGTACCATTCTTTGATCCCATTAGGCTATGTTGTTTGAAGATGACACAGCAGGGATGTGTGTGTGTGTGTGTGTGTGTGTGTGTGTGTGTGTGTGTGTGTGTGTGTGTGTGTGTGTGTGTGTGTGTGTGTGTGTGTGTGTGTGTGTGTAATGCACCACTGTTCAGTACTGTGATCCCATTAGCCAATTGTTTAAGCTCATCTTTGAGTCAGCAAGCCATATCCCCATGACTACACACACTCAGTCTCTCTCTCTCTCTCTCTCTCTCTCTCTCTCTCTCACACACACACACACACACACACACACACGCACGCACACGTGCACACAGAGCTAAAACACTCAGCCCCGTTTCCCACCATTGCATGACATTTAAGTTAATGGACTGGGGAACACAGTTAAACAACTGCCTGAGTGTTGAAAAAAATGACAAAAGATTTCCTCAAATTTGAACTCGTTCCATGCCAAAAAAAAGTACTATTGGTAGAGAAAAAGTGCTGTTCCAGCTATTTGACTTTATAGGGCAGAGTAAAAGTAATACACAGACAAAGCATAAACTGAAAGCATGTTCAGAAAGCTATTAAGCAGTTCTGAACAACTTAATAGCTGTTCCCAAAACCCTTGACTGCCTATTATTTATTTTTTCCTGTTGTATACTTTTTTCATTGTCCTAATCCTAATCGTTTTTCTAATTTGCTCTACAGTTTTTCTCAGTCGCTTGGATGCATTTCTTGAAACTCTAACCTCGTTCTCTTAACAGTGCCTCAAAACTCCACATAATTAAGGCAATTGGCCAAAACACTATTTTATTTCTCCTTGTGTTTACGCAGAATGCAAAACACTTTACGCAGATGTCATATGGCGACAGTGTTTTGGGAATAAGGTCAGAGTTTCAGGAAACACATCAAAGTCATTGAGAAAAACTTTAACAGCTGAGAAAAGGTTTTCTCTGCTACTCTGAAACCATTTCTCGGCTACCATTTCTCACAGTGTTACCTGAACATCTAGTATAGACAGTAAGATATTTCTGTTCCTGAGGTCTGTGGAGAGTGAGACTGCATGCTTACAAATACGATATGCCTGATTCTTCTCCTTAAAATGGAGGAGGAAAACGTAAATATTATAGAAAGGAAAGAAAGCAAAGAAAGGATAAAGAGAGACAGTGACAAGGAGCTTTGAGTTCAGTTCCATATCTGCTACAGCAGGTCATGCTGCCATCTACTGTATCCAATTCAAGCAGCAGTGAGAAGGGGTTTAAACTAAAAACAGAATTACCATGTGACTTGACTGCATACCTTACCATGATCAGCCATCAGTGTTTGATCTATTCTAGACCATGCCATCAACCTCCTAAAATCTAAAAAAAAGTAAAAAAGTGACTGACATGCTACAATTTGATGCGTCCAAATCACCCCTGCAATTTCCCGGAAATGAAAAGGTTATTCTGAATGATACATCACTGTATAATTGTCCACACCATCATTTTGTGATCCAATTCACATTATTAAAGTTCAAGTTGCCTTTTTTCTGTCTGTCTATCAAATATGTCCATATACCGTATGGCTATGCCTGGTGCACAGCCATTTGACATTTGTAATTCGGCTTGCCGGCCAGCAGACAACCATGGCCCCCTGTCACTATGACTCAGACATAACCATATATAGAGTCCACTATGATTCAGACTTAACCATACTGTATATAGAGTCTACTATGATTCAGGCATAACAATAGAGTTCCCACTGCTAGCTACACCCAAATATGGCATGTGTCACGCTGACTGTGACATCAAACCCAACCAAACTGTGTCATCATGATACTGTATCAGACTCAAACAAAACTTATTAGGATTCATATAAGGAGCTCCATGTCAACCATGATCATATATGGAGTTCCAGGTTGACCATTAAGTCCGAATATTGAGTGCATAAAGTCGCTTACTCTAACCTCTTGAATAACCACGGTGAATCGGTGATCTAACATGTTCTACCCTAGATGACGTGAAATCCCAACATCAAATGTCAAATGCACATACAGTAGAGTATGCTGATGTCTGACATCAGTGTTTTCTGGAACCTGCACTGTGTCTGCAGAGATCTCCATATAGGCATAAAATGGACGCAGACAGACAGATATAGATACTCTATCTCCATATATGGGCATAAATGGACATTGGGGCATTCATAAATGGACATTGGGGCATTCATTCCCTATTTACATTGTTCCCGAGTTGGGCAGGTCGCCGACTAGACGCTCGAATGAAACATATCCTTTCTAAAGCAACAATTTTCATAGTGTGATACTACTGAATAGTTAATAAATCATTTTTGGGGCAAAATAGTCGATCTATAAGCTCGTTGCGATACATCAAGAGCATCTAGACAGCCATATTCAAATAGCTGAAGTATAAAATAGGGTTAAAATGGTTACGGTAAACTTTTCAAGTAGTCACAGAATATTTATCGTACCATTGATCCACGATCATTGGCAAGACTGAAGTTATACCTGTGCTCATTACGACTATCGGTTCTCTAGATATTGGCCGTTGAATATGGGAAAGGCTCGATATTTCTATGTGGCATTAGTTCGACTAAGGGTTAGGATTACGTTTTAGGTTTAGATTTAGGCATAGTTTTACTGAGGTTAGGGTTGGGGTAGGTTTAGGCATAGTGGTTAACATTCACCAGGTTAGCATTCACCAGCGTCAGCAGGTTAGCAATTTCACCAGTGTCGAACTAATGGGACGTTGAACAAATGCTGCGTCGCAATATCGACACACTCCCGTTGAATACACTGTCTTTCACCCAGACAGGCAATAGAACACAGAAGCCAAGTTACAGGAATTTCCGTACGGATGGGGAACTCATGTTGCGATTACTATGTCCTTCCTTATGTCCATAGTAAGAGACTAACGTCACACAAGACTAACAAAGTGAGCACGGCTCACTTCGCACTGGTGTGATTTTTTACACTAGATGGAGTGGTTCGCTGACAAAAAAATCACATCAGTGTGAAGTGAGTGGTGGTATCAAACACAACACACGTGCATTACGATTTTGAAATTGTAATTGTAATTGTGAAAACCTTTCCACTCAAATGAGGTCCCTGTCACAAGATCTTTTCAGATAGGGGTCCGTGGCCAATTACATATGATTTTAGGGGTCCTTGACATGAAACCGTTTGAGAACCACTGATCTACATAGCACCAATATCCACCTACCAGTGCTGTTTTTGAGTGTGCTTCCCAGCAGGCTCCATCCAGGGGGCAGGGCCAGGTGCTTCAGGGCCAGAGACAGACTCTCATCCAGACGCTCACACTCCTGCAGGGGAATCTGACACTCGTCCAGTAAGAGCGCCCCCTCCAGGGCATCTGACCGCCCTGCAGTGCTTACCTGGTGAGTGAACACAGGGCATGGAGAATTAATGCTTTTGCAATTATAACACAATCCAGTATTATGTGAAAACTGAAACTTATTTCAAGAAAACAAAATTTCAGTAAATATCTTTTACTGTATTTTGTATTTGCTCAAAACTGACTTTATTGTTTTACAACCCCAACATAATATAACACAACAAATTAATATTTCTATATTCATTATTGTTATTATTGCTGTTATAGATATATTCCCCATATCTTTATTAACATGATTCCAAGCTTGAACAATAGCTTTTAGGAAGGCCACTCGACAAGCCCTTCTTATTTTATTTTATTTTGTTTTTCTTTTTGTTCCTTTCTTTATAAAGTATTATTTTGTTTTACATTTTTATTTTAGTTTTATTCACGTTTTATAAATGTGAAAATAAACTAAACTAAACAAATTCTTAGTAAAACGGATTCGAGGTGCCACTGAACTTTTTTTTTCTCTCAACACCAAATTTCTCAGCGAAAAACAAGACGATCTACAAGCTTACAATGCGATGCGTTGTGAGCTCGTAGATCTGCCATGTTTGGCCCAGCATCCCTAGAATATGGCTGCCGGGGTTCAAGTGGTCACTGTGCTAACATAACAGGTGTGCTCACCAGGAACTGGGCCATGTCGAAGGCCAGGTCCTGCACGAAGCTGAAGCGATGCTCGGCCAGCGGAGCCACCAGGGAAGAAGAGCCATGGACCCCTGGGACCTGCTCTCTGGACAGAGACACACCACAGGGTCTGACTGAACACAGGACCACACGCACTGACTCACAGCAGTCATGGGCTGGGGGAGAGAGAGAGAGAGAGAGAGAGAGAGAGAGAGAATGGAACAGTGAGAGGATGAGGGAGGAGAGCAAAAAGAGAGATAGGGGAAGAGAGAGAGGGATGAGAGAGGGAGAAAAGAGAGAAAAGCGTCAGAATCAATGTAAGGTTTGATGTGTTTTTATGTGTGGTTAGTGCAGCATTGCATGACACACATGCACACAGTCCTGCTGTGTCATTCTCATGCACAGCAGGACTGTATGAAAGTGCACTGCAGTGTGTGTAGCTCGCACACACGCGCACGCGCGCACACACACACACACACACACACACACACACACACACACACACACACACACACACACACACACACACACACACACACACACACACACACACACACACACACACACACACACACACACACACACACACACACACACACACACACACACACACAATGACCTTTAAGTCCTTGTGGTTAGGAAGCATGTTGTCAGTAAAGTGCCAGCTAGTTTTCATTCCGCACTGTGGTCAGGTTGAAATAAGGAGGTTTAGAGCCACACATGCACGTCCCACATGCATTTACTGCACCACAAGCAGGAGCCCTGACACAAACAAGGCTGTGAAGAATCTCAGTGCACAGCGTGTGTGCAGTAATATCAGCTCATTTGGCCAACTTTCTTCTCTTTCATTGTTAAAATAAGAATGTCTGATCTTAACACTATCTCAGTATCTCTATATTTAATTTTTCATACTGGGGTGTGGGGAATCCATCAATCCAACAGAAGAAGTAGAAGAAATACGTTATTTCAAATAGCATAAAAAGAATATGTGGGAGCTGCTACTGTAGCTGTCAAGCACATTTCCAAACAAAATCCTATGAGTGTAGAACAAAACAAGTATTTTGAACAGACAATCAGCTTTAATAAGCAGCCGAGGAGATTTAACCCAGAGCTCATTAACGCTTGCTCAGCAAAACTCAAGACAAACCACATTGGAAAAAAACATTAACAACCCTACCAGAGCATAATGATCAAAACAATAGAGAGAAAAGAGCTGGCTCTTAAAAATAAGAATGGTGCACATAGATAGTGGTGTTTCATACCTCTGAATCTACAAGTACTTTGTCTAGGATCAAAATACCCCTACACCGTCTCCCTCTCAGCTTTCCTTCTGTTTGTCTCCCCCTACACTGTCTCTCTCTTTCAGATGTCCTACTGTCAGTATACTTTGTTTATACAGACAGTATAGAAAAGTAAGATGGAGAAAGTGAGGGGGACACACAAGTGTATGCATTCACCTGGTTCTCGAATCTAACATGGGCCCTGGCAGTGGTGTAAAGTAACTAAGTACATTTACTGTACTTAAGTACTGTACTTAAGTACAATTTTTAGGAATTTGTACTTTACTTGAGTAATTCCAATTTCCAATACTTTTACTTCTACTCTTTTACTACTACATCTCGGATCCAATTATTGTACTTTTACTCCACTACAACTATTTGAAAACTTTAGTTACTAGTTATTTTGCAGATATAAATGATTATATTATATTATATTATATTATATTATATTAATCCACTGTAGCCCTATTTTATACCATCCACAAGCTCACAAGCTTGTAGATTTATACAATCTACAAGCTCACAACGCATCACGATGTGAGCTTGTAGATCTGCTATTTTCAGACATTTTGTACTTTTACTTTTGGTACTTTAAGTATATTTTGATGCCAATACTTTTGCACTTTTACTCAAGTTCATTTTGAATTCCGGACTTTTACTTGTAAGTAAGAGCATGGTCACACCAATGTATGGCTGGCTGATAAACATTTTTTTGGGGTGGTCCGCCTTCGACTCACCCGTTTGGACAGAGTGGAAAAACAGTGCTTCAACCATAAACGCAAGGTCTGCACGGCATGCTGAAAGGAGGAAAGCTGCTCAAGACCATAAATCCACGCCATTCCCATTGAAATTCATTGGCGGAATCCACTCTCATAGGTAGAATATTTTTCCGGTGTGACCGTGCCTTAACAGAGTATTTCCACACTGCAGTATTGATACTTTTACTTAAGTAAAAAAAATAGTACTATTACCACCACTGGTCCCTGGTAAGCAGCAGCTATGCATCCAATGTTATTGAAGCGTGTGTCAATGTCACAACATTAACTACATGAACCCTAGCATTGCTATTCGGGGCCTATCAAGATGTCATAATAGACTAACATTCCGCAAAATCCTCCCAGGGTTTCTTACATCACAACTATCTGTCATCTAGGAAAGAACTAGAGGTAAATGTTTTTCAATCATACAATACATGTTGCATAATACAAATTGTTAGCAACACATTCCTGAACCTATTCACTTTCACTTTTCCCCCGCCACCTTTTCATTAGACATTCACTCCTATTCAACAAGTCAATAAAACACATTTCCATTTACCATACTTGTACTTCAAAACATACATTTTCCATCAAATATAGAGGTCCTCTGTTTTTCTGAACTTGTCACTAAAGCAATCATGTTCCTTGTCAGTCTTGTGATGTCCTTTCTAATCGTTATTGTAGTGTATTGATGTTCATGTATGGTTATGTATTTGTACAGTATGTGTTCCATTTGCTTTTCTTTTTTTCCATCTCTTTTTATAGAATACTTGTATACAGTACAGTATGTGCTGCTTGTATTTTCGCAAGTTCTATGCATTGCTTTTTTCTAGATGAGCAACTGATGCCTACTTTTTATTTGAGCTTCTTCAACATGGACTCTGAATAAGCCTACAGGCTTCCTTCCTTTTCTGCACAGCAACCACTGTTTCTTAATATTGTGTAACTTAACTAAACCAAAGTAAACTAAACTAAAGAAACTAAACAGCTAGAATGAAACTAGCAGTAAACCCTCCAGATTCTAGCAACTACGTTATGATTGGCTAACTAGAAGTAAAGAGATCCAGCAGATCCCCTGCTCTGCAGTGAAGACCTCCCTGTAGGATGGAATCAGCTCTGAAAGGAGGAGCAGTGATGTAGAACTCATCTCTCACAACTCACAAGCCTTCCCAGTTCGGGGCCTCGCCTTCTCTGTGCTCACTTCTCACACCTCCTTCCCTGTGTTTCCTCACTGCTCCCTCCAGTCTTGTTAATGCTTGAACTCACCACTCAGAAAGACACTCAGTCAGTCAGTCAGTCAGTCAGTCAGTCTGTCTGTCTGTGATCAGTCAGTCTGTGATTAAACTGTGATATTATAAAGCATACATATCAAACATATCAGACTATCAGTCTATATTTCCCAAAAGGAAATGTGTGTATTTAATTCAGTCTGACCAGGAGCAGGGATAACATACAGTATATCCCCACTGAACATAAATATGAACGACCAGATGGGGGTATCAAAAGCAGGGGCTCAGCAAATGGAACCCTGGAGCAGAGGACTTACCAGGGCAGAGCGCACGCAGCGTGTCATGGTCACTCCTCAGGGTGGAGGTCACATGTCTCTGGGTGGAGCCGCAGAAAAACAGGAAGTACTCCACCTCCTGCCCATCATCCACCAGCTCCTCAGAACACAGCTGTACTGTTAACACACACTGACCCTGAGAGAGAGAGAGAGAGAGAGAGAGAGAGACAGTCAGGCAGGCAGGCAGGCAGGCAGGCAGGCAGGCAGGCAGAGGCAACGATGGGAAGAGATGGAAACAGAAAGAAAGAAAGAAAGAAAGAAAGGTCAAAAACACAAAGACAGAAAGAGGAAAAGGGTAAGAAAAAAGGAGAAATGATAAGTAGGGAATGTGACAGTAAAAGGAACAGGTCATTACACGTATATGAACATATTCTCTGTTGTTCTTGTATCTCCTTATTTAATCTTTTAATCTTATGATTTAATATATATTTCTTTTTCTTTTTTTATTCTGCCCGTAATGATATACCCAAAATAGGGACACTAGGTTGAAAGTCTGTCTGTTGGGATTTATAATAATTATTTAACCAATGACAAGTATTGACGAGAGCTTGTGACTAAATAATAAATATATTGGATCCATTGGAGCGCCGGTTCTTTTTCCCACTTCATGAAAAGTAACGTTTTTTGGAACAACAACACCCTCAACCCTGAGAGTGAGAGGAGGAAACACACAGCGTCCATCGGTGTGATTCAAAAGAGAGATTTCCAGAGTCACACTCGAACGCACGCATGCACGCACGCACGCACGCATACACACACAACACAGACGCACACATGACACAGTGCAGCCGTCATGCATAGTGAGCCTGCAAGGAAACTGATAAGATACAGAGAGGCTGCGGCTTCCCGTCTTCAAACTGTTGTCTTTGATTTCTCACACTGTGTGAGCTCAGCATCAAGATGATGAACACTGCTGCTGTTGTTTCTTACACTACGTCATTGGTCCAGGGAAAGTTACACTTCTACAATCACACCAGAAGACTGTAGTAGTGATACTGTGTGTACTCACACCACATTTTCCAACACAGTCTGAAAATGTACCTCTTAAGACTCCACCTTGTTCCTCTCTTCTTGTATCACTTCTGGTTTTCTCTTTTTTTGATAGATGCTAGTCAGTGAAGTAACAACGCCCCAGTGCAAGGTTTTCACCACGCCCCCCCAACACACCCCCACCCCACAGCACAGGAAAGTACAGTTCAATACAAGAGGATTTTAAACCCAAGAAAGCATCCTGGCTTGTTTCCATAAAGAATACCACATTTGCACTCAATTCATTGAGTACAAATGTGGTATTCTTTAAAACATTAACGTGTTTGCTTTTCACACTTATGCGACTGAATGGTTTAACAGTTTTGACTGTGTTGACTAGGACTCATGCCATTACTCTGATTTTGCACTTCTAAGTCACTCTGGATAAGAGTATCTGCTAAATGCCATAATTGCTTGCGCCAGCAGAGTGTGCAAGCACTGCGTTCGGCTGCGTATGTAGGTATGTCGGTGTCTGTGTGTGTTTAAGCCCGCAATCAGGGACCAGCATTTCTAGCAACGTCATCATTAACAGCCAATGAAAGACCAACATTCCTGGTGATGCCAGTGGTGAGCGCACCTCATGGCATGCTCTGCTGGCGCACGTAGGCCATACATGGCCTACTTGTGCATGAGGCGCAAGTTGGCACCTCAACAGATTGCAGTTCTAGTTGTCTATTGTAATGTTGGCCATTGAGCTGCCCATTACAGTGGGAGAAGCCCCCACCTGGAGCCATTGGGTAGTAGGGTAAATAATACCTTACTCAATCAACAATAGTTGTTGATGTAATACAGTCACATAGTGTGCACCCCAAGGGAGAAAGAGAGAGACAAAACACCACAGTGAAAGACATTGTCATATGTATTTGGGCAGTCACTATCAAATATTGAACTTGTGTGAACTCAATTCTTTCCCAAATTCAGGGTGGACACACTGGGCAGTCCACTTCCTTCTTATTTTTCCATATTTAGTACACCGTTTTTCTCTCTCTCTCTCTCATTGAAAGATGCATTTATGTATTTGAGTAGCCTATTGGTTCTTTCGTGCAAACCAATACAATAAATGAAAAAAAGAAAATAAATAAATAATCAGAATCATTCTTATGAATGCCATCCAATCAGAATTGGTTAAGCCATACAAAGCTGTCCAAACACAATGCCATTACAATACCGGTTGCTATAACAAACCCATCAAATCATTAAATAGCTGTAACAGACACAATCCAAATGTGTCCAGTCAAAACAAGGCCCTCACAACCTCCACCCCTCATTTCTCACATGGCCCTCTTCTAGCGCCACCATCAGGCCGATTTTAGCAAAACACATTTTTGGACACTGCTCCAACATATTTTGGCCTAAAATCACGCAACGCCCATTTCTTTCATTCTTTCCTGATTGGCTTCTAAAGTTTGTGTATGCTTATCTCCCGATTAGGAGTCTTACTGGTTATTAAACTGACAATCATAATTGTCATTACAAACCATCCCATCGCACCATCCCCATTTTCATTACAAAGCTGTCAAATCCGAATCGTCACCATAATCAGACGTCCAATCAGAACGTCCGTTAGAAAACCTTCCAATCAGAATCGCCGATTAGAATGTGGCCGAATCAGAAATAGTTAAAAGTCATCCAATCAGGATCTGAAAGGACTATAACCGAATCAAGCAACACAGCAACAAGATCAGCAAAGCTGCCTAGAGGGGAAAAAATGGCATTCACATTTGCAGCCTTTTGTTATATGCTTGCCTTAATGCTCACGGTAGCCCTAATCTACTTCACGATTAGGCACCTAACAGTGTTCGATGAGCTGAGGACTAGGAACAGGAATCCTATAGATCTATGCAACACATTAAATCCGCTTGTGTTCCCAGAGTACCTCATCAATGACTTCTTCTGTGTGATGTTCTTCAGTGCTGCAGAGTGGCTCAGCCTCTGCCTCAACGTGCCGCTGCTAGTGTACCAGGCCTGGAGGTATACGAGCAGGCCAGTGATGAGTGGTCCAGGGCTGTATGACCCTACATCCATCATGAATGCTGACATCCTTGCGTACTGTCTAAAGGAGGGCTGGTGCAAAGTGGATTTCTACCTTATGTCATTCATCTACTATCTCTACAGGTTGATTAATATTCTGATCTCTTAAAGCAAACAACGAAGAGAGAATGACTAACTGTTAGTGGCTAGTGCTGGAAACATTTCAGAATATATCATTTACAAGAGGATGTACTTTCTGCCTGTCCCCACCATGATATGGTGCTGTGTCATTTCAGAAGCATTTATTAGCCCTTTGTAAAAGAGTTATCTCGGTCCCACCATTCCTCACAGTTCTACAGATACGTTTGTATGGAAGATCAACAAAGGACTTTTTTTGTTCAATTTATTCCTGTGTGGTGGTTTGATGCTCAGACTTAAATGTCAAGTTTCTAACAAAGAAAAAAGCCATCCAATCAGAATAACATTACATAGCCATCCAATTAGAGTATTTGTTACAGACTGTGTCTCTTTTCACACTAAGACCAGAAGACTCCCTAATCGGGAGATAAGCGACCATCAGGTCGCTTATCTCCGTCTGCAAAAAGCAACCTCATGGTGGAGCTAGAAGAGGGGCATGTGAGAAATCAGGGGCAGAGGTTGTGGTTTGCCAGCCAAGGAGTGTGTGTGCAAAGTTTGGCATGGATAGGGGCAACGGTGTCGGAGACAGACCGCCGGTGGAGGTTTTCACAGTAACTTGCGACCTGACGGTCGCAATGAAACAGGTCCGTTTGTGTGGAGTATTGTGAGTTCAACAAGCATAAGAGTCATTTTGGCAAGGTCATGGGGGTCACTCCAATGGTTAGGGTTCATCTGCCAGGGATTTCCAGGGTCATTGGTGGTGTTTGGTGTTTCATGTTTGAGCAGTGCTAACCACTCCTCCGCCTCATCCCACGTTGGCCAAGCTTCGCGGGACAATTAATGAAATTAACTCATAAATAGCACCGCTCACAATTTTTTTTGTTAGTTTTTTGTTTTTGGTAATGTTTATTTAAAGAAAAGAAAATCATACACGACAATGCTTTATGGTTTCTTGCAGTTGCAAGAAAAGTTAACAAAGAAAATGAACAAACAAGTCCCATCTCAGTTCCGCGCATAAAATATGATGTGATGCCTCTCAAATTATGACTGGTAGCCTAATCTAGTTTCTTTTTTCTCGTTTTGTATCATGTTGTTAATGAACTGATCTGTTTATGTATTGTATTTGTGTATTATGTGTTTCTTGTGTCCTGATGGCTGCTTGGTACAAAAAGAATGGACAAATAAAGCAAGGATTTCAACAATCAAACAAGCAGGACAGAAAGGCAAAACAGCTCAAAAGAAGACAAGACGTGAATCAACATGGAATTGAGTTTAACACAGGGCTGTCCACAATACAGTATCTTCCAGTTAGTCTCCGACGAGCGCAACGCAATCTTCCGTAGACTAAGGTGGTATGGCGCCACGTTTCTGCAGGACTAGGGGGGTATAGCTCCACGTTTCTGCAAAGGGATCCCTGAGGCGCGATGATCCATAAACTGGAGGCGTGGGCCCCGGAGACAGCCAGGAAGCCTCGTAGGAGTAGCCGTTACCAGCTGCAGGGGCAGTAGGAGGGGCTCGTCTGTGGGGGCTTCTGTCGCGGCCGTAGTAAGCTGGAGGAGCGGACAGCAGGGGGCGTTCATATGGGTCGAGGGGCGGCACAGCGAGGTGATCTCTTACCACACCCGAGGTTGAAAGAGGCGGAACGGGGTTGGGTCGATCATAGGCGGGGGCACTGTAAGGAAGAGCTGTGTACTTATAGTAATCAACCTGGTCAGGGTAGGCTGGCATGCGGCCCCTGTAGGGGGCTTCTGGCCTGTGCTCAGGGTAATAACCTCCCCTTGGCGGCGGAGGTCCGTAATTTTCCATCTCCGGTCCCCCTCGGCGTCGGCTCTTCGATAACTGAACGTGAATGCATTTACCATGGAACTCTGTGTAATCCAATTCCTTTATGGCATCCATGGCCTCATCAGAGTTGGCCATGTGTACGAAGGCGTAGTTCTTGACGATGGAACATTCCGTGACGGGGCCGTACTCTTCAAACAAAGCACGGAGCTCATCATCATAGCCGGTCTCCACATTGGCAATGTGGAGCTTGACGGGTCCCTGGTTCTTCCTCCTGCTCGGCTCTACGTTGATGGGCCTACCATGTAGTTTGTACAGGTGAAGCTCCCGGATGGCTTTGGTGGCTGATTTGCGGTCTTCCATATGGACAAAGGCATAGTTGTTATACTTGGCACATTCGATCACTGTGCCATACTGTGCAAATAGATCCTCAATATCCTCCTTCTCTGCATTCTGCGAGAGGTTACCGATGAAAATCTTCACCATTGTCACTGATTATGTAAACTCCTCAACTAGCTAAAGGCCCACCTCTAGTTAGATGAAGAGGTGGCGTTTCGTTTTATTTATGTGTCTGTTTAGGGTCGGTGGTGGGTTGACGTCATGCTCTTAAGAGGTAATAGCCTATATTTGTAGATCCCTGATGTCATCAATATGAAATCATAGCACATAGACCGGCCTTCAAATCTCCAAATGTCCATATATGTCCGTCTATCTTTGTGTATCCCCCTTACAGTATGCCTATATAAGGTGAATATATCGGGAAATCTGTATCTGTTTCTGTGTCTGTGTCCCTTTAACATCCATATATAGAGATCCTGATGTCATCCATATGATGTCATAGTAATGTCATAGATTGGCCTCCAAGTACTATGATAATGGGTATTGCATAACTGGTGCAACATGCTCTCCCAGGGGGAATCGGCCTAGTTCAGTAATTTCACCTCTGTACTGCATGCTTCAACTGAATCTGCCCACCAGTTATATCCTGATATCCTATTAAACTTGTGTTGCTAGCCTTACCTTACCTGTGCAAAGCCTGGTTTCTATTTACTTCTCTAAACTGGATGGCCAGTTTATAAATAAATAAAAATAAATAAATATATATATATTTATTTATCGCGCTTATATATATATATATATATATATATATTATATATATAATTATAAAATGAATGGAAAAATCACGCAGGTATTGAATGTCCTTCTAATGCGAGGGAGCCTTGATTTTTCCATTACTTTTTTCGTTTATTTTTTTGATGAAATATCCCTTCAAAGAGGCAGTCATAGCTGAATGGGTAGACAGGCTGTCTGGGAATCAGAGGGTCCCCGGTTCGCCCCCCAGCCTGGCCTTTGTGTCGAAGTGGCCCTGAGCAAGACAAGTAACTCCTAACTACTCCCCGGGTGATGTATTAATGGCACCCACTGCTCCTAATATTAGGATGGGTAAATGGCAATACAGAGGACACATTTATGCAAATGTACTGTGAGAAAGAATATCCCAAAGGGACCATATGTTATTACTAGGGATGTGAAAAAACCAACTCATGCTAATCTCGACTCCAAAAATATGAGTCGATTTGAGTTGTTTTTATTTTTTTATTTTTACTTTTTTACTTTTTTAATGGCTTGTTCAAAAAACATTATAAGCGTTAATGTTTTCCAAATGGGAGAGGAACGGTGTGTGTGTCTGTGAGGCAGACCAAACCTCTACGTTTGTGATACACTAGCCTGGGCAGCTAGGGATGTTAATCGACGCATTATTTGCAAATCGACGCGTCGTGGCCGAAAATCGACGCGTCAATTTACTTTTTTCACTTTTTTTCCTGCTAAGCAGCAGCTCAGAGGAGAGCACAATGGCGAATTACTATAAGCAACACAACTTATGCAGCTGCACCAATCAGAACTTAATAACCCTAATAATAATTATAATAAATAATTGCTCTTCCTTGCGTTAGCATGGAGTCTGTTCTCTAGAGACTAGAAGCGGAGTGACAAAGTCCATGGAAAGTAGTGGGAGCACTCTGGCTGCCTCGCTCTCCCTCCCCGACCGCGTCCACGGGTGTGTCGCACGAGTAGTGTATTTTGTGTCGTGTTTTATTGTCAATCTTGACAGAATCACCGCTCACGAGGCGACACTGCCATTAACAAGCGAGCTTTCGTGTCAAGCATGCATGCAAAGGTGTTTCCTAAACCCACCAGGCTTGAGTTAAGTCCCGCCTCCCAAAGGCAGGAGGTAAATAAAACACATCAGCGCGCACTGCTATGACGCGTGCATCACACCAGTCCAGCAGTGTTTCTCAAACAGTAGTCTGCGGACCTGACTAGCGCCGCATGCATGCGAATCTGCGATGCATGCATGCACAACACAGACATGCACTCGTCTCCGACACAGACACACACACCCACACTGGTCCTCTCACATTTGGAAAACATTAACACTTATAACGTTTTTGAACAAGCGATTAAAACATTTTTGGGGGGAAAACTTAAAAACGTAACTTTTTCGACTCATACTTTTTGAGTCGCAGTGAGCATGAGTCGATTTTCAATCGATTTATTTTAACATCCCTAGTGCCAGCCTGAGCCTGCTCCCTGTCACTCCGCTTCTAGTCTCTCAAGAACAGACTCCATATGCTAACGCAAGGAAGAGCAACTATTTCTTTGACGATGGGTTGGGTATGTATGTCGGTGTCCTCCTTTGTTTAAGCCAGTAGCCCAATCAGGGACCAGCATTCCTGGAAATGTCATCATTGGCGGTATGGCGGTATTGTGGTAGTGCAGTATCTCAATAATATTTATTTTAGGACACAGAATATAGGGAAACCAATGTTTCAGCAGCAAACTGCCTCCTTCAGGGTATACGGTATCGGGGTATCTACCAAAAAAGTTGTTTTGAGTGGAAAAAAGAAATACATTTTAAATACATTTAAATAAAAAAAGAATTGCGGTATAATCGTGGTTATGAACTCAACACGCGGTATGCATTACACAACTGCGCGGCATGGCGGTATTGCGGTTATAGCACCCAGCCCTACTCATGGCACGCTCTTCTGGTGCACAAGGGAGCAAGTTGGCACCTCGACAGAGTGCAGTTATAGTTATTATTGTGGGCTCGCTGAATGGCGAGACCAGCATGTTATACCAAAACGTTATAGACCAAGGTTATTCTCCTCAAAAGAATGACCGACAGTACAAAGGCAGGGCCCTTAGCCAATGAGGAGCAGCGTTCTTGGTGACATCACCACCAACAAGTGCGACCTGATATAAATAACAACAACACATGGCCTTGCTGAAAGGAGATTGTGGGCTCGCTGAAAGGCGAGACCAGATTGTTATACCAAAACTTTAAAGACCAAGGTTATTCTCCTCAAAAGAATGACCGACAGTACAAAGGTATAGTATGTTCTCCCAAATCTTTAGATACTAAAGTATATAAAATGTAGGAGTCTCAGAAGTAATGTTGGAGTTCCCGTTGATCTTTGTGCCCATACATGGTGTTCCATGCGAGCCCACACTGTTTCGTAGGAACAATATTTCTAGTTACTATTACTATTTAAGACCGACTTTTACTTTGTTACGCATAGGATGTCATACCCTGAAAATAGCATCCAGTGTAACGCTATGACACGTTGTGAGCTTGTAGACCTGCTATTCATCGCGCAACACTGGTGTGCAAGCCTTAGAACCATCATAGAAATAAATGCAATGCACTGCACTTTAAAGGGGAAAATATGAAAAATCCAGGCGATAATTGTGACAATTTGTCTCAATTACAATAGCAGCAGTAGCAGTGTAAACTGTGAGCCTGTCGGAATATGATATCAATATAAAAAATTACCAAATTACAGCTTTGTTGAAAATGCCTTCTGGCTTTGTGGTTAGTCAGTCCAAGGGAGGACACTGGGGTTTTACGTTAGCCAACATAATTAATGAGTTGGCTCTATGGTCACGAGAGAATTGTCTACAACACTAACAGATGCAAGATAAAGGGTGCAGGATGAAGCTATACAGTATAATGGTAGTAATAATACTTAATATTTGATGAATCTTTGGATTTCTTTGACCTCCGTCCTCCCCTATAACGTGTGTGGAGTGCCTCAATTTTAGGCCCAATACTTTTGTTTTATCATATATAGCCAATACATCTTCCATGGTTATGCAGACAATAAATAATAATATATTGCTTGAAGCCCAAAACATGCTTGCTCAGTTATTCGTCATGTGAAAGTCCTATGACGTCTATGGCATCTGACATCATACCTTTTTACATAGATCCCTGTCTCTAGAACCAGCCACATAGATATGGGCTGTCTTGGCCATCTGTCTTGGCTGAATGGATTCTGTTAGTGTGGTATGTGGCCGATGTGGCCTCCATATAGAGTCCTGTTAGATATGGTCTTAATATGCCATCAGGGAACTCCATATATGGGCATAAAAGGGATTCTTAGTTGTGACATCACAGTGAAGCCAGAGCGTGATGTCAGAGCTGCAAACCCATTCTGTTAAGAGTGGTTCCCCTGACATCACAGTGACATCAGAGCATGATGTCAGAGCAACAAACCCATAGAACTGAACCACAGTGTCAGGCGTGACAGACAGACAGAGATACACACATACGGACAAGCTGTGACCGTTCACATACCAGTAAGACGTCTCAGGGCGACATCTCGCCAATTCTTGACCATCTGGCCAGTTATGTAGATCGGACCAGTTACCCATATATGGAGACCACTACATGATAGTCAACAATGTGAGAACATGCCCATATATGGGCATTACCAAATATGGGCATTCCCAGATATGCCTTTAATATTGATGACAATGGCATACAATCATTACCATGTGCAGCCACTCAGGAACGATATTTTTAACTTTCCCCAAATTCAAGCCACTCTTTAACCCTATAGTGTGTGCCAACGGTGACGCAATTGTAGTCCTAGAGCGGACATATTTTGGGTCAAACACAGGTGTTTCAATTGTTTGATTGGCATAGAACTAATGCTTTACTCCAATCAGAACACCTGTGTAAGGCTGTGTTGACCCAAGAAATGGCCGCTCTAGAACTACATATTGGCACACCCTATGGCTGGAGTTTTCGCCATTATTCCGTGGCCACGTGCATGCATGGTCATGCGCAGCCACGAGATCCCCGTAGTGTGTTAGTAACAGCGTTAGTTTGTTATTCACTCACTCATACAAAACAATGGAGCAGGAGTCCGTTTATGCGTATGTGTATATGTGTGTGTGTGCGTGCATGCATGCGTGCGTACGTGCGTGCGTGCGTGCGTGTAACTGAGTGGGTCCCCGACTTCCCGGCAATGACCTGCCTCACGGATGCAGAGAAAAGCTTCTCCCTGTGAATCACAACGTGTGGACCTGAACTGTGTGTGTGTGTGTGTGTGTGTGTGTGTGTGTGTGTGTGTGTGTGTGTGTGTGTGTGTGTGTGTGTGTGTGTGTGTGTGTCTGTCACAGCAGACTTGGACTCATTAAAATAGGAACACGCACCTTGCCCATACATAACTAAATTGGGATGTAGGGATGTTCAGCAATACAAATGCAATGCGTGTAGACAGTGCATAACCCAAAGTCTGCAAATACTTTGAGTGTGCATATCCCTGGGTTTTGATGTTTATTTTATTTGAAAGTGAAATCTCCCTTTAGCCGTTACTTTTGAAGCACTTCATGGCCTGGTCTGAATTATTAACCTCTTATGAGCCTGTGTGCACCTTGAGGTCCTTGGGCAGGCACCTGGGGTTGTTCCTGAGTTGAAGACAGAGGGTCACTGTGACATTGCTGTCAGGAATCCTCGACAACGACATTCCCCAGGAACTTAAAGAGTCATGAAACCCCAAAATATATATTATATCAATGAGTCCCTTGTGATAGGGAGCAATGATATGGTTCAATGTGCCCATAGGCGTGTGGATTCAGAGCTTTCTGCTGTCTCTGTAGCTATTTCTGTGTTCTTCCAGTTTCTAGGTAGAAAAGAAATATTTGGCACCACTCATTACATATTTACTCTCGGTGTACCATTAGTTCGGTGTGAGGTGGCTTATCTATTCACTCCTACATTTTAGAAACCACTCCTACATTTTAGATTTCTTTTCATATTCTGAATTCTGATAAAACAAATAAAGAGGCTGGGTGTGAGGTGGCTTATCTATTCACTCCTACATTTTAGAAACCACTCCTACATTTTAGATTTCTTTTCATATTCTGAATTCTGATAAAACAAATAAAGAGGCTGGGTTTCTCGCTCCTTTAAGTACATAAGCAAATAAGTCTGCATATAAAGTCTGTAATAAAGTATTTTATTGAAATACTCACTACACTCTACTTCCTCTTCAGTGGAGAATTGTCACTTCCCTCTTATATATTATCTCTCCAGTAGGTCAAAGGCCACACTGTGAGGGCCAGGTTACTTTCTGTTCCAGTTGTGAATCAGTGCCCCCCCCCCCTCCCCCCGATCCCACAGGGACAGATTAGCTAGCTGACAGCAGGATAGGGGCAAGGGCTAACCAGCAATCTTATTGGTCTCTCCAAGAACTGTGTGTGTGTGTGAGTGTGTGTGCGTGTGTGTGTGTGTGTGTGTGTGTGTGTGTGTGTGTGTGTGTGTGTGTGTGTGTGTGTGTGTGTGTGTGTGTGTGTTTTCTCAGCAGGATAACCATTGCCAAGCAACACGTTCAAAGGCGACCACATACCCCTATGAGCCCACAGGAAGTGAGGACTACTATAACCACAGTATGGTGGGGACAAGCTCTGCTCTGACTTTTGCTCTACAGTGCTGAGAGTCACATTTTCAGGGTTAATTTACTTCTTAGACAAATGGACCTTACTGTGCAGTAATCACTGTATTAATCATCCTAATGTACTGCATTGTAGATGTTTACATACAGCACAGTAACATCCTCAGCTTTAACCATGGACTCCAATGGAAGTCGTATACTATGTTAATTTGTGTACACGTGCAGCACGCGTTATTATAAACCACTTCGGTGTTTTCCCTCTGTTCGTTTTACTGTTGTGCTTTTATTGAAACTGCCTCGAATCTGATGAAACTCCCTCTGATGTGACAATAAGATTGGAATCACACTGAACAGCAAGTGCACTTGCACTGTGTGCTGGTGATTCTACGCTCTGGCTGAAAATGGAAATGGAAAAGCTGTTAGTGTGAAATGAGTTTCAACATCCTCTCCACAAACGCTCAATGCTGCTGATTTCCTCTGACAGCGACATGCATTTTTGCTCCTACAGAGTATCTACAACTTTTACATAATCGCCTGATCACAATTATTTGAGATAATCGCGATTATTTTCCATACATCGTCATAATCGTGTTCATGTTGAAAAATTGTCTTGCATTTTCAAGCATTTTCCAAGAATAGCGGAAATAGCGGATGTGCAAGTGCAAACCAGTTGGATTAATATTTTGAAAGTATCAAATTGTTAAATATGTCAGTCATTCCTTAATATATTTAAATTATTTCTCATATCTGTCCTGTATAATAAGTTGTGTTGTTTATGTTAATGTATTGACTAATCTGATTCTGTTTCTCAAGGACTCCGGATCCACTGCCACACCACCCTCCCAACATGTTGTTTAAATGATCCACTAATCTGAGAGTGTAAATGGTAAATGGTGCATTTAAATAGCGCTTTTATCCAAAGCGCTTTACAATGTGCATTACATTCACCCATTCACACACACATTCATACACCGGTGGTGGTGGAAACCATGCAAGGCACCAACCAGCTCACCAGGAGCAACTTGGGGTTCAGTGTCTTGCTCAAGGACACAGGAGAAGCTGGGATTTGAACCGCCGACCCATGGAGCATTGGCCAACCCACTCTACCTCCTGAGTTACAGCTGCCCCATACTGTATGTAACCAAATGGATCTGTAAGCAGGGGTGTACTGCTCGCTTCACGCACCACCAAGGCGTTCCACCAGTCACCAGCGAGACTACAATGAATTTGAGGATATTTTTGAGATATCGATGCTGAGATTTTCATTTTCGTTCGTAAACGTGTCCATCATATTTTGATAAACTGCTCAGAACTATAAGAAGTTTGTAGGCACGTGAGTGTGTGTGTCTGCTGTGTCAATGCACCGCAGCTCCGCTTCATATGCTAACGTGCTAACAGGGGAATAGGTCGCTTTGAAGACACTTCAAAGAACAGCTGGAGTGTCCCACACTCACAAACATCCATACAGATGTGTGTGTGTGTGTGTGTGTGTGTGTGTGTGTGTGTGTGTGTGTGTGTGTGTGTGTGTGTGTGTGTGTGTGTGTGTGAGTGTGTGTGTGTGTGTGTACGCGTGTGTGTGTGTGTGTGTGTGTGTGTGTGTGTGTGTGTGTGTACGCGTGTGTGCGTACGCGTGTGTGCGTGTGTGTGCGCATGCGTGACTGTGTGTATGTCCCTCGATTTAATTTGTGTGAATGGGGGTTAGTGTAGTGGTTACAAAACAGTCCTGTAACTAGTAACTAAAGCCCCTTTTCCACAGGCCCAACTCCACACCACTCCACACCACACCGCCCACTTGAGTGAGGTTTTCCACTACAAGGTCCTGGGTAGAGTGGTGTGAAAGTGGTACTAAACGGGGTACTAAAAAGTATCCACTCTAGAGTAGGTCTGAGCTAGGCCAAGCAGGGCCAAACACTTCATAATGACTGATCACTCACTGGGTTTTCATTTAGACCACCAGGATATAGTTGAAATACATGATAATAGATTCTATTGTGTTATAACCACTATTATAATCTATTATAGTATATTATAATTATCATAGTAATACATTAATACTTTATAATGTATTATAATCACAGTTATAATCCATTGTAATTAGGATAGTTGTAATACAAATTTATTATGTATTATAATCACAGTTAAAAGGGTCAATTTGTTTCTTACCGATGGGGGTACTTTTGTGTAATGGAAAATGTAGATATTTTTATGTGGTGTGGTGTGGTGTGGTGTAGTGTGGTGTGGTGTGGTGCTAAAACTGCAGTCGAAAAGGGGCTTATGAGGTCACGGGTTCAATTGAATGTGTGTCCAATCTCCCTGGGCCCCTGGCACAATGTCCACAGGGAAGAAAGGAACAATTTAATCCCCATATGTGTCTTTTCTTTTTTTTTACATTCAGCGTTGAAGTGACGGCTTTAAGGGCCTCATTTTAACCCGTTAAAACCGTTAAAAACAGTCTGTGTCATTTTACATTTCTGCGTTGGCTATTCAAAAGTAGCAGATATAACAAGCAAGCTCACAAGATATTTTTGAACATTTTTGAAAAATCTTGACTAATTTTGAATTACGGAAAAGTTTGAGAATTACTGATTTAGAAGGCATTTGTTGAATCGGCCTCAGGTCTTAATGGGTTAAGTCTATAATTGCCTTTAAATCCAAAGTAAATAGTGTGATAGCGTTGCAGAGCTGTCTTGTCTTGTGGAGCGGAGAGGAGTCTACTAGCTGATAATGTTTCTGAGATGGGAGATATGGTTCATGAGGTTGGTTAATGTGTGTGTGTGTGTGTGTGTGTGTGTGTGTGTGTGTGTGTGTGTGTGTGTGTGTGTGTGTGTGTGTGTGTGTGTGTGTGTGTGTGTGTGTGTGCGCGCGTGCATGCGCAATGTGTATTTTCTTGGTGTCATGAGGGATATTGTGTGTGTGGTGGGAGACATTGTGCGTGCACGCACCATCACCACTTCAAATATACTTTGCGCACGCACACACACCAGCACATAATACATCTCTCTCTCTCTCCCCCACACAAAACCACCCACATCACACCCACCTCACAAATCTGCTTTGAAATGACACCTGTTCAGCTGTAACAGCACGTGATACAGCCACAGATTCTCTCTCTCTCTCTCTCTCTCTCTCTCTCTCTCTCTCTCTCTAATATGGAGTGAGTAAAATGTATATACAATGCAGATCTACAATCTCACAGCTTATGGGCTTGTAGATCTACAATATTTTAAGTGCAAATGCCTCCCAAAAATGGAATCCAGTGATCCTTATCTTGGCTATAATATGGATCAGGAATTGTGGCTCCCATTAAAATATAAAAGGGACACAGAGTCCCCTATAACATAATACTGTTGAAGACATCAACACCCTCGTAGCCTTGGGCCCCATGAATCATCATCAGCACTTCTTTCTTCATCATTACTTTAACACCCCAACCCCCCGCCTCCAAAATACCTCATCATCATATTTTTAATGCTTTATGACGGCCCGGGATGCGGACCATTGACTGTAAGGAGACCCAGGGACACAGTAATCTTATATCGAAAATAAATGTGTTTCATAATACACACAAAATGGGCTGGTCAGATATGGTTATGGTTGAAGGGAAACTCAGAGTTGTTGACTCATTAAAACTGGGAAAGCATCCGTGCCATTTTAGATATATAATAATAACAATAATATACTGTAGCCATATTTTATACTTTGGCTATTCAAAAATAGCAGATATACAAGCTCATAGCACGTCCCGCTGTGCCTCGCTATGAGCTTGTATACTGCTATTTTGGAAAGATCTTATACATTTTGTGAAAATCTTTGAATATATATTTTATTTAAGGAAAACGTTTTTTTACTCAAATCTTTACTTCTGTGGGTCCCTAAAATAAAAAGTGTTTTGAGATGGGGGTCCGTGGCCAAAAACATATAATTTTGGGGGTCCGGAACATGAAAAGGTTTGCGCACCACTGATATAGCAGCCTACGTTTTTATTTAGGATTTAGAAAACATTTTTAGAGTCAGGTCTTAACCAAGCAAGCCAGCTATATGAACTAAAATGTATACTTACATACAACGGAGCTTGTTGTGGATGAAGTTTCATGTCCCTGGACACTGAGGGGAGAAAGACAGAGCAACATTAGGGACAGTAACATGTCATGATGTGGACATTTTCATTCAAACACTCATGTTGCTACAAGGCAAGGTAAAATTGCACACACCCATTAGGATGTGGTTTTTTTATGCCCATATATGGAGTTCCTTGATGTCATCAATATTAAGCCCATATCTAACAGGACTTCATATGGGAATGCCCACATACGACACTAACAGAATCCATATATGACCAAGACAGATGGCCAAGACAGCCCTTATCTGTGTGGCTGGTTCTACAGACAGGGATCTCCATGTATGGTCATGTCAGATGTCATAGACATCTCACTTAACGAATAACTGAGTAAGCATGTTTGGGCTCTCACAGCATATCTCCATATACAGTACATGGATCTCCATATGGGTACCAGGGGGCCTGTCGCCTTGAGGCGTCTTAATGCTAAATTTGTTAGTTACAGTAACATCAACCAAGTGTAATGGTTATGGTACATACACAAATTGAAAATATGTTTATTTGTTTATTATTCAACAGTTGATATTTGTTAGCGTGGTACTAGGTACCAATGATAAAATATTATGGGACGTTATATAGTACCATAATTGGTTATTAACCACACCTAGGCTATCTTATTTGTATTCTTATTCTGCCCAATGGCCTGTAATTTAAAAGGTTACTTGATGTTTACATAAAGTAGCTATTTTTTTAAGCAACGCACTGAACCCGTTCCTGCTTGCTCCGTCATTGTAAGTTTAAGTAGGCCTATAAATTGTGAAAGTGTTGAGTTGTGGACAACACTGGAAACCACACACACACACACACACACACACACACACACACACACACACACACACACACACACACACACACACACACACACACACACACACACACACACACACTAGGGCTGCAAGCGAACCTTCGGGGATTCGAACGTTCGTTCGTTACGTTGGCAATCGAAGTTCGAAATTAATGGGTTCAGGGTTTTTTTCTTTTTTTCCTTCTTTTTTTTACACGAAAAATAATTATCAGAATGTGATAGGCCTATTCAGAATATCACAGTAGTAAAGATAGCCAAATACGAAATAAGTTAGGCCTACCGGTAAACACTAACAGTTAATGGTGACCGTTATAGTAGTTATAAAATGCACCAGAACAGCTTGGAGCGATCAAGGACCGCCATCCGCTCCAATTCCACTCCTGTTTGGGGCCGCGAACCATTACAGCGCCTCGCTGACACACGCTTGTTGACAGTAGACTGAGTAGAGTGAGAGCAGCTGAGCTGGGCAGAGACAGACGTGTGTGTGCTCTGAACAGCGAACACCCATCCACGCACCCAAAGATTAAACAGCCTTTCTCCTAAGCATGAGCAAAGATGGATTTCATTGCAACCCCCTAAAGGATCTATAATGCGATTTCTGGGGTTGTTACATCGAGACCAGTTTAGCCCGAATGCGACGCGCTCCGACGCAGTCACCAAGTCTAATCATCATCCGTGCAACTCTGCTATACATTGAGCCTGTTCGTCAACAAACTGCGCAACATTTTCTCCGATTGGGTTGGATTTTCCAAGTGTTAGCCTATAGGTGTTAATGCGGCCACGCATCCACACGTTTTCAATGGATAAAAGCGCATTTAAAACATTTCCTACACTGTTTTAGCTGGTTAAAGGTACAGTACGTTCGATCGTTCGAACGTCCGAACGTTCGGTTTTTATTCAATTGAACGAACCATCTAAGGTTCGATGGTCCGTTCGGAAAATCCCCCCGAAGTTCGAATCCCTAAAACAGGGCTAGATTACAGCCCTAACACACACACACACACACACACACACACACACACACACACACACACACACACACACACACACACACACACACACACACACACACACACACACACACACACACACACACACACACACACACACACACACACACACACACACACACAAAATGGTGCTACCTGTCAGGCACCACAACTACTCAGCAGCTTAACAGTTTCTATCTCAGAGCCATCCGAGCTACTTCCCGTTAACAGCATAACAGGGTTGATTGGCATACATAACAATATACAGACAGATGGCTTTGCAGGGGTATAACTTGACTTGAACTTCTCCTTGGGGGATTTATCTTATCTGCATTATTACACTTAATTAAGGTATTTAGCGGCAACTCTTATCCTAGCCACTTACAAAGTGCAAGAGTGGATAGGAGTGGCATGAACCCTAGTCAACAAACAGCAGGGTACGTGGTCATTAGGGCTGTTACCATTAGGAAATGTTACTGGACGATGAATTGTCACTCACACAATTGCAATGAACAATTTCATTGTGTTTTTTTGTCGTTGAACATTGTGAATAAAAAAAAAATCTGTTCAGTTTTTAGGCTTTGTAAACAAAAGGTGCACAGGGCAGAAAGACAAATTACTTTATGAATAGTGGAAATAGCAGATCTACAAGCTCAAAACGTGTCGCATGTCTTGAGCTTGTAGATCGACTATTTTTTTTAAATGTTTGAACTTATGAAGGAAATATATTAACATTTTTCAACATGGAAATGATTATGATGAGTATGCAAAATAATCGTGATTATCTAAAATAATAGCCATTAGGCGATTATGTAATAGAGACAGGCGTAGTGTGGTCACGTTAATAGAGTCTGGGCTCCAGCCCAACTAGGACAGGTAGACATAATAGCATTTCAATTAACTAAACTTATAGTATTTAGCTGCTGTATGTGTCTGTGTGCACTGCAGTAGTGATGGTACAGTAATTGTCAGTGGGTGTGTATGTTTTTGTGTGTGGAGGCATGGCGGTGCACGTGTGTACACAATATGTCTGTGTGTGTGTGTGTGTGTGTGTGTGTGTGTGTGTGTGTGTGTGTGTGTGTGTGTGTGTGTGTGTGTGTGGTAGAAAGATAAGGAGTCAGAAGGATTAATGACTTTTGAAGGTACAGTAATCCCAGTTTAGCTCTCCATTCATGCCACAGTCCTATACGGCTGTTTGTATGGATGAATGAATGCTGGCTGGCAGGAGAGTATGCCTTAACAAGTTGAACTCAAAGTGTAGGCTAAAACTAAACATAAACCTGCATATGTATGATGCAAATCAACATACTGTAGGTGGTTAGTACCATCTGTGAACTATACTGAGAGTGAGTGACCAGAATATGCGCACACACAAAATCACCATGAGTGGATAACACAGTACCTACAGCGTGAAGAATAATCTAAAATATTCATCTGGGACAGGTGGTCTGTCTGTCTGTCTGTCTGTCTGTCTGTCTGTCTGTCTGTCTGTCTGTCTCATACTGACTTTTGATCCTTGTTTTTCATCCTTGAGTCAGGTGTTATCCTTTTATTTAAAAGGATCCCTGGGCGGCCTGGGCCACAGGGTAGTGGTCCAGGCACCTAGGCTGGTAATCCAGCCCTTACAGCGCTGCAGGTTCAAGTCCCGATCCTGACGACCTTTGCTGCGTGTCACCCCCCAGTCTCTCTCCCCGTTTCCTGTCAGCCTACTGTACACCTATCAATAACGGCTGAAAAAGCCAAAAAAATATCTTAAAAAAATGGGCTAATAAGCCAAAAATGCCTTAATACATTATAATTGTCCTCTATAACTACAATGTAAAATAAAAAACACCTTAAATATTGTATTTATTCTAGAAATAGCTAATCTTTCACTCAATAGGAGAAATGCCCGTCGCAAGTTGATGATGTCATTTGTCCATGCGTGGTCTATCCCTATGGAATTTATGCAATGCATGTGAAAATAAAACAACTTAATACTTCCTACGGTTAATAATCAATATTTTAATTAATATTCTTTAGATCACACATGGACAAATGAAATCATCAACTTGCATTGCCCCTATCAAGGGGTGAAAGATTAGCAGGTGTTTTTAATTTTACATTGTAGTTATAGAGGACCATTATAATTAGGGATGGGTATCGTTTGGATTTTTACGATTCCGGTTCCGGTTCTGCTTATCGGTTCCGGTTCCTAACGGTTCTTATTTCGGTTCCAAAATGGTTTGGTTTTTACACAAAAACATAATTTTTTAATTTAATTTTAATGTTTAATTTACAGTTTTAATGAATCATTTAAAACACATCTTTTAATTTAATTTTAATGTTTAATTTAGAGTTTTAATGAATCATGCAAATGAAATCATATTTCAATGTCTTTTGGGATACTCTTATTCTGAAGAGATTAAGAAGTCAACCGCCGTCTGGAAGTCTTATAGAGCATCGCAGTGAGGTGTCGGAAGCAAGCTGGCCATTCATATTTACCATAGGATTTGTCATTATCAGCCACAAAGTCGTAGCAATTCAATGTACACTTACCACTAGGCTGGTGGTTGTAAAATGGTTCCATATGCTCCTGTAGAACCCCCGAGTATGTATGCAATCACTCTAGTTTTTCTCTAGTTTTATTAAAAACACGTTTTAATCAAGATCGCACGGAGAAGAACTGCATTTCCCATGCTGCTAAACGTAAAAACGACGTCTGTGATTGGTCTAGCTTCTTCTTCTTTCATATATCTTGCGGTTACCGCGGAAGTAGCTTACTGCCCCCTGTCTGCCCGGCAGATTATTGCACATCAGCAGAACTGCGTGAGCGAATACTTTCTTTTACAAATATGATGCACTGTGTTAAAGATGACGATAAGAGAGTCCACAGAGATGACAATCACTACATTTCAGGCCATATGCTGGCCTGGACAACTAAACTGAGCGTGATTTAAGGGCTGTATTTCAGGAAACAACAACAACATTCGCAAGGCATTCTGGGAGTGAAGTTTCCGCGATTTTAAAAATAATGATGTACACAGTCTTGTACCCTGTCCTTTTTTTCAGCTTTCTAATTAATCTTTGCATTCAAAAAAATTTGAATATTGACATGATCCCTCTCCAGCCGAGGTGGCTTTGTCCAAGGCTTAAAAACGTTTAAATAAATACTTTATGAAATGTCTATGGAAGAAATGAATGCGGAAAACGCTTCCGACACCAGAGTGAGGACGGGGTGGGGCTTCAACTGCGATGCTCTATTGGATTAAGAAATCTGGAGGTCTTATTGCTGCTAGCTAAACATATCTTATTCTGAAGAGATCGGCTACCGGAAGTGTTAGATTTGCCAGCTTAGATTTGACAAAAGAACACAACTCTAACGCTGTTGCCTTACAGTCTTTCGGATGAATCCCACGCTGTCATAAATGTTTTGTATCCAACTCACGTCTCCCTGTGGTGGCTAAACAGTAACATGGCTCAGCTGCTGGTGGCTGGGCTGCTAACGTTGCTAGCATCGCTACCGCTGCTGTCAGTGTTGTTGTGACTGAGTGGCAGCGCAATTGTCCCCCGATTGTGTGTGTGCTTGTGTGTCTGTGTGTGTTTGGAGGAATACAAGTTGTAACGTAACTCACATTAGTTTAGCCTCGGGAACCGGGGACAGGTCCTGAGTCTGACAGATAGTCAAAGGATATATAAAATGTAATCATGAAGCCTTTTTTTTTAAACGGATAGCACGTCTTTTTTTTAAATGGTGCGTCTAGGAACCGATAAGCAGTACCGAAAGTAAATATTCTTTTTGGGTACCCAGGAACCTTCATGTCCTTATCGGTTCTGTCCCGGTACCGAATTTCGGTACCCATCCCTAATTATAATATATTTGGCTTATTAGACAGGGATCCTTTTAAGCAAGGAATCTTAGCATGAGCACAGATTTATTTGCAAGTAGTAGCTGCCCAGTTTAAACACACTCTTTCACTGCTGACTGACCACAGGAGTTGCCCAGTCTAACCACAGTATTTTACTGTGGACCACCAGTGTTGAGCAAGTTACTTTAAAATAGTAACTTAGTTACTTTGCTAGTTAATGCTCTCAAAAGTAAGGGCGTTACAAATTACTGCATGCATTATAAAAGTAACTGGTTACGATTACTTTTCTTTCTTCCACATATATATTTTTGGGCACAAAACGATGTTGACATCAAGGAGTTGCCCAATACAACCACATTATTTTACTGTTGGTCTCAAGGACCAAAAGAAGAATAGAGTCCGCAACACTGGTATACTCAGCTCTGTTTTATTGCTTCAACGTTTCGATCCGTTTGGAACTTCTTCAGGAATAGTATAGGACCAACCCTATACAACCACAAAATGTTACTATTGGCCACTAGGAGTTTCCCAGTAGCACGACTATTAGTATTTGTTGACCACTAGGACAATGACGCGTGATTATGGATCCAACTGGGAAAGATGGATGGAAACGGCATAGAGCGCTCGTTTTCACAGTTATTGTCCACGACACTGCAAGCGGCGCGAAGGCCAGCGGACCTTGGTCCTGCTCTTTGCCCCCGAGCGCCGCAGGCGCGAGTGGGCGAAGAGCGAGTTACGAAGCCGTGGTGAATGCAATCGTTATATTTATGCCCAGGCCGTAAGGCCTGGGCAAGCGCACGATAAACGCCATGATAATTGGGTACCGTGCACCTCGCGCGGTCCAAGTGACTACAACGGAGCGCTCCCTACGTCCGGTTCAGCCAATCACAAGCTTCAAAAATGAGTTCGGGGCGTGGTTATCCATCTTTCCCAGTTGGATCTATAATCACGCGACAATGACAGGTCTCTGCTCTATATGTAAAAGGCCTTGAGACAACTTGAAGATTTAGCACAATAATAATATTGAATTGAATAGAATAGGAGCTGCCGAGCCTAACCGTAGCCTTGTACTGTATGCCCGGTACAACAAAGAGCGTCTTAGTTTCGATGTTCCCACCCAAATTTTCTGGGATTTCAAATCGGCAACTTTCAGTCACAAACGTACATTTCTAACCTCCAGGCTCCCGCCAACCACACACATCTCTCAGCTGCTCCTTAACGGTGAATTAAGAATCCAAAATTAAAAAAATAATAATAATCAGAGGCCTGATTTAACGACAGCAATACTATATCAGAAATTCGCACATAAACTCCAAAACACAGCTCAAGTAGGGCTTCAAAGTGTTTTCTGGCGTAATCCGTTCAATGCCTTCCAAAATTAAATAAAGTAAATAATAAGTAAATAAAGGTTTTAAACACTTCCGGGCTAAACCGGCTCATGCACGAACTCACATGCATGTGAATGAGCTCTGGTTGAACCCCAAAGGCATGCCCATGCACGTTCTTCGCTTGTGCGTATCACGGTTTGAACCGAAAGTGTTTTAAGCGTTTATTTTTGTCTACGCCAGAAGAGAATCTAAATCATAATAACAGCATGTTTTGGAGTTTTGCTGTTGTTAAATCAGGTCTCTGGTCAATTTCATTCATCAAGTTTCATCCATTCATCATTTTTGGATTCTTCATTCACCGTTAAGGAATTTTGTTGGCACTAGCATAGCCGTTGTCCTAGCGGCTAGGCTAATGAAAATTCTTCCGTGGATTCTTATTACGGAGATGATCACATGTGCCCACGTCGATGCACACGGATCGCTCACGCGAAACGCACGGGGAGAAGATGCCTCGGCCAAAACCGCCACTCTATGCCAATGCAGATTGAGCCATTTAGCTGGTGATTGTGGTGAGAATTACAACGGGGACCGTGACGGGGATGGGACGATGATATTGCGCTGATATTGCGCTGATGGGTCTTGTAAAATGAATGCTGTTCAGATCATAACATAATAATAGAAATTTCACGGCTAATCTACCAACAAGCCATTCTATTTCGGCTGCCAAAGTGTTAAAGCCCACAAAATAGAATAGAAAAGTCAGAAATGCTTATATTTAAGGAAATTGCAATACATAGTTTGTAATAATTAGCAAATAATTCTATTTCAGTGTACCAACCTCTCAAACAAATCCAATGTGTGCAAACATACTTACTAATTAATCATTCAGAGGAATCATTCAGATGGTCTGGTCTACATGAACTCATTGAATAATTGAAGCTATTGTAAGTCATATCGCTGCAGAGCCAACAGTGAGGCATCGCTCAGAAAGTAACCATGGACTCATTATAGACAATTGTACTGGGGGGACAAACAGGTGGGAGGACGTCTGAAGGAGACACAGTCTCTCGAGTAGTGGACTTTGTACGACACACCCAAGAGGAAGTTTTGGAAGGATGTTGCAATTTTAGAGGAACAGCCCTAAACTCTAATTCAAGCCCATGTAGTAATATTGACAGTACATCCTGTTTTGTCAAAAATCAATGCGAAACGGTTTCCTGTGGGTGTGTTGTCATCTGCTGCAGTGCTGCTGGTTCACCAAGATAAATCAGAAATACTGAAAACCACCAAATACCATCAAATTTGGTATTGATAGGCTTTTTCTGTTTTATCCGTGTTAACATGACAATTATCCCATTCTCATTGATCGCTGCTAGCCCAAACCTGGTAGCCTACAACTCTTGATGCCAACGGTGCCAGAGATTAGCTGTTCACAGACGGACACAAACACAAAAGGATGGACGGAAAGGGAGCAAAACATAGTCTCGGCCATGCCTTTCGGCCTGGCGGAGACAATTGTAATTGTCTGGAAAAGGTTGGTGGTAGTCTGGGATCCCTTCACTTTTCGGGTTTGATCCGGTCGGGAGCGGAAACCAATTTACGTCATGTTGTAATTCTCAAAGGACTACAATTTGTACGGAAAGATCAAACCGGATACAGTTTGAAACCAAAATAATTCCCCTGCGCTCAAGGACATACTTTAAGGGCCTACCTAATACCCCCTTGATGCAGCGTAGTTTTGCTTTTGGAGAATTATTTTGGTATATACATCCTTTAGTCCAACTCGTAGCGACTGGCAAGACTACACTAGGCTACTCGAGCATTTTAATAAGGATTCGGGAAACAAAGGGGGGAACCAAAACAAAGCGACGCCGCTTCTTCTGCTTGTGGTTTTCGTCTAGACCGGATCAAGCGGCCCGTTGTAAACGATCACCACGAGAAAGCCTGGTTACCCGAGGTTAGGTTGGTGGTAGCACTGTAGTAGTTAGGCTGTCTTGCAGAAGAAGCTGCAATGTCAAATATTCAATACCTGCAACGGCCAACGTGTGTCCAGTGAATTTCTAAATGCTGAACCACCCTTTTCTGTACTTTTCAGACACTGTGAATAAATAAAAGTAAAGATTAAGAAAGAAGCCTTGGGAACAAATGGTTCCCAAGCCATGTGGCCCATAGGCCAGGAGTGCATCTCCCTTAACGCAAGGCAGCTTGATACAAGTACACCCACGGGACATGATGCTAATGTAACAGGGACTTACTCCGTCAGCATCAAGGGTAGGAGGCATTGGGTCCCATTTTTATAGTCTTTTGGTATGACTTGGTCGGGATTGAACCCTGACCTCCCAATCTCAAGGTGGACACTCTAACTACTGTAAACCGCAAGACAACTGAGCTGGTGAATAAGACCATCAGCTAAATGCCCCAGAATAATACAAGACTTAATGAAGATTATAAGCACCACCATAGAAAATATGAAAGCCAACATTAAGAGGGGATTTTAGACCAACAGCAAGCTAAGCTAATAATGATTAGTTATATAAAGATCTCACCTTTGGAGCATACCTAAAAACTATGGGTCAATACATGAAAATGTCCTCTATTGTTGCCACATTAGTCACTCTGTGTAACATGACCAAATGTTAGAGGACAGGGACATGCAGAGAATGTTACAGAGGCATGGGCTGACATTTCTAAAAGGGCCTTTTGGTGAAAATATTGAAAATAATACATAAAAAATAATCGAAAATATCCAAGAGTGAGCTTGGAGGTTGGCTATTTTTGATGCTTGACTTCTACACAGAGAGGGTAATTCTTTCAACATAAGATGCTGCATTCAAGTTCAGGAGAGTTTGGACAAGGCAATTCTCTTGAATACTGTCTTCGGATATGGCATGGGAAAGAGGGCATTTGCGTTTCTTTCACCATAGTAAAAAACGCATTCATGGTCTTGAGAGGGCACTTTTTACAGATGAATAAAAGGGCAGGGGCTCAAGCCCCCTTTGATGTCTATCTATGTGTGCACGTGCCTGTTAGAGGACTGCATAATGAGACTGTATTAGTCGGTGTGCTGTCACTCACAGCGTGTTTGCAGGAAGCAGCTCTGAGCAGCCAAGTGCACTTAAGGGAAGAGGATTACAGCTGAGAGTATTATTAGAGTTCCTAGCTTTATCCCCTTACCTGATCCGCCTAATGCCGATGCTCAGTTTATTTATTGGGCAGAAAAGTAGGGAAATATTTGGATTGGGGGGATCGAAAAAAGAAAGAAAGAAAAGGTGAATTGGTTTTGGTGGCCGTGGTTCAGCACTTTTATTGAATCGCCATTGACTCTGCATCGTGTTTTCTGCTGAACTCATTAGTTCCCGGGCTGTGGGTGCATTTGCTGTCTTGCTCAGCGCTGGGGGTTTGTTTGATTAATGTACCACTGACCGCTGAGGCTGTGGCCCAAAAAGGGGCTCGTCGTAGAGCCAGGGAACATAAGGACAAAGGAAAATTGTCAGTGTAAATGACCGAGGAGAATAGAGGAGCACAGAGGGGAGAGAATACAGGCTAAACCCCTGGAGAGTAACGCCAACAAACCGGACTCTATGATGAATGGAAAAGCAGGGCCAATATCTCCTCAAAGAGATTACACACAAAAAAGGTTTGCATTCCATTCCTCCTCAAGCATCCTGTAGCTAGAATACTCTTCTACATCAAATAAATAGAGCAGAGTGGGCAGTGCACTCTGTTGCATTTCCTCCCCGCATGGCCTTTTCTCTAGCGTCACCGCAGACCAAAGATTCCACTTGCACACAACTTCAAAGTCTAATGGGAGGATTGCCATGAAACATAATTTACACATTAACGTTAAAGATGATGAACCCTACCCACTTGAATGATCTTTCATCCAACACCACCCACAGGCCAATTCCTCACTTTTAAATTCACTTAGCAGTTTTCAAAAAGGCACTTCATTTTGCTGTAAAGCTTTTGCTATTGTTCTTTTCCCTTTATTGTCCCACTAATAAGAGCATGGGTCTCTATAAGGATAGGAATGTCAATCATCTCAGTCAGTCAGGTGTAAGGAGTAGCATGGGGCGGCAGTGGCTCAGGGGTACAGTTGCCGCTTTAGAACACGGAGGGTTCCCGAAGGGTTCCCAGTTCGATCCCGGGCTCCCCCAGAGTTAGTGTCGAAGGGTCCTTGAGCAAGACTCCGTCGCCGATGCCTATATAAAATGTTGCGTCATCTGATTGGCTGGGAAGTGGAAGTAAGCTCTGTTACAGAGGTGCACTCACTTCGACACTTCAGGGATTCCTGCGCACCACAGAGACTGAATTGGTCAGCACAGAGACTAAACTTCATAGAAATATACCATAAGAGGGTGTGCATGAGAGAATGTTTTGTTTTTGAAGAATGTTTTTAGTAGGGATGGTCCGATCAGGTTTTTTGGAACCGATCGCCGAGCAACGATCACAAGTTTGATCACCCGATACCGATCAATCACCGATCCGATCAAGTTATTATTTATATATTATTTATATTTTCTAAATGTTAATGTTTTAACTTTAATTAATTAATTCACTCATGAATTCATTTATATATTTGCCTTATAGTTATTTACCAGCATTACTATGTATTTATTATCATAGCAGTAACTAATTATTCCTTCAGCACTGTGGAAATCAATACCCCAAAATGGCCTCAAGTGGGCATACTGAACGGCTGGTTGATCGGATGCACCGATCGGATCGGATCGGTGAATTTACCTTTTGATCTAAACCACCGATTATCGCCGATCACGCTTTGATCGGCCCGATCCGATCCATTGCCGATTGATCGGTAACATCTCTAGTTTTTAGAACAACTTTCACTGTTACTACACTTAAAATATTAAATAAATATGTGCACAAGCAAATATTGTATATTGAATTGCTATTGAATACAGCCACGTGCGCCCCCTCAGTAGTGCCTATCAAGAGTTATCTTGTAGTCTGTTTAGTGGAGAGCCACCTTAAGGTTTTTCCAGCAGGAAACCCTGCACATGTCGCTGAAAGCATAAATTGGCCATTAGGCCTCTAGTTTGAGAACAGTAAACTGGTGTACTATGCCAACAAGTACTCATTGAGTGCATTTGTCCAAGTTCCAGGAATGCAGTAAAGACATCTTCCATCAGCGCTGAGAAGTATAGGGCGAAAACCGTTGCCATGGTCATTATGTTAAATGGGCATAAAAGGGATTGTATTAGTGTGGTTGCCCTAACAGGGCATCATCTGGAAATGCCCATATCTGGACATATTGTGTCAGTCATCGTTGTGACATCACCTCATCGAAGATCAAACCCTGGATATCCATGACATCACATTGTGACATCACATTCTGTCCTTGTCCCTTGTATGCCCATATATGGAGATCCCTGATGTACAGTTGTACAAAACAGCATTTTTCAGTAGAACCGCCGATCCAACCAATACTGACACGCACGGACGCATGTCTGGGGTCTCACAGCACACGGTTGGTTCTACAGACAGGGATCTCCATATTTGGGCATAAAAGGGGTTGTATGCATGTCAGACGTCATAGACCTCATAGGATTTTCACATAATGAGTAACCGAGTAAGCATGTCTGGGGTCTCACAGCACACGGTTGGTTCTACAGACTCCAACTTTTGCACACGGATAGCTCAGATATTTTCCTATGTTCTTAGCTGCTTCCCCTGCAGTTACTGTACTTGCACAATGTACAGTTGTATGAAACAAAATCTTTTTGTAGAACCAACCAATATGATCCAACCAATATGCCCATATCTCCATATAAATGGATCTCCATATTAGGGATGTAAATGAATATTCGAATAGTCGAATAGTGAAAAACGCAGAGCCTTTTTCACTGGCAAGTTTCACTCGTACCGATAATAGCGCAACACCACCAACCACAACCAGTTGCATGATAGCCAGCCACCACAACAAGCACAGCGTTGCTTGTTCCCGTGGATTTACATTTACAAAGCAATCAGATGAAAGCGTGGACAAAAGCACGGTTTTGAGGAGGCATCTAACATTAGCATAGAGGTAGTCTGGTAGGATTCACCTCAAAACATGGGCTGCAGATTGTTGTAGTGTTGTCGTTTGGTTTTTTATAAATGTTTTGAAGGTTTGCACAGGGCTCTACATCCGGTATTGTCCCAGCTCAGATTCTGAGCCTGGGACAACTTCCAGGCCAGGAATATTGACCAGAAGTTCTTTTCGCCCCCCCTAGTGGCAAAAAGAAATAACTTCTGGGAACTCAGATTAGCATAGAGGTAATAGAATGCTAGCCTGCACGTTAGCATGGATGCTAATCATTAATGTAATGTCCGCTTCCCTACGAAGTTCTCCTTGAAGCTGATCGGTTATTTTCAGTCATGACCACACATGCTATGGGACTGATGATCACTGCCACGGCAGCCCCGGCTGATCAGTCTCGTCTATAGTAAAAAGTGAATATACATATCTACTCACCAAAACAAAGACAGTTTTAAGATGTTGGAAATCTACTTTCCTTACAACACCCATTTGGCCAGAAAAGAAAACGTTTCTTATTTAAGCATAATATAGGGGATAATATGTTATAATATAACTAAGTGTTGATTTTACAGAAGGACCTTATTGGAGTTGTTATTGTTCTGCAACATTTATGTTGATGGCAGAATAAAAAAAGTTTTTCCACACTTGAAGCTTATTTTTATGGTTTCTTTTTTAACATGAGCTTTTCGCCCTTAGGCGTCTTACTAGTAAGTACCCCTCCTCTCTCTGTAAATATACCTTATGATGCTACCATTGTATTGTATACAGATTGTATCACTGGTGAATTGAGTACAATGGACCACAATGGAAACAAGTGTTTTTGAGTTTGACCTTTGACTGTACTAGTGTACTACCTGTACTGCTAACAAACATGTTACGTATTCAATTCAATATATATACAGTATATATATTGTATGCAATTATAATAAGATATATATACATATATATATATATATTACCTTATTATAATTTTAGAGATGTCACTCACACCCTGTTCCACATTTCCCTCCTCGCTGGCTTCAATAATTGATCTCAACTTGCACAGGGCATTGACCATTAGCATTATTCAGGCCGTGTGGAAGCCCAAACTCAAGCTGTGTATTATTGTTTTTTGGAATCTCTGTTTTACTCCTCCACGTGTGCGGGGAAGGGGCAGAGAAAAACAATGTTGGCTTTTAATCTCTTTATAAGGATTTTAAGGATGTTGTTCTTATAACACTTACAAGAATATTCCCTATCTGTAGTCATGGACAGAGGCATCAATTGGGTATGGCTAGGTATGGCAGCTGCCAGACCTTGGCTACAATGGAAACAAATAAAATGTACTTCTTAAAATAAATTCATCATTCCTGTTGCTTACCATACCTTAACTTTTCCTGAACTGACACCACTGGTCATGGAGTACTTTATTGGAACTCGTGGTCTGATGGAAATAGCTTGGAAATCATTTATTAATCTGATAATGTTGCCCGCCAAATATAGACATAGACATACCAATCTACACTTCATGGAGTACTTTTTTTGGACCTGGTGGTCTGATGTAAATACCTTTTTAATTAGCTGCTGCTACGAGTAGAAAGGACAACAACTAATGTAGGCTAATCAAAATGATCACTTATTAAGGTCGTTACACATTGCTGCGGTAGAATTTCGGAGCACATAAATAAAGAAATCAACCTAGGGGACCAATGGGTCCTCTCTCTCTCTCTCTCTCTCTCTCTCTCTCTCTCTCTCTCTCTCTCTCTCTCTCTCTCTCTCTCTCTCTCTCTCTCTCTCTCTCTCTCTCTCTCTCTCTCTCTCTCTCTCTCTCTCTCTCTCTCTCTCTCTCTCTCTCTCTCTCTCTCGCAACGAAAAAAACGCAGCAGTGTGCAACCAGCTTTAATCGGATAATGTCGCCCGACGAATATAAACATACTGTACAGTAGATGCAGATGGATCTGCACTTGTCAATTGACAATTGTCATTTATGCTTGTGCCTTGTGGATCTTGGCGATTTGTTGTAAACACTGGGTCAGACTTGCTCCTGTTGCATATCATGATTTTAAGTATATCATAATAAATCGGTAAAATCGCAGCCTTTGCGATTTGCTAATCGCATTGTTTCAAATGGCAATTTCGGTTCGAAAATGATTAATCATTCAGCTCAATTCAGATCAATTCATTTATTATTATCCCAGTCCCTGCCATGAGCAAAAAGAGATCACCCTGATGAAAAGAGAGGGAAAGGAACAGTGAGAGAGGTTTGGGGGTAACAAAGATGGATAATAGCAACAACTATAATTACAACCGCTAACGGTGCTATAAAAATGCACCATTTACCATTAAAATGTGAGTGGGAGTGGTCGGCATTGTTTTGCTGTTGGAAGGCTAATTACATGGCTGTGTTGCACAGCCTGCAAGATAAAGGTACGCCTGAAAAATAAAGTAGAGCACATGATGTGATGTGTCATGATGGGAATTGGGGAATGGGGATGCTGTCCTAATAGAACCAAAGAGGTGAAACAGAGAGAATAAATCTGCATGTATCGGCTGATCTGCCAAATCCATTACTGGTACAGAAGTTTAATTTAGTCGTCAAAGGTCATAAATTATAAAGGCATAATTGGAATGATTAAAATTCTATTCTTTACACAGTAAAATCCTCAGTGTTCATTAATCCATTTGTAAAAATCTTGGCGGCGTACAAATGTAACCTAATGGACCTGTGTATGCTGTCTGAGTTAAATTAATGCTGTCACACAGTCATGATCTGTGACAGTTCAAAATACACACAAAGTAGTTTCTGTTCAGTGTTTGTTAGGTCACATGCTATCCATTTTATCTGTTTTATTGCTACACAGCTTCTGGGTCAAACCTCCCATTGATCATTAATTGACCTTTGAGACAACAGATAGATACCCCCGCTCATGCTTTCATGTGTCTGCTGTGCTAGTGCTACAGTCAAGGACACACACACACACACACACACACACACACACACACACACACACACACACACACACACACACACACACACACACACACACACACACCACACACACACACACACACACACACTAGAGAGACTATGGTGTCATCCAATAGCATAGCTCAATGCTGACACCCGAGATGGGGCTAAAGATTCAGAGAAGGGCAGGGCTGTGTTTGGGTTGTTCCGGTTGTTCCATTCCATCATCACCTGGTCAAGGTGGAACGCTGAACACTCCCAGCTAGCTCTTAATTGTGTGTGTCTCTTTCTGTGTGTCTCTGTTCAGATCAATCTTAAGGTCTTCAAGTCTATTTAATATGGCTGATTACTACTGATGTTATCGGCCTCTATTTCAGAAGGATGGCTTATACATTATGCACACCTGACTAGCTCAGGCACAGAGGGCCAGGTCGGATGTTGTTGTCTTTTATACTCCCTTTTAAATTGTTTTGTTATCCTATTTTAATTAGTGTTACTCAACTATGTATTCTGTATTCTTGTTCTCTACCCTTATCTGTTTGTTTTATCCTTACTGCGGTGCTGCTATTAAAACTTCATTTCCCTTCAATAAAGGTCTGTCTGTGTGTCTTTCTCTGTTTTACCCTTTCTCTGTCTGTTTGTTTCACCATTTTACTGTCTGTCTGTCTGCCTGCCAACCCTCTTACCCTCCCTGTCGCTCTCACATTCTGCTGCCAAAATGACAATGGGAAAGGCCATAATTGTAAAATGGGGCAGCAAAAATCAATAAATGTCTAAAGCAAAATCTGGTAAATGCATTTTCCAAACAAGTACAAATATTTTAAGACAACTTCCTAAAAATGCCAATAAACATGTTGTTGGGAAAATTGTAATCTTGTTGATATTGATAATGATATAGGCTAGCCTAGTGAATTTTAACCATTAATACGCTCTCTAGCAGAGAGAGAAACGACAAGCAACTAAAAGCATACTCCTCTGAGAACAGGTCTCCACCAGGCCTCTACAAACTTGCAACAAGCTGCGATGCCACGCATTGCAAGTGACTAAAAGTTTTTATTTTAATTAAAACACTTTTTAGTTTTTCCGGTATAAAGTAAAGTCAGCGATATAAGGTCATTATTTTCCTGGAAATATTTTCAATTTGTTTTTCCTTGTTTGTTTTGTTTTTTTGTACCGAAAGCGAACCAAAACCAAGGTTTGAACCGAGCCGTGGGCTAATTGAACCACTGCAACCCTTCCCCTAATAGTAATATTAAATGCTTTGGATAAAACTGTAGAGCAAACGGTGGATGAGTATGACATGCTAGAGAGGGAGAGTTGGCAAGCCGTAAGGACCTCTGAGCTTTCAGACTCAACACAGATATTACAAAATATTCCCAAATCCATAGAATAATTATATAGGGTTATACAAAATAAAAGTTAATTGTTTGTTAATGCCAACACACACTAAACAGTTTTCTAGATGAAATCAAGCTTTTTCATGAAATACTGAGAATTAATCACAGTTAGGAAAACGTTTTGAAAAAATACAATCTCCATTGAATTGCACATTGTCCTGCTAAATTAATCGTTTAATTTTAAGATTGCAGGTGTCCACTATAAGTAGCATTAAAGGTAATGCACACTGAAGGTTGTGTTGAGGTAATGATCACGCTCCATATGCAACAGCATATATCAACCATTAATCGTTGGACATTATAGCCCACAGGCCTTCCTCAGAGATCTAAGTAAACACTGTATACTGGCCACTATTTAGATTATAGCTGCAAATGGTCAAAACATAACATGTCAAGACCCCCCCCCCCCCCCCCCCCCCACACACACACACACACACACACACACACACACACACACACACACACACACACACACACACACACACACACACACACACACACACACACACACACACACACACACACACACACACACACACACACAGCATACAAACCAAACCTCAACCAAGAGTCAAACCAGGGGTCAACAGGGTGGAGCCATGTTAGCTATAACTTATAAGTCATGCCCTGATTGGCTGTGGTGGTCATGTTAAATCACATGTGATTGGCTGTCAGGAGGTTACCATTTAGTTTGTCTAACCTCCCAGAGTGATTTCTCCTAATGGTTAATCAATGTTTAACCAACCCACTGCTGCAAGAATGCCAGAGCAGGGGGGGGGCACACAGCAATTAGCCTATATGTAAAATAGAATATTTATTGATTCTCATAGGAACTTAGATTTTGTGTAAATATGAACTGGACTATGTTCTCCGTTACGCTGTTCTTTCTTGAGCGGTGTCTCATGGTGTTACAAAATTCATAATTAATGGTACTAGTAATAATTATAACTTCTTTTTATATTCTGCCACAATGGCGTCAAAACTGCTGTGTGTTGGTCTGCAATGCATTGACTATGACAGCAGAACCTAATACATCAAGCAATTCTTCCATTTAAGTTCTTGATTTAGGATGCTGTCATCATCTCGTGATGACCCACTGCTACTCAGGTGGCAACCAACTGGCCAACAACCACTGACGTAGAGCTGCCTTTTAAGATAGTCATGGTTGTTTGATTTAATCAAACCAGCTTTATTATTGTCTCCCCGGGACATACGAGTGACGCATGGCGAGTTGGTGACGCCACCTCACGCCCCCCCCCCCCCCCCGAGCCAGCACAAAAGCATTCTGTGAGCAGCAGTCTCTGCACACATACACGCACGCACACGCACACACACACACACACACACACACACACACACACACACACACACACACACACACACACACACACACACACTATAAACAGAATGGTTGACATGAGATGAGAAGAGAAGAGAGGAGCCGGGGCAGGGATGAAAGGTCTTCTTAGTGTTGGGTGACAGTTATTACCCCTCCCCTGCACTGAAACCAAATACCTGTGGGTCCCTGATAGTATTGTGTGCTGGTGAGACACTCAGGGTTACAGGCTGTAATCAGGGACCCCTGCCGCCTTGATCTGTGCTCTGGGTCCCAACAGCGAGACCCCCCCCCCCTCCTCCTCTCTCTGTTCTCACCGCACCAAGGAAGAACGCAGAGTGGAGCGTGACGTCCGTCGTCCAGATCAGTGTTTCTCAAACTTTCACATTTCAAGGTCTCCCCGTAACTCTGACAGTGTACAAATGGAACCAAATGAACCCGTTACAAGTTACAGACTTGTATTAGGGATGTCAAAAATGGACCTTTATCAAAATCGATTATTCTATAGCAATATTCGAATATTATTCGAAAATCGATAATTAATTATTATTATTATTTTTTCATAAAAAAAAAAAAAAAAAAATCTTCTGTTTTTCGTTTTTTTCTTTTTTTTACTGGATTTCAATGCACATTTGCATATGTACAACATGGCTCTTCAGGTAATTGGTAGCCTAACTACTACTCTTCATCTTTCTTTTTAGTGTGCCAGTGTACTGTTCACCTAATCTCTCAAGAACAGATTCTGTGATGCTTTACAATACAGAGGACGCTGTTTTCCCTTTTCTTTGATGATGGCCACCAAGTACCAAACAATCAAGCCTGAATCAATCACACCTGTGTCTGAGACAGGGGGGGGAGGGGAGTGTGTAGCAGGTAGCCACTCTGCTGTGCTCCTTCACTCTACACAGTTTACAGTTGGTGCTGGTGTGAATAATAAATCAATGGCCATTTACTATTATCATTAATACTATTGTTAGCCTATATTCTATATTTTGGTTGAAACTAACTAACTAAGCCAAAAAATAGTATAAAAAAAAAAAAAAAAAAAAAAAAACGAAAAAAAAAAAAAAAAAATCGATTATGAAATATTAAAATCGAATATTGATTAATCTAACGAATATTCGAAAATCGATTATTCGGTGACATCCCTAACTTGTATGGGTCCATTTAGACCCCCCTAAAGGAACCCAAAGGAGTCCCTGGAATCCACTTTGAGAACCACTGGTGTAGATGATATAGATAGGTGCAGATATAGCTTAATGACTAGTTTTCTCCAGTATAATGACGGAATTATTCGCCAAAATAATCCTCAAAATGTGATTTAATATTTATGACTGATACTGCTAATGCCGAGTCAATAGTGACTGTTTAATTGAACTGACATTATAATATACCCATTACCACACACATACATATCTCCATTACCACACACATACATATCTATCTATCTATCTATCTATCTATCTATCTATCTATCTATCTATCTATCTATCTATCTATCTGTCTGTCTGTCTGTCTGTCTGTCTGTCTGTCTGTCTGTCTGTCTGTCTGTCTGTCTGTCTGTCTGTCTGTCTGTCTATCTATATATCTATATATCTATATATATATATATATAGTTGATACATTTTTGTGGTCAAGTACGACTGTTGAGGATTGAAAATCACTGACTGCACAGTGTTTGATAATCAGCTGAGCACTGCCTTACTGTATAAATGTCACACTAGAAGGGAGTGAAGTACAGCTTTATGAATGTACTCACACACAAATATCCATTTTATATTTTACATATCAGAGGTTTACAGAATGCTCTTGAGCAGTTACATTTCTCTTCTGTCCATGGAAGAACCTTCACACATCCTAGATCACCAAGAATACCAGAACGCTCACCCCAAAACACAGTCGCCTCTGGTGTCTATCCGGCGGAACAGTAGAGCTTGTCTCTGCCGGGACGTTATTTCTAGCCTTATCCTCAGTAAAAACAAATACAACAATACAAGAACCACCCCATCGACTGGTCAGCATGAGGTCGGCGGAAAAAATGAGGGCAAGCGTGTTTAAGGCGCGCATTCAGGTTACCACCACCAACTGTTGGTGTTTAGTAGTGTTGGCAACACTACTAAACACCAACAGTAAGCACTACAAAGGTGAGAGCCATAGGGGTCAAAAGGGATGTGATCCTAGAAAGATCATGCAAGGGTAGAAGCATGTCTCACACGGCCAGACCATCCATCTTACATCTATACTATAATTTTGCGAATGTCTGAGTGAGTGTCTGTCTGTCTGTCTGAGTGAGTGTCTGTCTGTCTGTCTGAAACAGCGTTTCTCCTCAGTGGCTGGAGCAATTGATCTGAAATCGCATCACCATTAGCATATGAACACACCTGACATAACTGTGAAGTCCGTTTGTCACTTTCACAAATCGTATGCTGTAGATTAGCATTTTTATGGTGTATCTATATTAGCCTACAGTACCTTTTGTGACCACACATGTTAAGGGAGGGGCGCTGTTCAGGCCATGCACAATCACACACAAACACACACACACGGGGGGGGGGGGGGGGGGGGGGAGTGTGTGTGTGTGCAGGCGGGCAGGCGGGCGGGCGGGCGGGGGGGGGATTTCTGGCCCTGTTACAGATGTTGTCCAAAAATCATGCAGATCGGTACACAGTATCTCTGTAGCCGTTAAATGGAACGGGTATTTCTTACATTGATGCTCCTACATATTAGCATGCAAGCACCAGTTAAAGTTACTTTCCATCCCTCATATACTGTGTGCACAGTGCACATCCCATAACCCACACACTGCACATCATTTCGGAGCTCATATCTTTGAACGGGTAAGGGCTAGTCCTCATTGATTTCAGTGATGGAGGGTCTGAATCAGGTTTGCCAGAGAAAAGGTCAGGTAAAGGTCCCGACACTGAAACCATCAGATGCTCGCGTGGTCAAATCCATTGTTTACAACGGCTCTCTAGCCACACCGGAGGCATCAAGTGCACACGTCAAAACATGTTGATGTGTCTTTCTATTTTGGAGCATCAGACGCGCGGCATGGACCACTAGGAACACAAGAATTCAAACTTGTATTTCCGGGCTAGCTGCAAAGTATTATCGCATCACCATCAGCATATGAACACACCTGACATAACTGTGAAGGCCGTTTGTCACTTTCACAAATCGTATGCTGTATATTATGCTGTATATTAGCATTTTTATGGTGTATCTACTATCTATTCTGCATCTAGCATGAGGCGCATCTATTCTGCATCTAGCATGAGGCAACATGTTTAACCAGCTCTCTCTGTGTGTGTGTGTGTGTGTGTGTGTGTGTGTGTGTGTGTGTGTGTGTGTGTGTGTGTGTGTGTGTGTGTGTGTGTGTGTGTGTGTGTGTGTGTGTGTGTGTGTGTGTGCAGGCAGGCGGGTGTGTGCGCAGGCGGGTGGGCGGGCGGGCTGGGGGGGGGGGGGGGGGTAGCCATTAAACGAAACGGGTATTTCTTACATTGATGCTCCTACATATTATCATGCAAGCACCAGTTAAAGTTACTTTCCATCCCTCATATACTGTATGCACAGTGCACATCCCATAACCCACACACTGCACATCATTTTGGAGCTCATATCTTTGAACGGGTAAGGGCTAGTTCATATAATGCTACATAGTACACTACATACACGTACAGTATGTTAAGGGACAATGCTCATCTGATCAGCACAGAGGTAACACAACAATCTTCCCTCTGTGTTTCGTCTGACAGAAAGCAATGTCTTGCATTGCATGTTGCTACTACAAAATCGCTGTAGTACGGTAATTAACAATCATGGCCCAAGCAACTGACCAGTGCTCTACCCTGGCTCTGGTCATCATAAGAAGCGCATGTGTACTGAAAAGGTGCATTTAGGGCTGTCACAATATGACATTTTACATGACGATTAATTGTCACTCAAATAATTGGCGATTAACGATTTAATTGTGTTTTTGTCGTTGATAATTACATTTCTGTTTGGCTTTTAGGATTTGAAGTTGCATATGGCAGATATGACACATAACCTATACACACAAATAAATTACTGACATATTTGACAACTTACTACTTAAAAAATAACATTGATAGTGGAAATAGCCGATCTACAAGCAGCTTGTAGATCTGCTATTTCCACTATTTCTGACATTTTTCAACATTCACGATTATGACAAAATAATTGCGATAATGTCAAATAATCACGATTTGACGATTATGTAATAATTATGACAGCCCTAGGTGCATTGTTATAGAATGACATACTTTCAGCCATGGACTTTTCATGGACGAAAGACTTAAAAAAAGGGAAAAAGAAATAAGAAAAAAAGTTGAGCGGACACAGTTTTGTTTTTGACATTGTGTTCCTCTCTTTCGCAATTTAAAGGCAAACCTTAAACTCAGGAACTAGAACGGTTTCCTAACATAAATCAATATGTCCCAACCAGTCTATTGTAGGGAGGACCTATACTGAATATGTTAGAGCACAACAACCAGTACTACAGAGCAAAACCAAGCCTCTGTTTACAGCACAAACGAACACGTAGCTGTGCTCCTCTGCTCCCAAGAGAAGTTGTTTTGGAAAAAGTTATGTTTTGTTCTGTGAAACCACTGTGGGGTTATAAAGAGAACTAGTTGGTTGAGAGAGATGTTCAAGTTTGGAGTTAAAACTTTACTGCATAGCATAGCATTCAATAAAATCACTGTATAATAATATGGCTATAGGGCTAGTAATACACTACAGGATGACAAGATTTGGTAACGTATAGATGATGTGTTACCACTGTAAACAACACTAATGCAGTATTTAAGCTGTGCTGGTTTGTGATGCCTCCATTGTCTAAGCACAAAGGGAAAGTGCTTGTTAGACCCATATGGAGGCTAAGAGGTTTAGCAGGAGGATCCTGATAAATGTTAGCACCAGCGTGGTCAGATTAATGCCCGCCCACTGTATTGCTGACTGCATTGCTGACTACACTCAGCTCTGTATTAGAATTAGGGCTGCAACTATTGATTGTTCTCTAAGCAATTACCATTTACTTTTTAGATGATTCTAATAATCAGGAATACATACTGTACGTGCGTGTGTATGTGTGTGCCTGCGTGCGTGCGTGCGTGCGTGTGTGTTTTTTCGGTGAGCTTGTTTTCGGTGGAGATGACAGAGGCGCACTGGCCCAAGGCGACCTTGACCCACGTGAGACACCACCGAGTGAGCGAGTCGCCGTGTCGAGCGTTGCGAAGGTCGCATGGGCCGACTCAGCGCCGTTAGAAGTTGTAAACCAGGGGGCCAGAATAGTAAATCTTCATCCGCCTGACTTTCGGCACCTCCGTGCGGTCCAAGTGAACACAGCGGAGCACTCCCCAACTCCGGTTCAGCCAATCACAAGCTTCCGCGGGCGGGTCTTATATTAACACAGACAGTGTTTTGATACACACGTTCAGATCCACCACAGTGCATCTGGCTTTCTGAGCATCTATATACGAATACAATCATGCATGTTTGGGGAAGGGAGGAGAGAGGCGTTACATCCTCCCGGTGGGGGCTCCTCACTGGCAGGTGAGCCAGAAGCAGTAGTAACAGCAGTGGCAAACAGTGACAGGAATTAATTGGCATAACAGCTACAAATAATTGGCTAATCTAAATAAACTAAAAAATCGAACCTCTGTTCGAAGTGGAGCTGTGTGTGTGTGTGTGTGTGTGTGTGTGTGTGTGTGTGTGTGTGTGTGTGTGTATTGCAGTTGATGCTCAGGGCAGGCTAGACTCAACAGCACAGCACCTCTCTGGTCACCCAGGGTACTCAGGCTACACCAGAGGCTACATACAGACAGACAGACACTGAGCGGTGGTTTACCCACCTCTCATAGATCATGTGTAGGCCTACCGGTTTTTAAGACATTTGAAGAAAATATGTAGGAAAAGGAGCAAAAAGTGTGTTTTGGAGAAAATTCAAGATGGCAGAAAATCTATCCTGGCGCAAATGGGCGTGGCCTATATCGGGAGATGCGTCTTGACCCAAGGAATCCAGGGAAAAAATAATTTTAATTTTCTGACCTACGGTTCAACAGTTACAGGCCAAAACGTAAACTGGGCTGTTATAGCGCCACCATGAGGCCAAATGACACTATTATTTTTTATTTAATCCTTGAAATCATTATGAACCTCCTCTCCAAGTCTTGAAACTGTAGCCCCTATGGTTTGCGAGAGAAAAATAATTGAATGTGAGTTTTTGCGATTCCCATTATAAGTCAATGGGGAAAATTAATTCACTAATAAATTAATATCAATTAAACTATAGAACCTTTCTCTTAGCAAGTTACTAGCACACGATTCCCGAGTTAGCCGGTCGATTTGACATATGGCGCGAGTGTGTGGTGCAAAAACTGTGGGAGGAGTAGCGTGCCGAACTTTAGGCTACATAGGCTACAGACACGGACGGAGACCCACACACACGGCCACGTATAGGGAGCTTGTGTTCCACACAGCTCCAAAAAAAATGTTGATATACCCGAGTATGGTGTCTTGTGTATGTGTGCATAATATGCTCTATGTGTGACCAAACACTAAGAAGGTTACCTATGTAAATACCTGGAAATACGCAGCTTATGATTATGTTTAAGGTATACAATAACGTTTGTATTAATGTTATGTAATAAAAAGAGAAACAATTTTAAATCAAGGACTGTTACTTAAATTAAATCTACTATTAATCTGTTAATAACTTTCTTAGACTATATATTTAACAGCACATCCCTTAATAGCATAGTCACACTGATTAAATTACCATGGATGACTTGCTGTGGATTGTTTGTCAGTGCAGGAACAGTAGGCACTAGGCAGTGTTGCTAGGAGCTAGCAAGGCGCATCTACGTGCTTTAGCAAAGTGAGTGCATGGCCTTGAAACATTGCCCTGGGGGAAATTATCAGCAACCAGAACAAGGTACAAAACATCCTACAATGTTCCACATTAAATTGAATGGAATGGAACTTAATACAATAAGTCACTTCTTCTACTCCTCCTTTATAAATAGATCTTACCTCCCATTTCTTGTCCAAATGGTCTTTAGGATCCCAGGGATAATTGTCTGGTTTCTACTTTCTACAGCTATGACCCAGGTGCTCCTTACTGTAGTTTGTTTGTTTGCAACTTTGTTGAATAAGTAATAGAAATGATTTTGTGGGGTGCAAATGGAAGTTGCATTCAACACCATGTTTGACTGAACTAAGAATTGCACCACGATACATTAAGGAAAGAAAACACTTTTTTTCATGTCCTTTCCAAGAAGGTATTTACAACAATTCTCACAAATGCTGTACACTACAGTAAGTCAAAGCCAATTAGTAATGTATCTATTTATGGAAGCAAAATCATACGCACAAGTCTAAATCACAACTGTTCCACCACAGGCTCCTGAATCACTTTGTGCAGCTTATTCTCATAACAAAGTCAGTCAACATCTCACCAAGTGAGTCATCTTTTTAAAGCACCAAAAGCATGCAAGCAAAACCTTACCTACAAAAGTGTGATCGACCACTCAAGATCCCTCAAGTCCACATTACAATTCATTACAAAAAAACAGTCCATTGAAGGAAGGAGCAGGTGTGTTTATGAAGCGCCACAGGTATCCTGGGCAGCGAGCATGCTGCTGATTACAGGGAGCTAAATATGGCCCTGTGCGAACACAGACAGGAGGCAGATCAAAGCTGTGATGTCACTGAGAGAGGAGGAAGGGTGGGAGGAGGAGCTTGTAGGCCACAGGTTAGATGCCTAGTCTGTGCTCTGGCATAAACTCACTGACAGGCCTTTTGCACACACAGGGTCTGTTTTTATGCGCGGAAAGAACAGACAATATTGTCTGAATCTGGACAAATTCAGACCCGTTGCGCATGAGGTCGATCCGTCATAATGACACCATGTGCTCATTTATTGTCTATTCTTTGGGTCGATCCATACCGTTATAAGGAGCCTAACTAAGTTCGGTTCGGCACTTGGCAAACCCAAATATGGTTCGCATCTCCCGGTTCGGGGGGGCGTCAACCGACTGAATTCGGCTCTACGGTGCTGACGAAATGTTGTGACCTCCCGACTTAATTTCGGTACTCAGCGGTGTCTTCTCATTCATTCAGCCCGGCTTCACGTTCACATTCTCGGCTGTGAATCTCCGTTTGGGAGGGAGACACTTCGAGTTCCAAATGCTTGTGTGGCCGTGTATTGGGCTTCGCAGAGCGGACACAAGTCAGCTGGCTCTCGCTGGAGACGAAGAGTGGTGGACTGGGAGGCACGCGCGCGCGACACACACACACACACACACACACACACACACACACACACACACACACACACACACACACACACACACACACACACACACACACACACACACACACACACACACACACACACACACACACACAGCTTGTATCGCTAACGCGTCGCTGACCGTTTTAAAGACAAAAGAAGAGCTTAAAGTCACAACTTTGCTAATTGCTATAATGTTCCGTGTTGATAGGTTTTCCACGACGAGTTGTGACTGTGTGATGACATGCATGCAGCAAGGGAGGCGGCACGTCTATAATGTGAGCTTGTAGATTAAATGTTTTTGACAGAGCTCGATCGAGCGTTTGTGAGTGTGAGTGAGAGAGAGAGAGAAGAGACCCCGGTGATGCTGCTGCTGCCTACTGGAGCTGCTACTCACTGGACCTCCAGTCATTCAGCGTGCAGCGCGAGGGAAAGTCAATATGTATCCGCCCTGCAATGCTCATTCATCGGCCACAAACGTTGTCATCATGAAGGACCTCCAATATTTACAAGCGACTTCGGCACTAGCCGTTAAGAAAGTATGGATGAACTCCCCCCGAACCTAAATAATTTCGGGTCGGGGAGCACTCCCGAACCGAAATTAGTTAGGCTCCTTATAACGGTATGAAACGACCCTTACTGTGCTGAAAATCTGACCCTGTGTGCAAAGGCCTTTACTCCACCTATCCGTTTCTTAGTTTTTTCTCCAACAATCTGTTTATTCAAGTTTTTAAGTTTACAAAAAAATGTTAAAGAGTTGTGAAAGTGGTCTAACAGTGGCAGCAGCAAAGCTGGGAAGTGTAAAACCAGACTTTCACCAAAATACAACAATAACTAGACACTGCCACCTATCCTTTTACTCAGGTACAATATACTGCACCAAGCAACAGTTGCCTGATTTAAATAAAATTTTGCATGAGCTAAACTATACTGTATCTTGAAATGAAATACACTACTGTGCCAACCATGCTTTTGGATGTCTTTGCCACCATCACTTGTTAATGGGTAGTACTCAGGTTTGTTTCCCTTTATCCTTTATTTTCTTATGCTCATTTTACCTTGTAAGCACCATGGAGATGTGAGAGGTGTGAGGGGGTCATTTGTTTTGAGAATTGGTGAAAAAAGATATATATACCGTATATATTAAAACAAATAAAATAAAAAAACATCACGTTTTGTTAAGTTGTATATGTATTGCAATACTGACGGCAGACCAGTGTGCCTCGGCACACCATTTGGGAACGACTGCTGTGGTGCGTAGCACTCACTCAACCACAACAAGAACTGAAATAACCTGAAAAGGAATACGATGACAGAGCAGGATATAGACCCAAGAGCACCCTCTGATGTCCTGTACAGCAGAGAGAGCTTTCTGTGCTCGTTTCCCTGATCCATGCTCCCTGCTGGCTGCTGCTCACTGTCTTTAGTCTTCTGTATGGAGGTTGATTTATGTGTTTTGATCCCTGGCTACGTTGCCATTAAAAGTTTCGACCTGTCCTTCTGCACCTTAGTGTGTAGGAAGACAAGGGTTAAGAGACAGAGTTCATAACGCATTACTCATGCTGCTCTTTATCTCACAGTAGGACTGTGTAAAGGGAGGTCACAGAGGGCTAGTCCAGTGGTTCCCAACCCTTTCTGGGGCAGGGACCACCTGACCCCTCAACTAACAGGTGTTAAGGGGTCAGGTGGGTGGGCCGTGTGCATTTTCAGAGCATGTTTATTTTAATGATCAATCATTCCATTGTGCTGCAGCTTGGATAGATGGAACAACAAAGTATACTTTATGCGTGTGTGTGTGTGTGTGTGTGTGTGTGTGTGTGTGTGTGTGTGTGTGTGTGTGTGTGTGTGTGTGTGTGTGTGTGTGTGTGAGACGCAACACCGCCACTTGGTCACCAGCGGTATTGCAGTTCATGCATAGGCTACATACCCACAAGCAAAGACAGCAACAAACTAACAAACCTACAAACCTACACACACACTCACACTTAGGATTGGTGTGACCACTGCTCAAAAAATATATACTGTATATATTATCATTATAAAACGTTGTTTTGCCAATTATTTGGGGGCCCACTTCCAATAATCTCACAGCCCACCATTTGGCCCTGGACCACAAGTTGAGAATCCCTGGTCTAGTCATCACATCAACTGTTTTGACAGCACATTTTCATGATGCTGGCTGCTAAGCCAAGCACTGAAACGTGTGCCATTACTCCATGCTCTTATCTAGGCCTGTCACAATTAATAATCGATCAAATTATTTGAGTGGTTTTCATTCCTCTGTATAAAAACGGCTAGATGAAATGAACAGAAATGTCATATTTCATCATTATTACCATGTCAGCCAGATGTCCACTCTCCCTTAACCACTTACAGCCTAGCGTCCCCATTTTGGGAAGGTTGGGCAACATTTTTCATTAACTTTCAAAAATAGACCAAACTTACAATGAATTAGATTTCTGTTATTTTTTTGCATTTCTGAAAGTTTACAATTATTAAGGATCTGGCCGGTGTTGGCCATTGTTTATTTGATTTACTGTACCAGACATTGTTAGTAATTTCTAATTGTACATTTTTTAAGTTATTTCTGTCATATCCTGTGCAATTTTTGTTTACAAAGCCTAAAAGGCTAATATATTTATTATTTATTGCTATGCTCTAATGTTCAATGCCAAAACACACAATTCAATCCAACCATCCATTCATCAATCTTCTACTGCAAAGAAGTAACATTTCCATCAGAGAATGCCAGAGTTCTTTTTCCCGGGCCACATTAGCTAACCATAAAGGGCAATGCATTCATTCTCCTTGAGACGTCCAAACTGTTGTTCAGAATGGGAGGTGATATAACTACAATTTCACGTCTTTCCAAATGACTTGGGTACCCCAGATGTCCTGACTCTCCGAACTACAGTAGTTCGGAAAGCCTGTCTGAACCAGAAGTTTTTTCAGACGTCGGGGGGAACATGTACTTCCCTTAACTGGGGGATCCCAGGTGGTCCAAAGCCAGCGTGTTGATAGAATCCCCCACATCTGGTCCTTAGTCTGCCCCGTGGTTTCCTTCCAGCTGGACCTTTTCCAAACACTCCCCTAAGGAGGTAATCAGTATTTGTACGACAAGTATTTGTCAACTACAATGTCATGATTGTGAGAACCTTAGTGAAACATTGCACAACTTCTGCCAGTTAGTTATTATCTTATCCAATGTGATGTATTGTTCAAGGGTACCTTAGTCTAACATATGGCTGCTGTAGGAGACCTTTGGGTTACACGATGGCACACTATATCTCAGAGCTTTCCTACTATAAAGAGAACAGCTCTGTTTTGAATATATATATAGTGCTATCAAGACTGTGCTGCTCAAGGCCTCTCTCACACAGCAGACCACCCTGTTACAGACAGCTTTTGTGTCAAAGAGCCTTAATTCACTCAAGACCGTTCAACATGTGACTCCCAGCATGTGGACAACATTTGGATACAGATGGTGTTTTGGAAGAGTTTTGCGCTAAAGGGGATTCCTCTGATTCCAGTCTTAACAAACAGCTAATTCAAGGCTGACTTGTGTAATATTTCTGGACATCCACAGGAGATGATGTAACTGTCATCCGTTGTTTCATTAAACTGGATGAATCCACATGCAGAAACCTTAGTGAGCTGTGAGTGTAGGCTAACAGTATATTACAGAAAGGGGAGAGGGGAGAGTGATTGATGGCAGGTGTGTCACTAACCACATGTAGCCTGGGGCCAGCCTAGATACTAATGCATCTAGCTAACTAACTGCAGCATCCCTACCTTGTTTTAACATGGCTGGGATGTCTAGCTCAGCTAGGCTAAACCACATGAACCCTAGCTTCCCTATCTGGGAATGTTGTATTAGGCTAACATTCAGAGAAGATAGTCGATCTACAAACTACTTGTAGATGATCGGCTATATTCGGCGAAGAGATACAGAGAGAAAAGGAGGGGGCCAAGGATAGGCCCAGGGCTGGGGGACCCATGTCAACGAAGTATATAGGGCTTTTCAGACGGTGAGCCAATTAATCAATAATATACTCGCTGAGAAAAGAATTTGATAGTTAAAACATGAATTACGCATTAGCGTGTATATAGACAATCTATACAGCTATAACGACAGTTACGAGTGTCTGCACAGTTATTCATTATTTCATTCTTCATTCATTCAGTTTTTTCTATTGTCCACGTCAATGGTTTTGACAGCCTCCAGTAGAAGCTCTTCCTGAGTCTTGGACTATGAGACACCTCAAACACATGGCAGGCCACATCATCACACATTAACAGTCCGTTCCCAGGGTGCTGTCTGTCTTTTGAAATCCTTTTTGCTTTTCAGGATGATAGCAGAGTTGAAGGACTTCAGGATTTTCTAGACTCGTATTCTTTGCCAGATTCAAGGTGCATACTCTAGGTCAGGCCTGGTGATGTTCACAGTTCACACAGAGGTATTTGAAAACGCCCACTCACTCCATTGGTGCCCCAATTCCACCATCATCTCCATGGTTTCACTGACGTTTAAGGAGAGGCAGTTTATTTGGCACCAAAGAGACAGTTCTGCCATTCTGACAACTAGGCTCTCTCGGCCTACACACCACCACCAACACCACGATGTGGCGACATGGGTGCCATAGGTGTGTTTTCCCCCCCTTTTTTTGCCTCAGGAGACACTTATTGCAACACTTTCACTCCATTTCTGTTATATTATGTTATATTGGGTTGATTCATTCACAGTAATGTATCATTTGCTAGCTATGGTTTTCTCTTGCAGTTTTCCATGTAAAACGTTTCAGTCGGATACTTGGTTTCAGAAATCAGGAAAAGGAGGTACTACTATTGCAGCCAAAAAAATTGAGAACACTGCTCTAAGGAGATTTCTATTAATGTACAGTATACTCTTGTCAAACCTCTAATTCACAACCACAATCAGAAGTCGAGTGTGAGTTTCCCACATGGAAACTGGCACAAGGCATTAAACAATCAACAATTAACCAGGACTGACGACAACAGTGGACAATAGTCACACAGCTCCATTTAAGGTTTCTATTGTGAATATCGGCAGGGGAATTCAGCATTCAAGTCGCACATGGCATGACAACAAAACTCAAACCACTCCTGTGGAAGTCTCACTAAGATCATGAATTGGTACCTGGTGCATTTCCCTGCTCTAATGCTCTCATTCAGCGGTAAATACACAGTAATTACAAGGCTGACACCACATTAGATATCCTCCACCATCATTAAATGAGGGGGTGTGCTCACATGATAAATTGACTGGGTTAAGCCTGGAGCCGGCGGGATCCTTCATGGTAATTTACAGTGATTCTAAATGGGAGGCCAAGTCCTCTTTCATTTTTGTCTCAGCGCTGGAGCTAAATACATATTTCAGAGCTAGGGACTGGCTCGCAAACTGAGCCCTAAACTTAACCGGGAGTGACACTGAGAGAGAAAAGGACCTAATGTGTCTTTTGTTTGCTTGGAAACCTTGTGTGGTCCCGCCTCGCTAATCCCTTTGTTTGTGAATAAAATATTTATGTGTATGAATGGAGATGGGTTGCTTGCAATGTTGGCGATCAAGCTTCTTAAGCTTACACTCCAGAGGTGCACTCATGGTAAACCAAATCATTTGAGACGAGAAGATGAGCTGCTATAACTCTAAAACAGAAAGTATGTGTGCCTGTGCCTGTATGTAGCCTATGTGTATAGCCCAAACAGTAGGTCAGGACCCATTTTTGGGTCATGACCCATTTTTATGGGTTGCAGGTAACTATCCCTTTTTTACTTTCCTACATTTAGTTTAATTTTTTTTTAAGATTAAAATAAATAAATAAATAAGAAATCATTTTTTTTTTAAAGAGAAAAAAAAACACGCTAGCAGATCTACATGCTCACAACTTGTTGCGTCGCTACAATGTGTTGTGAGCTAGTAGATCGGCTATTGTAGATCGGCTAATTTGGGTCCCGAAGAGACAGAGAAAATATATCCTTTGAGTCTCAAGCTAATTTAAGTTTGTGAACCGCACTGGCCTAATGAACACATTGTCATGTGTTGTCATGTGTAAGCATAAGTGTGCTTGCATGCACGTAGACTAGAGTAGACAGTATGTGGAGTAACAGGTTAGGTGAAAGATTTTCCAAAAAATATAAAATACAGAAAATAGCAGATAGCCAGATAATAGCAGACAAGCTCATAATGTGTCACTTTGTGACACGTGAGCTTGTAGATCTTCTATTTTCTGTATTTTTGCTGTAGAACACTGTAGTACAACAATCTAGATAGCATGGCTTAAGTCGATAACCAGACTAATCGATTTAGACTTGATTATAAACATAATTATATAATAACATTTATAATATTTATTATATTTATAGATTCTAACAAATCTATAACACATTTTCCACATTGTTTCGTTGAAAAAAGCGAGTTTCTCAAAAAGTAAATGATAGAATAATCACTGAGAGAATAATGGACAGTTGCAGCCCTAACACTTTTCCATTTCCATCTGGTTTGCAGGTCATTATAACACAGAAGTCACAGCCACTTATACCAATAGTTCACAGAGGGAGGCAGCCTGGGCTGACCTGCCCTACATTCTCTGTAGACGAACAATGTCCATAAAGATAACATGACATGGATGCTTCTATCAAAAGCTCCACCCACGACCATGAGAGCATACATTTTTACAGTGGGAATTGAGTGGGAATGGAACCCCTAAACCTTTGCGGTGTTAATGTTACACTTCAGAGCCATGATGGCAAAACAGAAGTTCTAGACCCGGTATCGGAACCCGTATCAGTACTGAAAAATGCCAGCAATCTCCAAGCCTAAACATTCTCAACTCCAACTAACACCGTGACACAGACCCACAGCATGGCAACCTTACAATAGGCTATTTTATGAACATGACAATAGGCAATTCTACTGCTTTCACAATAGTTTCTCTCATGGAGCTGCCCGTCGTTCAGTTGTTGTTCAGTTGTCTCTTCAGGTCAATCTATGAAACACATTTCCACTTCATCATTGACAACTATTGGTTGAAAACATATACAAAAAACATACTCTCCCCCAAGCCTTCGGCTGGTGGAGACAATCAAATCAATAAAGTTTATATTTTTTAAATACTACTGTTAGTTCAGATACAATAATACCTTACTACTAATAATTATGTCTCCACTTGTATTTTCATTGCAGTTACCTATTAGGACGTGCAGCCAGGGACCAGTAGGGGTTAAGTTTGGGACTTTCTGATTACCAGAGGGCCTCCGCTATGGCTGTCCTCTAAAACAACTCTAAACCTAGGTTCTACATATTGCTCCATAACAGCACAAGTGACAATTACATCACATTCTGACTCCAGAAGCAGAGGAATGCTGCATAACATAGTTTTCACTGATGCTCTAGTGACTCTAATCTCATATAGCACAGGGGATTGTTATGCCTTATTTTTACTTATTTGCACATTGTGCAAATAAGTAAAAACAGCAGATCTACAAGATCTGCAGCACGAAGTGTTGTGAACTTGTAGATTAGCTGTTTTCACCGCAAACAGGCAAACTGCACAATGTATTATCATGCATGAGCTGTAATACTGACATGTAGATTTGTACAGTTTGTAAAGTTTTCATAATACATTTTGTTTGCTATAATTAATTGCAGCTCTGCATAATGGAAAATGTGTACTAATGCAGTGATGTCATTACGTGCGCATCCCGCATCAAAAACTCATTCAAGTCGCCCAGGGACTCATTCATGTCATGGTCCTGGGGTCCCGAGGATGCGCCTCCATTGGAGTCCATGTTAAAATAATTTACCGGGTCGCTGTAAAAGAAAAACATTTTAAAATTCCACAGACACCACCATTGCTCATGGGTGAAAGCATCCTACTTTACCCTACGTTAACACAAATAAAATCCACGTAGAAAGTCTTAAACAGGCGATAGAAACGTCAATGTTTTGATTCCACCGACGTCCGACGCCATTTTGCGCGCCCGAATTCATTAGGGGCATATGTTTTAGTAGTTTTAGTAGTTCTAAGTTCAAACATTAGCCAAATTGTAAAATAAATATAAGAGATAGGCAAACATTTTGAAAATAGCCGATCTACAAGCTCACAGCGCTCGAAAACATTACTATTGAGGACTCATAAAACTTTTCTGGGACCCATTTGAATGACCACCTGTGGGTCCCGGGACCCATTACATTGAAAACCTAGTAACATCACTGCTAATGTACCGGTAGCACTAAAACAATCAAGAACCATGTGTATGCATTAATGTGAAATATCTTCATCACAGTGTTTTGTCAATATATACTGTCGCCCTGCATACACAATATTGTACAAAATAAATAAACAAATTGTGTGTGTGTGTGTCACGTGTGTGTGTGTGTGTGTGTGTGTGTGTGTGTGTGTGTGTGTGTGTGTGCGCGCAGTGTGTGTGCACATCATGTGACACTGGCACTGTACATTTATCATCTCACTTTTTTTGGAGCTGTGTGCAGCTCCCTATACGTGGCTGTGTGGGTCTGTCTGTGTGTCTGTCTGTGTGTATGTAGCCTGACTTCGGCGCGTAACTAGTGCCGCACCATTTACGCCACTCGCGCAATATATACATCAAAATGTGCGGCTAGGCCGGGAATGGTGTTCTATTACCTTTCGTTCCGATCCGCCTTACCATGCCGACGTAATCGGCAAAAAAACGACGCTTAATTGTCCCCATTGACTTATAATGGGACAATGCAAGAAATCACTTTCAAGTATTTTTCTCTCGTAAACCATAGGAGCTACAGTTTCAAACCTCGGAGAGGAGATTCATAATGATTTTAAGAATGAATCGAAAAATAATTACATCACTCGGCCTCATGGTGGCGCTATAACGGCCCACTTTACGTTTTGCCCCGTAACTCTTGAACCGTAGATCGGAAAATTAAATTTCTTTTTTCCCTGGATTCCTTGGGTCAAGACGCATCTCCCCATATAGGCCACGCCCATTTGCGCCAGGATAGATTTTCCGCCATCTTGAATTTTCTCCAAAACACACTTTTTGCTCCTTTTCCTACATACTTTCTTCAAATGTCACAAAAATCGGTACACATGATCTACACACACACACACACACACACACACACACACACACACACACACAGCTCCACTTCACACGGGTGTGATTTTTCTTCCTTTTTTTGCATCCACAAAATATAGAAAGTGGGTCAGCATCAACCCTTAAACCAGCCTCGATGGGTGTTTATTGGGCCAAGGAGTGAAATCAATATGGATTCATTTCAGTTCATTTATGCATACATGTGTGATGGCACCGTCTTTGTAACGGCACAAAACCCCACAGAAACTTGAGACGCACACAGTAGCCTTTCTTTACCTCAAACACAACGTCACTGCAGCAGCTGCCACAAGCTACAACCCTGCTGTCACACCGAAAACGTTTACTTATATAATCATGTGGCTTCAAAGGTCGTAGTTAAAGCTGTATTGTTGCGCAACTGTGTGAGTGTGGCAAGTCATCTGGAAATATTCGCTTGGTGTTTTGGGTTTATTTAGGTCACATTATTCTAATAGCATTCATGGGAAAACGGTGCCATGTTTTCCCAGTAGGTCAACTGGTCAAAAGACCAAAAACAAAAAGGGCCTTTAATTTATTTTTGACCTAAATGTGGATTTCCTCTGCATTCATGTGATGCAATGCACATACAATTCCAGCAGTGTGCCTGAGTTGTATCTAAAACACATGTAGCTGAGAGCATCCTTGCTTCCTACCATATAATAGAGTGCTTCCTACACAGTAATTACTGTGTCGGGCGTCACATAATTCGATAGGACACCAACAGCGGTGAAACACCCCGGCAACTACGCGCAAACATCATCAAGTAATCGCTGCTCTCGCATTTAACGTTTCCCATGCATTATTTCAACTTCATTGTGTGAAACAACAGTAGAATATTCCATGACACCATAACGACAGCTAATAAGACAATGTTTACTCCAGTCCTTACCTCGTTCAGGCTTCAGCCTCACTCACTCACAGTGCACCAACAGTTTTAGGAAACAACATTGCCTCCTGTATCCTCCAGTTGCAGTTATCCTCGTCCAATATTTTAACTTGGAAACTTATTTTTTAAAGGGCGGCCAACGGCGGGTGACAACAATACGTTACAAACTCAAAAACGTTTGAACGACGGTGAAAAAGAAAATAAATGTTTGTTCTCGGAGCTGCTCTGTTTTGGAAACCTGTAGAATGAAGTGTTCAGTTTGTTAAAGTTGTCTCCCAGGACAACTCCGATGGGCGGGGCTTTGTTCCTCTCACTCAGGTGGACACATATAACTCTATGGGTGGAAACGATGTTTTAAAATTTAAATGGTCCCCGACTCCCCGTGAGTTCATGAAACGTGACAACTTTACAGTTTACATTAATTTAGCCTACCACTGGCTACAAATATACACACTGGCTATATTTGTCTGATTTGAATCAGTGAGTCTGGACCCAAAAGTGGTTGCGAGATGCTATGTTCTTGCTTGTTCTGTTTGACACTTTAATATTAGAACAGCATTGGCCTCTGTATTAACAGGCTAGTTGAAAATACATTTTGTATTAGGCTATGTGATTATTTCGGTCACAAAAAAAACATGTTTTTCTCCAATAGGACTGCTATATTATATTTTTTCCAAAATATTTGCATCCAACATTCGTACATTATGTTGAAACGGTTCACGTTTATTTTCGCATCTATTTTGGTTATTATTTCATAGACAGATAGATCGTTGAATGCAGGACAACAATCTCTTGTGGTTTGCACTGCTCTCTAGTGGTAAAGGAGGGTAACTACACTTCTACAATACATACACACACACACACACACACACACACACACACACACACACACACACACACACACACACACACACACACACAATATTGTAAATTGAGACACATTTAATTTAATATTGTGTGCTACTTTTTTATTAATCAAAATCTATATTGGAGTTAAATCTCACATGAACTTGATGTAGGGTGTTTCTGTAGGCCTATGTGTGTATACAATGGCAGATTTCCCTAATTAAAGAAGGTCAGAAAAGAGTGTCTAACCTTTAAAATACAAGTAGTTGTACTGTTTGCCTTTGTAATGCATTACAGCACACTCACTGTCAGAGACTGGGAGACAGACAAAGACGACAATATAGTCTAATTTATGCTTTGCCGCTTGATGGTGCCACTCAAAATAACTGATTTACAAACAAAAGTATAAATTAGGCTTACCATTAGAAATACTTGTTTATAGGCCTTCTCAAATAATTGTCTGTTGCCTCAAAGAGCATGCAGGCCTAATTTATGCTCCGTCAACTGAAACTAACAGAAAATAAGAAATGTCAAGAATGACATTGTTTTTTAAAGGGGAATAAATATGTCAAGTTACTAATACTATTCAACACTCTGTTTGGTCTGTCTGTCATTCAGTCGTTCAGTCAGTCAGTCAGTCAGACAGACAGACAGACAGACAGACAGACAGACAGACAGACAGACAGACAGACAGACAGACAGACAGACAGACAGACAGACATACTGTCTGTCTGTCTGTCTGTCTGTCTGTCTGTCTGTCTGTCTTTCTGTCTGTCTGTCAGCCACCAAGTCAGACAGTCAGTCTATCGGTCAGGATAGTAGAACCAATTCTGGGGCTGTATCTGTAATGACAAGATGGTTTGCATATAGTGCATACTTCCTTACTTATTCTACTTTTATTTTAAAACTAGGCTATTGTTTGAATTCTCTAGAAGAAGTGCTCTTCCATGCACAGGTCTCCACCAGGTCAGGTTGGTTATTGTGGCCACCTGGTGGCGCTATAATAGGCAAATGTGAAAAGGGTGATGGGTTTCTCCGGCCTTTCACTGCAATCGGACGCTGCATTCATGATTTGAGGCATTTTATTCCAAAATGCTGTTTTGCCAAAGTCGAACTGCTGGTGGTGCTAAATGTGACAAGGGTGGCATTTGTTCCTTGACTTTGTGAAGCTGCGTTCATGATTTGAGTAATTTGTTCGAAACGGACCAATCATACAAACTTTGGAAGCCAATGTTAGCCAATTAGGATGGATTATGGAAAATGACGATCACATGACTGTAGAGATACTGTCGTGTCTACCGATTTGTGAGTATTGTCCAAAAATGTGTTTTGCTAAAAATGGACCTCATGGTGGCACTAGAACAGGCCCCAGGTCCACGGACGGACGGACGGACAGACGGACACACACACACACACACACACACACACACACACACACACACACACACACACACACACACGGACAGACATACACACAGACGGACGGACAGACAGACAGGGTGCAAAACAAAAACATAGTCTCGCCCTGCCTTCGGCCTGGTGGAGACAACAACATTGTGTAGCAGTACCCCCTACCCCGGCTGTGAAGACAATTTGTGTTGTTCAGTCACTAGATGGAGTTGTCCCTGGCAGAGCAGGACAGGCAGTTCAGTTGATCCCATCAATAGGGATTTACTGTTTGCACACACACACACACCACGCGTGTGTCCAGGCATGCTCAATCACGTGATTATGTGTAGCCTATAGATGTCTGTCAGCAGTGTCAGCTTACTGTACCAGTATCTGTTTCAATAAACTAAGGCTGGTGGACCTTCTGCACTCACCCAAACAAATTCCCAGTGGAAGTTCAAAATCAGTACCATATAATAAGGGTGTCAAGCTACCACCATCTCTTGACACAAATGTAGCCTTAGCAGATCTAGGATCAAATCACACTCCACCGGGTTCTTCTTTAGCCTCTGCAGTGCTTCCCTGTCATATTTCTAAACTGGACAAGTAGTACACAAGGGAAATTGGAAATATAGCACCAACACTACCCAACTCATCACTACTTCCCCATAATCTTGCATAAAATCAGTCAAATTCCTGTGTGCATTAGGCTCTGGGATGGCCAACAATACGTGGGCCAATAGGCACAATGAACTGACAAAGGCACATGGATGAAGGACAGAGACAAAAAGAGAAGGGGACAGTCAAGGAAGTTATGGTAAAGTTACACAGACACAACCCAACACACATAAAGCTTAATAACCAGTAAGACACCTAAGGTCGAAAAGCAGGACGGAATTTGCACAGGACAGAATTAATTTGCAAGTGTAATTCGAGTTGCGGTTGGTTGTTTAAGTTGGACAAAATGTTTCCCAAATATGGATATGACTGATTTCTGACATCATAGTTGACACAATGATACTCACACAATATGTCCATAGTATGGGCATTCAAAGCTATGGGCTTAGTATTGATGTCATGCAGGGATCTATACTGTATGGGCATACAAGGGACAAGGACGGAATGTGATGTCACAATGTGATGTCACAACAATGTGATGTCGGTCACCAAACAGCCAGCACACTTGTGCTGCAGGAACCAACACACAAGCATCGATTACAAGGGCATCCTACACCTAGCTATGTGGTGGACGTACTAAAGAAAGATGCAGGGGTAGAAAGTATGTGCGAGCTAGCCAGATGTATGAAGGACAGATGACTGAAGACACTGCTGGAGGGCTTGTCCGAAGATGACCTAGAGAGAGAGGTCAACAAGAACTCATTTGTGTGTTAAATGTCACAGCTCATATCAAGGGTTTACATTGGCTTCATATTCTGGATTATTTGCTTTAAAAATGCATGACATAAGGGCTCCCCACGGGTCCCCAGAGCACGTGATTGGTGGGTGGAAGTGCTGGACAGTGTGACAGGTAAGAGGGCGGGACTCTGGGAGGAGGGGTTACACAGAGAGTGGCGAAGACAGAGAGCATGAGGTCTAAATTTAGCCAATGGCTCTGTTGGGGTGGAGCTAATCCTCTTTGCACTCAAATTATCTGGCCTTGGGATTAGGGAGCTTTGCGTCTATGGAAGACATCTACTCTCTAGAGTCTATAATGACGTCCCAGTAGCAGAGCATACCAAGTACACTGGTTGTGGGGGGGACAGCAAAACTGTGCTACACATGTAACTCTGTATTGATGGTACAGTATGTTTTCCAGGAATAATGTGATGCTGATTTAAGTGTGGACTAAAACACACAGACACACACAGGCACGCACGCACGCACGCACGCACGCACGCACGCACGCACGCACGCGCGCACACACACACACACACACACACACACACACACACACACACACACACACACACACACACACACACACACGCACGGTTTCCTGTGCACGTGATTACATTTCTACCATTGAGCTACAATAGAGCCTGCCTGCTTGCTCAGGGGATACATTTAATCTGACCATCAGGTCAAAGTTCATGTCAGATCCTGTGTCTATGGTAAGACATGACCTTTGACACGATCTGAGTGTCTCGATAGAAGAGCAGGGAGATAACACTTGCTGATATGATATCCACCCCAATTGTATAAGTTCTGGATCCGATGATGGCTGTTATTAACCAGCCATTCAACCACCAAAGCTGCAGTCCCAGACACATGTACAGTATATGCAGAGAAAATCTGGCCCGGCCTTGACATCATAATCTTCAACCCTGAGAGGCCGGGGTTCAAGCAGTCTGCCATGGAATGTTGGGAGACTGACCAGTGGTTACTTGCCCGCCATATTGGAAGAGTGACGTATAAAGTCACAAAATCTGATATATATTCTACTTTAGATCAAGACATTAGCACTTTAGTTTTGACTGCAGAATTGGCTTCACGTTATGAACTCTTTGGTTCAAAAGGCATTGCACCTTTATGACAGGCCAATATCAAAGCGTGTCCTCTTCCTTAGTGTGTTGTCGGCGGAACCCGGTTGCTTTTAAAACTCTAGTGGAGCATACCATTAGGTCTTTCATGGGACAGTCCTGCAATACTTCCTGTGGGGATGAGCCTAGGGCTGGTGGTGGTGGAAGGGTGGGGGGGATCGTGAGGTTGAAGCCTAATCCATCTCTCAGCAGCACTGTCGGCCACAGGCTAAACTACACTGACATGAAGGCTCTACAAACACCGATTGGATTTTAATCTTTTATTTATTTTAGTTAGTATTTTATATTTCTGGTGTTAACCATTTTTTTACACCCCTTCAACATCACAGGATATCTGTTTACAATTTTGACATCAAGGGAATGACAAGTTGGGTAAGTTGTACTTTTATTTGTACAAAAACAAAGAAATAAGTTTCTGTTACAAAAGTACTGTTGTTATCAAAGTACAAATATTTAAGTCATTCCGTCTTCATAGTGTCATGATTTGTTCTTTTGGAAAGAAAGAATAACTAGCCTATACAATGTTTTATTAATATTTGCACTGGAAATCACAGAAAAAGAGCAAATATGCCAACCTTTATAAATAATGCACCAATTCTGTTTGTGAGATATGGTTGCATAATTATTCATGTTAATTATGTGTATTTATTCATTCATTTCCAGTCAATTAATCTAAAATACTACATGCAACAATATTCCACCAGTTAATATTATATTTAACAAGAAATATCTCTTTCAAAAAGTATATTATTTAGTTTAACACTTGATGAGTAAATGCGTGATGTTATTCCAGTGTTATTGCGACAGTAGGTCGCAGTTAACTATGAAAACCGGCACATCTTGTCCGTACGTATCTTCGTAACGCCTTAATGTCTATAGCTGCTGTCCTGTTTGTTGACATTGTGACATCATATTGTTGTGACATCACCTCATCAAAGATCAAACCCTGGATATCCATACATGGAGACTACTGCCCTAGATCTCCATATATGGAGCTGACCTCTACATCTGAGTCCCAGATGATGCCCTGTTAGGGTAACCACACTAATATAATCCCTTTTATACCCATCAATATTAAGCCCATATCTGGGAATTCCCATACAATAGAATCCCTTTTATGCCATCAATATTAAGCCCATATCTGGGAATGCCCATATTGTGTCAGTTTAACCAGTTTGGTTGCCATGACACAAGTCACACTAAATTATACGTCTTTGTCCCTTTTATGCCCATATATGGAGATCCCTGCCTTCTACATCTGATTCCCAGATACAATAGAATAGTATATAAAGGAGTCCACTTCTCAAACTATAGACTATCTTGGAAAATGTAATTATTACCTGAATTAAGGTGTTTATTCAATAGCCCTAAATTATAGGATCCAGAACACTGGATTATAATGTTATTTTGTCAATGAAGGACTTTAATGACCATTCATCAAAAGAGCAGGACCTATTTATTTTCAGTGGTAGATATCATTGTTTGTTGTTGTCGTTGTTGCTGCTGTTGTTGTTTAAACTGAACTAAACCTGTGGACTGTGATGTCTGAAGTTTGATTGTTCAGTAATCCAAACACATTGTGCAATGCATCGATCAGGAATATGTTTAGGGCCCTGAATGAAAGGAAATGTTAGGACATCTTACTGCAGGTACAAAACTAAATGACGATTGTGAGGTTTGTCTCTGGATTTCATTTTGTGACTGTTAGTTAAAATCTCATAGCTATCTCATAGTTCATTCTAGCATCACACTAGCATCACACTCACTTAGCCTGTGGCCTCTGTGGCTCTGACCTTTGTACTCCATATGCCTGATTAGTAACAAGGCCAGTGTCTCACACTGAAAATAGCCGATCTACAAGCTCACAGTGTGCGCAGTGTTGTGAGCTTGTAGATCAACTATTTACGGTGTGAGAATCGCAGTGTGCAACCAAGTATAAATCAGGTTTTACCTACTATTGTAATATTGTCTTGCTAATTAATTTGTGGCTGATCTGAGAACTGAAGCTTATTATACAGTTACATTTCTTGTGGGTTGTTGCGACTATCACTCTGGGTGATCAGCCTGTATAAATGCCTAAAGTGTTTTGTGTAACATGAATATAAATCCCTTAACAATGTTGTCATTTAATCTCATAGGATCAACAATCTATGACCATTGCACAGCCTGAGCAGATGGTGCATTTGTACTCTCACTCAGAGCTAAATCCACATAATGATTTTATTATCTACAAATGGTACTTTTTGTACCTTTTGTTTGTTTGGACTACTTGCTCTGCCCTGAATGGAAAGATCTCTGTTTCAAGAGAGCTTCTGTTCAGTTACCAAAATGCTACACATCACACGTGATAGATCAAATTACCATTAATGTTTTAAAATGCATTTAAAGGACGACTTCACCCATTTTCAACCTACCGGTATCTCCATATAATTGGTCATCCTCACTAATACTACTCTTCAAAAATGTAAAAAGAACTCACTCTGTATCTTAGAGGAGGGCTGTCTATAGTTTGGAAACTCGCCTACCATCATTCTTAGGCAGATTTAAAAAAAGATTTTTATAAACATGAGAACAATGCCATTCATTATAGAATGCTAACTTTTCAGGGGTAGAAATCAATGTTGTCACTGGTAGGCAGGTTTCTGAACTGTCCACAGCCCTCCTATGAGAGTAAATGAGACACAGACAAAATAGACAAAAATGGTGCCTTGTTATCGAGCATTAGTGAGGACCAATTATATAAAGATAGGTTGAAAATGGGGGAAGTTGTCCTTTAACCTCCTAAACCCAATACTTGGTTGACCGGATTAAAGCCTCTATACTAGACCCCCTGTTTTCAATCTACACTGTTAAATATCTTTGCCGAAAAACGTGTGAGCTGTAGATCTGCTATTTTCGGCGAGAATAGGGATGCTACAGGGTTCAAATGATTAGTCAAAATTAAAGTGTATCCCACAAGCCACAACTAAGGCAAACTCTTTCCTTTGTGATTGTATTAATGAATGGCATCCATACATACGCAATATATTATTGCCATTTTCTGAGAAAATGACCCACAGTGAGTGATTACCATGCAGGTCAGTCACAGAAATCATCAGAGGTACTGACCAATGATCTCTACAGGCCTTCAGAGGGATTATGATGAAGTCACTAGAATATGTTATACAGTATACATTTATGTAAATTAATCTATTTCTTTTTTTTTTTTTTAAGGGAACACCCTTTTTTTACTGAGATAGTAGAAAAGCTGGGAGGGATACAGACAGTGCAGGAGAGACAGACAGCAGTAAAGCTTTGAGGGAGAGAGTGAGGGGGAGACTGACAGTAGGGAAGCTGTGAAGGAGACCGTGTAGTGGAGATGCAAGATAGAAGACTGACAGAATTCAATCCTAGACCAAGAGGGTTAAACTTATGTGGTTCCAGAATTAGAGTAACTATTTAGTGTATGAGCAGTTGCAGGACAGTTTACTATTTAATAAGACACATGCATGCAGTTAGTTGAACTATTTATATTTTTAAAAACAAATACATTTTGAGGGACATTATTCTTGTTAATGTAACGAGAAACAGTTTTTGAAAATAACAAAAAGAACAGATCTACAAACAATACATCACGATGCGACTCATTGTGAGCTTGTAGACTGCTATTTTCACGATTTTTACTTGACACTGTCACCGTTGTACGATCATTGATTTTGTCATTATAAAGAAAATCTATTTCGAATTGTTACTAAATAGTCATTTAGAACTGGAGTTGAATGTCAAGTCTTGGAACAAAAATCTGTGTTGAAGTATTTGTAGTGAATTGACAGTGAAACTCATTCTGCTCAGACGGTTATGATGAGCACTCATGGGAGAGTAGTTAGGGGTTAAGTGCCTTGCTCATGAACACTTTGACACATAGACCAGGGCGGTGAGGTGAACCGGTGAGCTTCTGATTGCCAGACAGCCTCTCTACCCACTAAGTCTCGCCTAACACGGACATTCTATGCCCCCGGCAAATCTCACCGGGTTCTCCGGCGTCTGGAATGGACGCGGAGGGGGACATGACTCCTGACATGACGAGTGATAAACCATAGGGATTTTATAATTATAATGGATAGGCCTAAACAAACCAGTTCACATGAACAATACTGATGTAAAATAAGATATCTGAATGGCTACATATTTTATATACAATTAAAATGTCGTGAACCACAGTTACAGGCTTTTCTTCTTGAAATGCCTGGATCCCGTGGCTACCCACTAAGCCACCGCCGTAGCCAGAGTGTTGTAGGCTATTAGGGTTTGCAGGTTTATTTTCACAGGAAAGGTTTGCTGAGCATGGATTGGATGATCTTTTTTTTTTTTTTTTCAATAACTGCTTCACAATCTTTTTTTTTTGTTGCCTTTTCTGCCTTTATTGATAGCGAACCATAGACTGACAGGAAACAGGGAGAGAGATGGGGAGTGACAAGCAGCAAAGGCTCCCGAGATCGGGAGTCAAACCCACAACACGCATAAGCAGCCTTGGTGCCCGGACCGCTAGACTAGCCGCCCGGGCGGCCGGGCCACTGCTTCACAATCTTACAGTAAAAATCGAACCTCGGTTCGAAGTGGAGCGGTGAATCTGAGCAGCTATACTGTGTGTGTGTGTGTGTGTGTGTGTGTGTGTGTGTGTGTGTGTGTGTGTGTGTGTGTGTGTGTGTGTGTGTGTGTGTGTGTGTGCCTGCACAACAGCGCCCCTCCTTTAACATGTGTGGCCAATCAAGGTATTGCCAGGCTACGGACATAGCCAGCCACATAGCCACATAGCCAGCCACATAGCCACATAGCCAGCCACAGACATACCTGTCTATTGGGAGCGCTTTCACCGCTCCAAAAAGAAAACCTGAGCAGCCCAGTATGAACACAAGCCTTCTGCCCAGTAACAACAGTACTCTTCTATCCTGGTGGCTATTGACCCATTCCACAAGGGCATTCGTGTTGTACAAAGATATTATATGCTAAGTAAAATACCACAGAATTGATTTGTCACTCCCAATATACTTTAGTGGATTGCTTTCTCAGACACAAAGGCGTTTGGTAAAGGTTATTTGTGAAATTGCTGTTTCCTCTCCTAATTTGCAGGATGGTCTATTTGTTTCATGTTCATATTGATTTTCAGGGTCCAGTGGCACACTTTGACTTCAAAACTTTAACCCATTAAGACCCGAGGCAGAGGCCTTCAAAATCAGTAGTTCTCAGTCTTCTCACACTTTCAATATTTATCAAAAATGTTTAAAAATAGCAGATGCACGCTATTTTTGAATAGTCAACGCAAAAATCTAAAATAATGACACAGATGCTTTCCCAATTTTAATGGGATACAAACTAAGCAAGATAATGAGTTAGACAAGAGACTTCAAACTGTTGTGTTAAGATACGTATACACATAATAAAAAAATCCATAGCAATGTCTTCCTTTAAACTTTGAAATAACATTTATATTGACTATTCACTGAAGCGTAATAAATGTTTATTTATTCATATAAGCACTATCTTTTCAACAGAGAAAAGTATAAAGTCAAAGAGAGAGATAGAAGTCACAGAGGAATTGAGATTTCTTAGGAGGCGCAAACAGAAAGAGAAACAGAGAAAGAGAAATAAGGAAGTAATGACTGAAAGATAGATAACATACAGTTAACACCAAGACAGTGATGCTTTGTAAAAAGCCAGAAATGACTGTTCTTCTTTTTACAGTTCTGTGACCTGCAGTGCTGGTATGTCAAGTTCAAAACTGCTCTTTCCAAAATAGTATAACAGACAGGTCCATCCTATCACAGCCAGCCACCTATACTGTAAACGTCTGGCTGCTGGTTTAGATTTCCCTCCCTCTGTAGGTAGCAATATCTACTTAAGCACTCATTCATCCTGAATGAAAGTGATCAATAAAAGTAGTAAACGTATATCTTATCTTATCTGCCACCAGCATTTCCCTTTTGAACTCACAACAAAGATGAGAGGAAAAGCTGGTGCTCTTGTTGACTAAATTAAAAAATGTCTGTAAAGTTGTTTTGTTAAATATAAAACAATCTCTGTCTGTCATCAACTCACAGGGGGTAGATGGTAGTGAGGGTGTTATTGTGTTGTTCTTTCTTGATGATATAGATGATGGTGATGAAGCTAGTTGTGTAAATGTTTCATGATGCTGTCAACCTTGACTAACTATGTTGACGTTGTTTTACATAAGGTTGATTAATTCACCCTTTGTCAAGTCCCGCCCGTTGTCCCGCCCCGCTTTACACCCATTGGTTGCTGTGTCTTGGTGGGACACTCGGTGGGTCACTCCATCCACTTCCATTTTAATTCAGTTGCTTCATATTGTTATTCTGTGTGTTCAATTCTAATTTCAAACTTGGTTTCAGTAAAATGGAGCTATAGTGACTCAGAATGTTTTTAAATGTTTTTATTTCTCCAAAAAAATATGTTTTAGCAAATTCAACATAAAAAAGGCGGAACCAGGGCAGGACAAGGCAGATAGGTCCTGCTGGTTGGTTAGTCAGGGACCAACCAGAAGACTAACAAAGGGTGAATTGTATTATGAATTATATTAGTTTCCTTTAGTTATTTTCGGGAGAATATTGGTGACATGCTGAACTTAAATGATGTCCTGAAACTAAATCTTTCTTGTATGCAGCACTTTATTCAGCACCTAATACTTGTATGCAGCATTCATGCTTTTATTTTTGTATGAGACTCTAGAATTGGAAGGTCAACTTGAGACCACTGTTGTTTTTCCTCAGTCTGAGTTTCTTTGATGTATGTAGGCTTTTTGAACTTTATCGTCTCGTATCTGTGTCTTGCTGCAAAAACAATTGCCCTCCGGCGACATATAAAGCTGAAAGACTGGGAGAATTACATTAGAGTTATTTTAATCAAAATATAAAGAGAGATATAGAGATGGAGTGGAGTGAGACAGAGAGAGAGAATGAGAGACAGGGAAGGAGAGGGAGTGAGGCGAGCACGCAGTCTAACAGTATGAGTTATGTAAGCTCCATCTGTGCCTACAGTAAGTAGTCCTGTACACTGACACCGAGAACTACAGCAGTAGGACAGTGAAGGACAACATTACCTAGCTACAGTCATTCAAGGCCTCACATTTCTTCTTACTTACTGTTATGTAGAAATACTTTGTTACAGTATAGGTCCTGTATTCAAACTTTTACTTGAGAAAAATAACAAGAGCTTTGGCATCAAAATATACATCCAGTAACTAACCTAAAAGTCAGTAAAGTTATCAATCATCATCACAAGCATTTGAATTGTATTAAGCATTAGCAGCTGGTAAAGGTGGGCTGATTTTAATTACATTGTACTGCTTTGTATGTAAAAATAAGAAATATATAAAAGATATGTGAAAACGAATGAAGGGAGGTATCCTTGTCCCACTGGCAGTGTCCACAACAATTTGAATATACTGTATCATACATTACCATCATGTTCATACATACATACTTCTGATCTCCATGGCACAGATAACTTGTACTCTTTCTATTGGTTGACTGTATTGTTGGCGATGTAGAAAGTGATAGTCTATGCTTGCACCTGTAAGTTCTTCTGGAGGAGTGACTATGATGTAAATACATATATTGTGCTTGCAGTGCACAATGGAAGTTTACATTAAAAAGCCATTAACTGCTGTGTTTGTCAGAGACACTCTGCAGTGCCATACAATATGTCCCATTATTCTAGTGAAAATCATTTTCTACACCTACTCCTATGGATTTTTCATTACTGTTTTGGGAATTCAATGGCACTGTCTTGTCTGGGCTTGTTTTCTGTTCTGGGAGCATTAAATGGATTTTTCACACTCCTCTCCAAACACCATAATCCATCACTGCCATTGCCACACAGCTCTGTCTGCTTTGACAGAAACACGCTCCCTCAGTCTTTCCGTCATTCAGTCAGTCACCTTTATGAATTCCATCACAGGGAAGCAATAATCTGAAGTAGAGGAAAAGCTAGTGAGAGAGAGAGAGAAAGAGAGAGAGAGAGAGAGAATGAAATTTCCAGTCTCTTAAGCTGGATTAAATTCACCAGCACTCTTGTTCGCCATATGACAACAGGAGGGATTGCCCCCGGTGTGGGTGGGTGCAGTGCACCTACACCCAAACTAGACTGACTTCCTGTCTGTCTGTCTGTCTGTCTGCCTGCCTGCCGGTCGGTCGGTCGGTCGGTCGGTCGGTCGGTCTGTCTGTTTGTCTGCCTATGTGTGTACTTTTGTCTACCTGCCAGTTTGTTATTCTGATGTCTGTCTTTGTACTTACCAAACCCAGGCAGAGCCAAATTAAACCATGTCAAACTAAACTCAACTGTACGTTGAAGCCTTCTCTGCCAAAACTAAAGCAGAACAAACCTTTCTTCTGACATCCTGTATGCACACAGAAGAAGCATTTTCTAACTTACTACATCATACAGAACCCATAATCATACTGAACCCATACAGAACTGCCACGCACCGCCTACCGTTGAACTTTAAAGATAATGTACCGTATGTCATTACCCTGCCATGTCTGTCTGTGTCCAGAGCTAATCTCACAATCACTGGATCGATCAGCGGCAGCGCCAGATTTATTTTGTATACTGCCAGTAGGTCATAGTTCTCACATGTTTTCAAGTCAATAGGTCTTGGATCAGGCTAAAACCAAGCCTATATTTGGAGTCATAGATCATAGCTACTGTACATCATAGACTGGGCTGGCGACATGAATTCCAATATCCACAGAGGACCATGTACTGTATATCCTGAGATACACATGATTCTTTTTCGTGATAGGATCCCTCAAGTTATACCGGCTGGAATCGAGTTTTCTGATGACAAATGGACCTAATGCAAAAAAAGAAAGAGAAAAAGTTATGTTTCTTTGCCTGGAACTCCCTTAATAGCTGCACACATCACTAACTGATTATGCATATCTGGTTGAAGTACCTGCGTCTTGATTCATTAGGACTTGCACTACTTTCTACTACTTACTCTTGTCTAACAAACCCTCCCCTGTTTAGGTCCTTCACCCTGTCTGTGCTCCATGAATGGCTCCTTGTACAGTGCTAGCCGATCATTGATGCAGGGGACTGAGGGACAGACCTTCTAGGTGACCAGGAAATGACAGTAATCTCTCTCTGGACAAGGAGGATTAGAACAGTTGTATGTGAGTGCATGCGTGCGTGCGTGCGTGCATGCGTGCGTGCCTGTGATGGAATATGTATTATATTTGCTATACATACATTTTGATTCACTGATTCACTGATTGATGGACATGATGTTTATACAGTATGTAAGGACTATAATGTATTGCTGGAGGCTGACAGTAAGATGATCACGTCAAGTTAAATATAGAGATAAATTCAGAGACCTGACATGCAGTACAGACTAGTACTGCATGTCATCTAGAGTCAGAGTGTCTAGACTAAAGTGTATTCTGAAATGTCAGCGCTATGCTATATGTAAAGTATTCCAGAATGACAGGTCTACATGTTTGGGGCAATGAATGTCAGGACTATGTGCACATCTTGTAGACAGAACTATTCCCAAAATGGGAAAAGGGTCCCAGGTTCAAACGCCAGTCAGCCTTTTGTGTTCTGTCCCTCAAGCAAAAAGAGCAGAATGTATGATAATGTACGTACCGTATAAACCGTGCTCAAGTGTCAAGTGGAAATTAGATTGTGTTTAGCATATGCTAAACACAAGTACTGCAGTCAGGAATAGAGTGCACAGTACTATTCCTTAGGGCAGTGCAGACAATACAGAGGTAGTCTAAAACAGAAAACATGGTATTTTCACGTAGCGAGATGATCAGAGATCTTAAATTTGCCTACTGATCTGGTGACATCTAAATTCAGTGAATGGGCTGAAACTGGTTGGAAAACAACATCACAGTAATACAAAATCTTTAGGGTGTTCCTTCAGGGAGCGTTTCGCTGTTACTACGTGTCATCTGTTCGACACCCAACTCTAACCCTTACCCTAAACCTAACCTCTGTGGGGTGAGTCGCTAACCCTCCCGACTCTCCTTTGTCGAAATGACGGTCGTTCGAAAGATATATAGAAGATTTATATATGGGATGGTATCAGGACTGATTTTCAAAGCAGTGAGCGTTTTAGTGCTGGTTTTCTCCGGCATCTAAGCCAATTAATTGAATTTCCCCAGACAAATCAGTAGGCGGATATTGTCTGGCTATGCGAGACTAGGTGCATACATGGCTGTCATGTACCTTAACACAGCAAACCTAATATGATAACATCTACAACAGAAGAACAAAGTAACAGTGAAAAAGTTTTAAAATCTGATTAGAAAACAGACACAACAATCAGCCCTTTAATCAGGCCGATTTGTGGTTTTACCTATAACTCCACCGATCAGTTTCAAACTTTGTAAGCGCACTCCCTAGAGGCTAAGGATAAACCTTTACCCTGCATTTTTCACATCAGCCTTTTATAGCGCCACCTTTGGGCCGACTAATGTAAAACACATTTTTGGATATTACTCCTTGAGATTTTATCCAAAAATCACGCAAATCGGTACACAGTATCTCTATAGTCATGTGATCAAGTCCGATCCGTCTGTATTTCATATTCCATCCTGATTGGCTAATATTGGCTTCCAAAGCTTGCAGGATTGCTCCGTTTTTGAACAAAATGCCTCAAATCATCAACGCAGCTTGCGATTACCGTGAAATTTGCCACACATATTCCCACTAGGTCAAGGAACAAATGCTACCTTTTTCACATTGGCCTGTTATAGCGCCACCAGCAGGTAGACTTTAGCAAAACTCCTTTTTGGAACACAATGCTTCAAATCATGCATGCAGCATCAGATTGCCATGAAAGATCTAAGGTGAAGAACATATGCCACCCTTTTTACATTGGCCTATTATACAGTAGCACCACCAGGACGCACGGCCTGGTGGAGACCTGTGCTCGGAAGAGCACTGCTTCTAGTTGCACTTTGCGTTTGGGATTTGAGGCATTTTGTGGCTCAATCCTACAAACTTTGGAAGCCAATCTTAGCCAATCAGGATGGAATATGCAAATTCGGACAGATCCGTGTCGTTCACATGACTGTCGAGATACTGCCTACCGATTTGTAGGATTTTTGGACAAAATCTGTAAGAGTAGTGCACAGAAATGTGTCTTGCGAACATCGGCCACTAGGTGGCGCTAGAAAAAGCCCATTTGAAAAATTTAGGGCAGAGGTTCTAGATTGGCATGAGTGGCATCCAGGGAATGTGTGTGCTCACTTTGGCAGCGACCGGGCCAACGGCGACTGAGATTAGCTGCACACAAACTGCGAGGACGCACGGACGGACGCACGGACACACGGACGGATGGACGGACGGACGGACGGACGGACGGAGGGGAAAACATACTCTCCCCCAAGCCTTCGGCTGGTGGAGACAACTAGAAGCAGTGCTCTTCCGAGCACAGGTCTCCTCCACCAGGCCAGGCGTCCTGGTGGTGCTACTGTATAATAGGCCAATGTAAAAAGGGTGGCATATGTTCTTCACCTTAGACCTTTCATGGCAATCGGACGCTGCATGCATGATTTGAAGCATTGTGTTCCATAAATGTGTTTTGCTAAAGTCTACCTACTGGTGGCGCTATAACAGCCCAATGTGAAAAAGGTAGCATTTGTTCCTTGACCTAGTGGGAATATGTGTGGCAAATTTCACACTAATCGCAAGCTGCGTTGATGATTTGAGGCATTTTGTTCAAAAACGGAGCAATCCTGCAAACTTTGGAAGCCAATATTAGCCAATTAGGATGGAATATGAAATATCAGACGGATCGGACTTGATCACATGACTATAGAGATACTGTGTACCAATTTGCATGATTTTTGGATAAAATCTCAAGGAATAATAGGAATACATTTTGTTTTACATAAGTCGGCCTCCTGGTGGCGCTATAAAAGGCTGATGTGAAAAATGCAGGGAAAGGGTTTTTCCTTAGCCTCTAGGGAGTGCGCTTACAAAGTTTGAAACTGATTGGTGGAGTTATAGGTAAAACCACAAATCGGCCTGTTATAGCGCCACCATGAGGCTGATTTAAAAAAAAATAGGATGGCATTTCTTCCTCGACCTAGTGGGAACGTGTGTGCGCGATTTCATGATAATTGCACTTTGCGTTTGGGATTTGAGGCATTTTGTTCAAAACGGCTCAATCATACAAACTTTGGAAGCCAATCTTAGCCAATCAGGATGGAATATGCAAAATCGGACAGATCCGTGTCGATCACATGACTGTCGAGATACTGCCTACCGATTTGTAGGATTTTTGGACAAAATCTGTAAGAGTAGTGCACAGAAATGTGTTTTGAGAACATCGGCCACTAGGTGACGCTAGAAAAGGCCCATTTGAAAAATTTAGGGCAGAGGTTCTAGATTGGCATCCAGGGAATGTGTGTGCTCACTTTGGCAGCGACCGGGCCAACGGCGACTGAGATTAGCTGCACACAAACTGCGAGAACGCACGGACGGACGGACGGACGCACGCATGCACGCACGGACGGACGGACACACGGACGGACGAAGAGGAAAACATACTCTCCCCCATGCCTTCGGCTGGTGGAGACAATTAGACTCTTCTGCAAAGTTACACTACTCTGTGTTGCATGCAACATACAGTGTATTGTATAGTTGTATACCTCAATATAAATTATTATTTACTGCATGCATTCATGTATCCGCAAGTCCTACATGTCCTCTTATTTGGCAAAATAATGTATCTGGTTCTTTTGTAGCCTTTGTCATGTGTGATGAATGTGTTTTTGTTTTTTTAGGTTTAGCATGCTGCACAATTTAGACCAGAGGAACTAATGGTGTTTCGCTCCAGCTGTTGAGGCCCTCCAACTAAACTCATCCAAACACCATAACAGCTGCAACCTGCAGTTTCCTCTTGACACCTGGAACACACTCTGCCCTGCAGAGCAGCATTAACCGTGTGAGTATATAGACAGAGTGGGGGGGAATCGCATTTACATTTAAAGACATTTTCCGATGTAATTAAAGTGGTTTAGAAAGTAAAAACAACCAGCGTCCTTTAACCACTTAAACCCTATACTACTTAGTTGACCGGAGTCCCACTAGGGCTCTATACCAGGCAACCCAATATTATTGTTGAATCTTGAACCTCCTGTTTTCGAATATCCTCTGCAAATATAGCAGATCTACAAGCGTCACAGATCTCCTATTTTCACTGAATGCCCTAGAATAGGGATGCTAGGGCCACGATATAGTGGTTGAATATGGCCTATTGTTTCCCATACCCCCAAAACGATTGCCTCCAGTGGTCATAAAAGTCACACACAAAAAAGCAGACTGACAAAAGAAGCAGTTCCTCACTGTTTGTCTTTATAGGGGCAGCACTGACATCAACACACAGAGACAGCCCTCCGCCGTGGGATCCCCACTTAGCCAACAGACAATCAACTTTTCCCACGTGATACAACGGCTACGGTGTTGAACCACTCTTCCTCCCGGCCCTACACTCTATGCAGCAGCTATGGACGACCCCTATCAGAACAACGTCAACCAGCAAGGGACCGTTGAGGGCGGTGGAGAGTACACATACCCCGTAGAAGGCAGCGGGCCAGATGGATACCCCTACCAGACCGACTTCCCCCAGAAGGAAAAAGACGAGGACGCCGCCAGTGGAGACACCGAAGGACACGATGAAGACGAGCAGATGTACGAGGGGGAGTACCAGGGCAGAGTACCCCACCCTGATGAGATCAAGGAGGCGAGGAGGGCAGCACGCCTTGAGGCCAGGTGGGTCATCATAACTAATGATTGAAAAGGTGCATAACTGCAGTAAGGCATGGTATAAGATAAAGCTTTATTGATCCCTGGAGGGGAGTTCAGGTGTCATAGCAGCAACAACAGTGAGAATGAAATACTGAAGGGGTACAGGTACAAATAAGAGTCAATAACCAAAACAAGATAAAAATAGATATCCACGCTGGGTCTCTGAATGCATGAATATGACAGTAGTCAGACTATCATCAGTGAATATATGAATATGAGCAGTCAGTCAACAATAAGTGAATGAATGGATATATAACAGTCTATCAGGAATGAATACATAAATTAATTACAATTTAAGCATAATATAATTATGTCTAACAACAACGATTATTATATGGATGAATATGTCCACTCCATCTACGGTGAATATGAATTCATACTAGTCTATCAACAATGAACACATGAATAGTAGAAAGTGAAATAAAAATCGAACCTCTGTTCGTAGTGGAGCTGTGTGTGTGTGTGTGTGTGTGTGTGTGTGTGTGTAGCACCTCTCTGGTCACCCAGGATCATGTGTACCGATTTTTGTGACATTTGAAGAAAATATGTAGGAAAAGGTGCAAAAAGTGTGTTTTGGAGAAAATTCAAGATGGCGGAAAATCTATCCTGGCGCAAATGGGCGTGGCCTATATGGGGAGATGCGTCTTGACCCAAGGAATCCAGGAAAAAAATAATTTTAATTTTCCGATCTACGGTTCAAGAGTTACGGGGCAAAACGCAAAGTGGCCCGTTATAGCGCCACCATGAGGCCGAGTGATGTAATTATTTTTGGATTCTTTCTTAAAATCATTATGAATCTCCTCTCCGAGGTTTGAAACTGTAGCTCCTATGGTTTACGAGAGAAAAATACTTGAATGTGAGTTTTTGCAATTCCCATTATAAGTCAATGGGGAAAATTAATTCACTAATAAATTAATATCAATTAAACTATAGAACCTTTCTCTTAGCAAGTTACTAGCACACGATTCCCGAGTAAGCCGGTCGATTTGACATATGGCGCGAGTGTGTGGTGCAAAAACTGTGGGAGGAGTAGCGTGCCAAACTTTGAGGCTACAGACACGGACGGACGGACGGAGACAGACCCACACACACGGCCACGTATAGGGAGCTTGTGTTCCACACAGCTCCAAAAAGTAAAAGAAAAAAAGTTCATAATACATCGGGTTATGATGTATGCCAGTGGTTTTCAAAGTTGCGTCCAGGGACCCTCTGGGTTCCTTGTGAGGGGGTTCCAAATGGACCCTTAAGGTAACTCTGATAGTGTAAAAATGAAACCAAATGAACCCATAATGTGTACACTGACTCTCAGAGTTATAAAGGCACTGATGTATGCCACTGTTCCCAGGAGGAAGGCCAAGGAGGCAGCAAAACAACAGGAAGAGGAAGAGGAGCTACCAGAACAGTATGAGACCATCATGGAGGACTGTGGTCATGGTCGCTTCCAATGGACCCTGTTCATCGTTCTGGGCCTGGCACTGATGGCTGATGGTGTCGATGGCTTTGTGGTGGGCTTCGTCCTACCCAGCGCAGAGAAGGACATGTGCATCTCCAACGCAGACAAGGGCATGCTGGGTAAGAGAAAGAATTTACTGAATTAATATAAATCAAAGCTGGTCAAATTAATTTAAATGATTTGAAAGCCAAGCTGGTGTGGTGTAAAGATTTAGTGGCTTCCGATTTTATGTCATGGAGGGATGAGTGTATGCATGTTTTTATTGCTATGCTGAGAAGGCCATGCTGGGTCAAGACTCACTGACATTAAGGGCAGAAAGGGGCGGCCACTTTTTTAGCCGGTGTGGGGATCTAACCTGTGACCTCATACATATAGAATCCTTCTACCACATGGTCACCCTGTCATCTACTGACAACTCATAGATTTTAGGGGAGATGGACGAGACATTTCCCTTGCAGTGTCCCTCTAACCAGCTGAGTCCAGTCAATGGAGATGTACGTAGGGTTTCGTCCCCCTCTCTCAGCTCCCCTGTCTCCCCTACACTGTCTCTTTCTCAGCTTTCCTACTGTCTTCTATCACTCTTAAAAAGGCAAAAATACAAAATCCCTGAAGCATGGATCAGTTCACAGAATCCCTGGCCTTATTTCAAGACCTAACATTTAGCTACAGTAGTTGCTGTGGCACCTTGCACAGTGCTTATTGTCTCCCCGCCAGGCCGAAGGAATGGACTTTGTTTTCACCCTTCCATCCCTGTGTGTGTGTGTGTGTGTGTGTGTGTGTGTGTGTGTGTGTGTGTGTGTGTGTGTGTGTGTGTGTGTGTGTGTGTGTGTGTGTGTGTGTGTGCATTCGTGTGCGTGCGTGCGTGCGTGCGCGTGTGTCATGTGTCATGTGATTAAAGGGCCATTTATAGTTACGTATGGTTGATTTTGTGTACGTTTCATGTGATTAAATGGCCCTTTAAATCACTCTCCCCCTCCGTTTCTTGTGTATTCCTGCGGTCCTTAAGTACTACTATGCATGGTACTTAAGACGGATCTGTCAGATTGGTTAAGACTTTTCCACTGCAAGGTGGAACCAGAACTTTCAGGAACCTGAACCTATTTTTGTTGGTTCTGGTTTTGTTTCCATTGCGAACGGCCCGGTTCCAGACGAGGTTCCTGGAACCTTTTTTAGGTCCTGCTCCTGAGGTAGAACTAAACTTTACTTCTGGGAAACTATGGGCGGGGCCAGCAGCGCTGCTGCTCTTTTTTTTGGGACCTTCCCGGTTAGTTCTGTTTATGGAAACTAGTGGTTCTAGTTCTGGGTCGGCCCTACAGTGGAAACGGGGCTTTAACCTGGCCATGGCGAGGACCCATGTGATCTGAGGAGCACATTTTTCTAGTTGCATCTTACAGCTGGCTTGTGGGATGAGGCGACTGACAAAGACTGATGAGCGAACCTGCTAGTGTATTCAGCACATGTTAGCTTGGAACCTGAACTAGCAACTCCACAGGAGACTCATTCAGCCAGCCACCTTCCGGCTATAATAGAGAGTAGGAACGTGACTAACTTAGTTATAGTTTAGATGGAAAGAGGGGTCCATGCGCACTCCTGCCCTGTTGTCTGGTACAGCTGAGTCTGTCTGAAAACAGCTTCAGCTTTCAGTGAAAGAGCAGCCTGCATGTTTCAAAAGGGATTTCAGTAGTCTAATAACAATTGCAGGAATCATTATCTTCCATAAGCATCAATTTAGTATGGCTAGTAGCAGTGTGCCTAGCAACGGGCAATGCTAGATACCCGACTTAATGTATTTTAAGGTCACACTCATAGATCATGGTGGCTTATGTGTCCTTTGACAAACACATCAGACTAAAAGCCATGCTAGCGGCCCCAAGCTGTGCTTCACATTTTGGCCTGAGAGGGTTGTGGTTGGCAACGTCATGCATACAGTCTAGGCTCAAATGGTTCATGCACTATGCAGTTTAATAGAAATCTACCCATTATGTTGTGATAGCTTGTGTGCAATTGGCAATTTTGGCCCACAGCAAGAGGAATGGCCATAGGATGACCAAAATCCTCCGGGAAGCATGAATGCACTCAACGAGTGGCATGCCCTCCAGCCCTCGAAATGTATGATATATTGTATTGTGCGCAAGTGAAAATGTTGGTCTATTGGTTGGTCTAGAAGAAGGGCATTGGGATCACCTAAATCATAGTATTCATTCTCCAGGGGGCATCCAAGGTGCACAGCCAATTCCATAGCAATCCAGCCAGTAGTTTTAGAGATAATGTGTTGTATAGGAACAAAGTGGTGAACATGTTACGATGATATGAAAAGAAAAAGACTCCAGCACTGCAAAGACCATTTTCTATTTTGTAGCACCAATGCCTTTTTATGATTCCTAACAGCTCAGCTCACCCAAGGTGCACACAGCTGCAGGTTTTGTCTCTTGATAGCATCATGCCGTTTACTCTGATCACACACTTGTAAGTCGCACTGGATAAGAAGGTCTACTAAATGTCCAATTGTAATAATTGTAATCCCAAATTAGATCTGTTCTGTTAGGCTTTGTTCAGACTGCAGGAAAATCTGTTTTGTTTCTCAAATACGATCTGGACTGACACTTTCAGGTGGGTTGCCAATTTCAACCAATCAGGACAGTATTTATCAGCTTCAATGTTTTCCAATTCCAATTCTGTCTGCTTATTTTATTTGTTTCATCATTTCTCCTCTCCTGATTGGATGAAATTGAAAGAACCTTTTCTGTTTACTAAAGAACTGGAGAGACCAGGAGACCCTTGTTATAAAGACTCTAGCAATGATCACTATCAGCTATTTAACACCTTTTAAGGATACTTTTTGGGCATACTTTTTTGCATTTTATTGATAGTGTGCAGTGGAGATGGACAGGAAACAGGGAGAGACATGCAAAGATCGTCGGGATCGGGACTCGGACTCGCAATGCGCTGTTAAGTTCCTCCCAAAAAATCACTTACACCCACTTTAACTGTGGCACCGTTTCAGCAAACCACCTCTGATATCCTTCTTGTCAGACACTTCAGAACTTGCTGAAACACAGATATAGTGGAAGGGTTTATTGCGTACAGGTGAGCCGTGTTACAGTTTCTGCCCCACCCCCCTCCACTGTAACACTGCTGCAATCCTTTTAAAAGTAACTGTAATGTTTTCCTTATCATTTTGTAAAAGCATTCTTTTGGTGGAGACTGGTAGAGAACTGATTGCAGAAAGAAAGAAATGTTTCATTATGTATAAATATACACACTCTAATTCTGCGCAGTGTGTGAAAAAAGATTATTGAAGGTTATTGATATATACAGTAGGCTACATGGCCAGAGCAATGTTTGTATACATTTTGTTTGTATACATTTCAAGTCTGTTGCACCAAAGATAAATGAAATGTCTACCCTTTGCAGCAGTGGTGTATGTATGCAGTGTGAATGTAATGTCCTGCCAGACAGACAGACAGACAGACAGACAGACAGACAGACAGACAGACAGACAGACAGACAGACAGACAGACAGACAGACAGACAGACAGACAGGTCATTTAATAACATTCTACATTATTATTGTCAAAATCAGAGCAGAAACAAGGATAAGCCTATACTAAATGTTATTCTATTCTGTTGCATACTGAATGTAAAAGCCTCCATGTTAATGTATTCATTAACTCTGAGAGAGCAGAAATTGAACCTTTTACGGGTCTCAGAGTTATAGGATTTGACTGTGTAGCCTATGTGCCTTGTTGAATGACAGTGGGGTTGTATGGTGCCGTGTACAGCCAGCCTAGTAATCCAGAGGGGAGGTGCACACGTGCCTGTAAGCTTCTTACTGCCGGTGTAATTAGGGCTGTGTAGTAGAAACACTACAGAGCTGGGTGAAGGAGGTACTGTATGAAGCAGAGAGACGCAGTAAACTGGTTATCTGTGGAACCAGTGGGGTAAAGTATAACTAAGAGAAATTACTGCAAAGCAGAAAGCCTGCAACACTCCAGATTAATTATAAGTCTTTAAGGTGCATGGCTCGATATGAAAGTGAAAAAATAGCCAGCACACAATGTCCTTTTCACATGGTTTATTTACCTCTCAGAGACAGAAACAACGAATGTACTAGTAACTACTAACTAAGTACAATTTTTTAAACTTTCTTCAGTATTTACAACTGTTAATAAAGTATTGAATCAATCAATCAATCAATCAATCAACCAACCAACCAACCAATCAATCAATCAATCAATCAATCAATCAATCAATCAATCAAACATTAATATAAAAACAGTAATGTAAAACAATGACATGTTATCTATTTTCTTTAAAACCTCAATAAGATACAGATAAATGTGAACTTATACACGTTGGTTCCATTGACCCAAGTCGGAAAATAATTTATTGATTGATCATTAAAATAAAGAAGCACTGAAAAAGCACCCACCAATCTGACCACTTAGCACAGCAACAACAATTGAATAATTTTATTGTGCAGAACTATCTGTCACACTGTAACACTGTAGGTGAGGAGCTTAATGCTTCTTGACTTCTTCACAATCCAGCTGGCTGTGTGATGTCACCAATCTCATGAACCTATCATGGTCCAATATGCAAATTAGCCACTTGCACCTTGTTTTGAGCAGAGTGGCAGGCATGGCCTGTGATATTTGCATATTTGAATATTCATGTCTATGTGCTTACAGACCCCTTTCAATTTCTCTCAACTTTTTATGTGGGGAAAACCATCTTAAACATCATATTAATCATAACAGAGTATTTTTACATACATGTCTGGGCTGGTCACCCTGTTGTTGTTTTGACATCTTAGGTCAAGATGTCAAAGTATTTCAATATTGCACTTTAAACTCAGACCAGTGATATTGATATAATGTACTGTACCATGGGGTGTGAGATCAGCTCAGCTGTCTTTATGTTTGGTTGGAATGAAAACATTTATACTCAGAGTTCTGTTGTACATAATTTGGACAACAATGGCCTGCAGCTGTAATGGTTTAAACATTTATATCAAATGAGGTCTGAGCTGAGTCAGCTGACTGAAGAATTTCCCAAGTACGATAAATTAGCTTTGTCACACAGAGTAGTGACACAGCAATTACTGTAACACAGAGTCACTGAAAGATGATGTAGCAGGATAATGCACAGTTCAATAACTTAGCTGACACTAATCCAGCTTCATTTACAGAGAGTTTCCATGGACGTTTCAGTAGGATGCATCATACAGTATGAGTCGCCAAGTCACTCTAACCCATAGACTGTAAAAATATAGCTCTAACCCAGTGGTTTTCAATCACTGGGTTAGAGTTCCATGCTGTATTCCATGCTGTATTGATGTTGGCATCATAAGAGAGATAACAGGCAAACGTTGACCAAAAAGAAGAAAATATGCATTCTCTAATTGTATAGACTTCTTGTAAATTGAGTAATGCAGATATTTAACAATATTGTATCTCTTGAGAGCGTAAAATGATAATGGAACCAAAAAAAGGGTCCATTTGGTTTCATTTTACACTCTCAAGAGTTAAATATCTACTGTATAAGGTTCCATTTGGTTACCAACTCTCCATCATTTAGCTGGGGACCACCTGGAACCACTGCTCTAACCAATAGGATACCCTGGCCTAGACTGATTTCCTGAGCGACACCCTGTAGAGGGCGCCACCGCCATTAGCAGCGGTGTGTATTCATAGTGTAAAGTAACTAGTAGCCTACATTTACTTAAGTACTGTAGTACAATTTTGAGTATTTGTACTTTACTTGAGTATTTCCCATTTTCAATTCAGGAAATCGGTCTATGAAGATACGTTGTATCACAAGGTTGATAATTTAACACTCAGGCACAGATCTGCAAGTATGTTTCACTTGATGATGTCATACATGAGCTGGCTGGTTTGGACCAAGAGACCTTGAATAAAATGTATTCTACACCCTCTTCTAGTATTTAAAATATTGCTTTGGCAACATCTTTTTGTTATAGGGCGGAACATTTGCAGAAAATAGCAGATCTACACGCTTTGTTGGCTTTGTCTCCAGAAGAAGCATGAATTCACAGAACACTTATGACAGTCCTGTCAGACAAGTCTATGAATCTTTCTATGAAATCTATGAAAAAGTTGAATCAGCCACACAGTTTTATACAATATGTAGTGCAGGTTCATGCACATCATCTCTCTCCCAGCTACGGGGTCCTTGGGCTGAAGGACGTTGAAGACCCCTGCTCTATATTGCTTCGCCAAAAATAGCAAACTACAAGTTCACCCTAAAGAATAGGGACACTAGCGTTCACGTGGACAAATGTCACATGCAAATCACAGTCCCACTTCTATATAGCCACTATTGCTGGATTTATTCCAGGCACTGACAGGTGGGAGTGTTCCAGTTATGAGCAGGATAATGGAGGGAAGCTTATTATCTTCAATGTCCGCCATTAAAAAATGCTTAAACCCCATACATAGGTTGTTGAGCGGAGTCCCCCAGGGCTCTATACTTTTACTCTTCACTAAATCTCTTGGCTCCAGAATGGAGATGCTATAGGGCTCATGTGTGGTTAAAGACTGAAGTACCCTTGAGCAAGGACTCCGAACTGCATTGCAGGAGCTTTCACCTCTCTGCACACATTCAGTGTAAAAAGCCTTTCAAAAAAGATGCAAAAAGCAAATTCCACGTCAAGTAGCATGTGGTGAAAAATCACCAATAAGTCATAATTCATCACAATCATAATTGTATACGGTATTATTAACTCAGGGATCTCATCAGCATTCAGTACCGTTTTTTTATGCCTCATTTACTCAAGTGTGCGCTTTCCTTTGACAGCTGTTGTATTTACTGGAAGCACTGTTGTGTTGCCCTTGAGGTGATTGTGTTGTTACAGTATATTGTCTTTTTTCTTCTTAACCACTTCAACTTTATATTACAGTACTTTGTTGGCCACAGTTCCGGGTTCTATACTACTGTAAGCCTCCTCCTTTTATTACTCTGCACCAAATCTATTCACCCAAAATAGAGGATGTACAAGCTCGATCTCGACGCATCGCAACGTGACTCGTTGTGAGCTTTTACGTAGATCTGCTATTTGCACCAAATGTTGGCCCCAGCATAGGGCCACTAGGGTATAGCCTGGAAACCAGATGAATCTGCCTTTGCAAAAAACTTGGTCTGCCACTGCTCAGTTGTGAGGGACCAATCAGGGCCCAATATGCAAATATGGAACGGCTTTATCACCAGAGGCTTTTTCTCATCTGCCCCTTGGAAATGCAGGTTCCATACAGAGATTCTAAGGCTATGCAGTGATATTAGTCTGGCCATGCCAGGCTAAGGGCCGATTCATACTCCACTTTTAGAGCCGAATTTATTTTGGTTCAGCACCTCTGAACCTCTGAAAGACGTCATATTGTAGTTTGGACACAGCCGAACCAAAATAAATTCGGCTCTAAAAGTGGGGTATGAATCGGCCCTAACTTGGTTCATTATTAATGGCGGATAATGTACAATAGAAATGTCAATCACAAACCATGCTGTGGAAGCTTGAAACTCAAGAGTTTTCTCTCAGCCAGTTAATGCAGGGGGTAACTGTAGGCTCTCTGTCCAACTGTATTCATTCATAACCAGGTGAAGTGAGACACCTTGTGGAGGAAATATCCCCCTGCCTTTACTTACTGATGAAAGACAGGCATTTTCTTTGCTCAAGTGGAAAGCTAAAGTTACAGCAACAATAATTATGTTCCATAATTGACCGTAGCTATTGCATTAATCTTAATAATGTTCTCATGTAGCCTGTTTTTAACCTGTTGCGCATCTGTAATTATCGTTTACTAGGGCACAACTAATCATGAGTCGTGTTATATTTATGATATAGTCACAATAAGTGATTATGCTTTTTCATGCAAATGATTGTGTGTGTGGTTGTGTGTGTGTGCGTGCGTGTGTCTGTGTGTGTTCAGGGGCGTCACAAGGGGGGGAAATGTGGGACTGAGTTACTAGGGCCCAAGGTGGAGGGCCCTTAATTATTTTATACTTTAGCTATTGAAAAATAGTAGATACGGTATACAAGCTCACTGCGAGCTTGTAGATCTGCGAGCTTGTAAATCTGCGAGCTTGGGGGGGGGGGGGGGGGTCCCTGGGACTAAATATTATGAGACCGGGGTCCGTGGCCAAATACCTATCATTTTGGGTGTCCTTCACATGAAAAGGTTTGAGCACCACTGACATAGAAAAATAGGTTTTTCAAAAAACTTTAGAAGGATTTGAAATATTCAAAGACTTGCACAAATCTTCACAATCTTTTAAAAATAGCAGATCTACAAGCTCGCAGCGTGGCACTCGGTGCCGTGCTGTGAGCTTGTATGTCTGCTATTTTTCAATAGTTAAAGCACAAAATGTGAGTGGATCCTTGCACCCAGCAGGGCCCAGAATTTGGTGTGACACCCCTATGTGTGTTAAAGTGAAAGTGACTATGTATTTTGTCTTACAGGTCTGTTGGTGTATGTGGCGATGATGGTGGGAGCGTTCGTATGGGGAGGTCTATGTGACAGGAAGGGCAGGAGGAAATGTCTCATCTATGTCCTGGCCATCGATGTAGTTTTCTCCTTCCTGTCCTGCTTCGCTCAGGGATACGGCTTCTTCCTCTTCTTTAGAATCTGCTCTGGATTTGGGTGAGACACACATGACGCCCGCACGCCCACACACACACACACACACACACACACACACACACACACACACACACACACACACACACACACACACACACACACACACACACACACACACACACACACACACACACACACACACACACACACACACACACGCCCACACAAAAAGGATATTCTCTCTTTTCAGAATGTGTCTGAAGATGTCTTTGCTTCCTTTAAACCCACAAGGGTTGCCAATTGCAATAAGCATAATCCCAGGTTCCCCAACATTGAGTTTCTGTCGATTTCCACTAGGTGGTGAGTGCCAAGAGTAGCCACTAAAAGTCCTACATCTACTGAAGAAGAGCTTGCATTTGGCTCCATTTCACACGCAACACAAAGGAGCAGACAGACACCAGTGAAATCATACCCACACTAATTGTTTGAACAGCTCTGTTCTGCAAAGACAAACCTTCTGTTCCAATAACACTTCAGGAGGAACAGGAGGTAATATGTTTAAGTTTCTCAGTTACTGCTCCTAGCTCTCATTCTCCATAGCTCAGAGCTTTTTGTGCCCAAGGCACACCAGAAGGAAGTCAAAATCTCAAAGCACACCTGTATTCAAAGTGAGATACGTGCCAACTAGTCTGGGATCACTTCACTTTTCGAGGTTGTAACCGGTCTGGAGCGGAAACCACAACACGTCATGTTGTAGTCCCCAATGGACTACAATTTGCCGGAACTATCAAACCGGATTCAGTTTTAACCCAAAATGATTCCCCTGCGCTCAAGGACATACTTTTTAGGGCCTACCTAATAAACTCCTTGATGCGGAGTAGTTTTGCTTTTGAAAGATTTGTTTGGTATGTGCATCTTTTAGTCCAACTCGTAGCAACTGGCAAGACTACGCAAGGCTACTCGAGCATTTTAAAAGGGATTGGGGAAACAAACGGGGGGAACCAAATCAAAGCGACGTCGCTTCTTCTAGTGGTTTCCGCGTTTTATTCGGAAACCAAACGGCTTGTAGTGAACGAACACCAGGCTTTCCCCCAGAAAGCCTAAAAAGCCTGGTAGGCGAGGTTACGTGCCAACAATAGCAGATCAATTAGTTCACTTGTAGATCTTCTATTTTAACTATTTTCTAAAATTAGAAAAATAATTATGTTAATTTAAATGTACAAGTTCTGACATAATCTGACAAAATAAGGATACCAGGTTGAAAATGTAAAATAACATGTATATATTCGAAAATGTAAAATAATTGCGACCGTAGGTCGCATTTACTATCAAAAGCTCCACGGGCTGTCTGTCAGTCCGTCAGTCAGTCACACTTTTGCCCTGCTCATATCTCCACAACCGTTGCCCCGATCCATGCCAAAATTTCCACACAAACTCCTTGCCTGCCAAACTACAACCTCCAAGGACCCCCGGAGTTCCAGGGACCCCCATGTCCCTGGGGGACCCCCAGGTGTAAAAACATTACCACATACACGTCACACTTTCCCCCTACTCATATCTCGGCCACCGTTGGCCCGATCCATGCCAAAATTTCCACACAAACTCCTTGCCTGCCAAACTACAACCTCCAAGGACCCCTGGAGATCCAGGGACCCCCAGGTCCCTGGGGGACCCCCAGGTGTAAAAAAAAATACCAAATGTGCAAAAATGACCAAATGACCACCCCCACGGGGCTGCTCACGGGGAATTCCCGGGGACCACCCACTCCTGGTACTCCAGAACGGATGCAAAAGTGGTGGCGCCCCCAGTGGAGGACCCCCTCCACTGCAGCTCACATAAAATGCCCTAACTCGGCCTAGGAGCGTATGGGAGAGCCGGGGCCGGTACCTATTCGTCTGCCAAGGCAACGCGGAGACCCCACCCCTCATTTCTCACATGGCCCTCTCCTAGCGAGACCTACGGTCGCTTATCTCCCGATTAGGGAGTCTTACTGGTATGTAAATATACTGTGTGTGTGTGCGTGTGCGTGTGCGTGTGTGTGTGTGTGTGTGTGTGTGTGTGTGTGTGTGTGTGTGTGTGTGCGGGGCAGGCGCGCGCGCGCGTGCATGCGTGTGTGTGTGTGTGTGTGTGTGTGTGTGTGTGTGTGTGTGTGTGTGTGTGTGTGTGTGTGTGTGCGCGCGGGGCAGGCGCGTGCGCGCGCGCGCGTGCGTGCGTGTGTGTGTGTGTGTGTGTGTGTGTGTGTGTGTGTGTGTGTGTGTGTGTGTGTGTGTGTGTGTGCGCGCGGGGCAGGCGCGTGCGCGCGCGCGTGTGTGTGTGTGTGTGTGTGTGTGTGTGTGTGTGTGTGTGTGTGTGTGTGTGTGTGTGCGCGTGTGCGTGTGTGTGTGTGTGCGTGTGTGTGTGTGTGCATGTGTGTGACGTGTGTGTGTGTGTGTGTGTGTGTGGGTGTCAAAAAAGGTCTCACGGCACAATAGTTTCCTTCAGCACACGTATCTCATTATAGGGAATATACAAAGGGTTTTATGAAGCCTGCAGGTCAAACATCAATAAGAATATTCCCATCTCACTCAAATGATCATGAATGATAGAAAAGGTAAAAGAAACAGACAGGGAGAAAAGGTAAGAAAATATTCACGGGTCCCAAGACTCTATAGGGGTTACACCCTGCCATTCCGTGAATATTTTGTTACTCTTAGTAGTATAGAGTGATATTCTACAGTATATGAATGAGCTTAGGAGAAAAGGCAGAACAATTTCATTTAATGCCTGGAGAACATTAGAGGCCATAGACGTGAAAAAAATAATGAGCCTGCCATATATATATATATCATGAGCTTGAAATGACAATAATCCTTAATATATGCTCTAAATTGTATTAAAGATTAAATCCGGAAGGAACACATTTTATTGAATTTTATCATTCTATGGTAGAGAATGATAATATAATGCAGCTTTAAGGCCATGACATTCAGAGACCACATATACTGTGGCCAATCTACAAGCTCACTTGTCGATGCGATGTGTTTTTGAGCTTGGTTGGGATCCAGTGGGATTCAATGTCTTCACTCTACTCTACAATAAAATGGGAAATGCCTTTCTGTTGTGCTTTGTGTTGTCCACCAGCATCGGAGGCTCCATCCCCATAGTGTACACCTACTTCACAGAGTTCCTGCAGATGGACAAGAGAGGAGAACATCTCAGCTGGCTCTGTATGTTCTGGATGCTAGGAGGACTCTACGCTTCCTTCACAGCCTGGGGAATCATACCGCATTATGGTACGCACACATGCACGCACACATGCACGCACACATAAGCATGCACAGTGCACACACACGCAAGCACATTCACACGCACGCACTTGTGCGCTTGTACGGTATGTTACCATACACTGTAGGGTATTTTTGGTAGTTTTTCGATCGATTACTTTATTTGAATAGATTATTTTTTATGATCGCTTAACTGATGCACCCCTAGCACACAAATAATACATACAGTATCAGTACGCTGCAGAGATACAGTATATGGAAATATGCATGTGCATGCATACACAAACCGACAGTCTACTGCTGTGCTCAACTTGTTAAAACACAATTTAAACCCTTGCTCTGGTCATATTGTGCTACAGTACACGTTTAATGCTGCTTGTTTGAGTGTTGTACCATATGTGTTATATGTCTTCCAGGCTGGGGCTTTGCCATTGGAACAGAGATCCAGTTCCATAGCTGGAGAATGTTCATTCTGGTCTGCATCTTCCCTGCTCTGGCTGCCCTGGTCGGGGTTGTCTTCATGCCAGAGAGTCCCCGCTTCCTCCTGGAGGTAAAACTACTGTTGATCACATGGTCTTCCTCTCTCAACAATCAGTCATTATGGTTGAGGTGTCACAAAGAAACACCCAAATGTTAGAGCAGTTTAATGCATATAATAGAAGACTGTGGCTGGACTGTAACATACTGCATATTCAACTAATGTTGGTATACTATTGGCTAATAGGGGCTTCCCAGTGCAACCAGTCTTTTTGACTGCTGGCTATGGAATATGGCTCTGGACAAACAAAAGCATGTTTGGTGTATTACTCCTTTAATTGTTTAATTGTATGCTGTTGTATGCTGCTAATCAATGATGGGCAAGCTACTTGGAACATGTTGTAAACTACACTACTAGTTACTCTTGATTAAATATAGCTCAACTACAACGGAACTATCCCCAGAGAAATGTAGCAAGCTACCGCCACGTTAGAAATGTAGTTAAGCTACGTAGCTAAGTTACTTATAGCTAGCTACTGCCCACTTATAGCTGCTAATGCATCAGTGACTGTGTGATTGGATAAATATGATGATTCATCTGCCACCTGGCCAGTGGCCTGTGAAAGTAGTGTAACATGACACCATTGTGTTAGGTAACACTGGGTTGACAGCACTGAGACAGCTTCTCCATTGTGTCTTATATATGATACTGTCAGCACTTTAACCACTTGTGGTATTGTGTGTGTATGCTATAGTGCAGGTACAGCATGTTGTTGTTGATACATTGGTCACTGTGTGTGTGTGTGTGTGTGTGTGTGTGTGTGTGTGTGTGTGTGTGTGTGTGTGCGTGTGTGCGTGCGTGCGTGCGTGCGTGCGCGCGTCACGGTGCGTGCGTGCGTGCGTGCGTGCAAATCTTCTTTTTTTGCCTCATGCTGAATAACATTTATGCAAATGATTTTATTTATGCCATAAATAAAATCATTTGCACTTTATTTTTATTGTTTGAAGTGCTGCTTTTTTGAATTCCCTTGTTTTACACTGAATCTCTTTGATCTCTGTGTGTGTGTGTGTGTGTGTGTGTGTGTGTGTGTGTGTGTGTGTGTGTGTGTGTGTGTGTGCGTGCGTGTGCGTGTGCGTGTGTGCGCGTGCGTGCGTGCGTGCGTGCGTGCGTGCGTGCGCTCACGCGCGTGCGTGTTCAGAATGCCAGACATGACGAGGCATGGATGATACTGAGACAAGTCCATGACACCAACTGGAAGGCTAAAGGAGAACCAGAGAGAGTCTTCACTGTAAGACACCGTTTTCATCAATCACATTCATATAAATGCTGCGGTGCTGATGATAATAATAATAATGTGTAACTCATCTCTCCCTCTATGTCCAGGTGGCCAACATAAAGTGTCCCCAGGCTCAGGAGGATGAGTTTATAGAGATCCAGAGCGAGACGGGAACCTCCTTCCAGCGCTGGACTGTCAGAAACATGACTGTGCTGCAACAGGTATACAGTAGCTGCTGTAACCCTGAGTTGCAATTGTACTTTTCTTTTCTTCATATATCTCTTCAAATCTCTCAATACACGACTGTACTCTAACCTTCACCCAACTCTAATACTAAGTTTATTATAAAAAATGTCACATTTTGTCTCTGTGTCACGTTTCCATGTAACGCTGTTTGACGCTCTGACATCACCCTCTGACATCACTGAGATGTCAGGGGAACCACACTAACAGAATCCCTTTCATGCCCTTTTACGGAGATCCCTGATGTCATCGATATTAAGCCAATATCTAACAGGACTTCATATGGGAATGCCCATAGACTGTGTGGCTGGTTCTACAGACAGGGATCTCCATGTATGGGCATAAAAGGGATTGTATGTATGATGTCAGATGTCATAGACATCATAGGACTTTCACATAGCAAATAACTGAGTAAGCATGTTTGGTGTCTCATAGCATATTGGAGGATCTCCATATATGGGTATCAGGGGTATCCATATATGGGTAACTGGTCTGATATACATCACTGGGGGGACTCTGGTCCCTCGACCCTGACACAATAATAATGCTGTACGTCTTGGCTCATCTCTCTCTCTCTCTCTCTCTCTCTCTCTCTCTCTCAGGTGATGGCTAATGTGATGTCTCTAGCAGCTCCAGAGCTCAGGTTGCAGGGTCTCTTCCTGGCCATAGTCTGGTTCTGTCTGGCTTTCAGGTAAACACCACACCTACTTAATGATACCTGATCTACTGCTGAACACATTGTTAAACCGACCCCTGGAACCCCAACAAGGACCATTGGGGGTCTCCAGACCCCACTTTGAGAACAACTGATCTAACCAATCAGCAAAATGCTCTCATTTACAGAAACACATGGAAAGTATTTGTTTTACTGAATAAGCTTGTTAAATAACAAATCTCTTTGTTTTAAATGAAATGCTATAAAAAGTGACTGATCGTGTTGTATTTCTTTCAGCTATCACGGTCTAGGCGTGTGGTTCCCTGACATGATAAAGTACATGCAGTATGAGGAGTATGAAGGCAAGGTCAAGGTGTTCCACAGGGAGCGTGTGGAACGCATGCACTTCAACTTCTCCCTGGTCAACCAGATCCACCGCGAGGGGGAGTACGTCCATGACAAGTAGGTTTATCACTAGAAATCTATCAATGAATTAATCAATCAGTGGAGGATGGTTGGTAATTCAGTCAGTTGTGCCGAGAACAGACATCCTTTTTTTAAAGTTTTATCTTCATCAATATTTAAAGTCATGCATTGAGCCATTCAGTAATTCATTCATTCATTCATTCAGTCAGTTTGTTACCCATCAAACTGGGGAATGAATTCAAAATCAGATATACAATATGATGCCTGTTTTCTTGTTTTAGGTTCATGAATATTGAGATAAAGTCAGTGAAATTCGAAAATTCTCTGTTTGAGAACTGCTACTTTGAAGACGTGAAGTCCACAAACACTTTCTTTGAGAACTGCACCATTAAAAACACTGTCTTCTATAATACAGGTGGGTAACTACAGATATTACAGCACTTATTTTACTATTAAATAAACAAAATGAAATAAATGACCTTTTTGTTTTGGACACAAATTCTCAAGTATACACTGTAATAAGCCCCCAGTCAAAATTATTCTGATTCTAATCTATTCTTTTCTCTTATTCCTCTCCTCTCTTGTAGACCTATGGCAGGAGAAGTTTAAAGGCTGCCTTATGGAGAACACAACGTTCCTCCACCCAAAGAAAGGCTGCCATCTTAACTTCCAGGAGGAGAATGACATCGTCATCTACTTGGTCAGCTTCCTGGGCAGCATGGCCGTGTTGCCTGGAAACATCCTCTCAGCTCTAATGATGGACAAGATAGGCCGCATACGAATTATAGGTGATTTCTAATTTGTTTGAAAATGTGGCCCAAGTAGTTTAAGATGATTAAATTAGCACTACATTTTACAGTGTGGACACACAGCTAGTCCAACATAATTTTACAAAACATCACCTTCCAAAACTCTGCCTCTCTTGATACAGTTCTGTTCTCCCTTTCACCTCTCCTTTCTTCTTATCTCTTGATTTTGTTCTCTCCTTTACAGGTTATTCTATGTTAGCATCATCAGCTTGTAGCTTCCTGCTGTTACTGAGTTTCAGTCAGGGGGCTGTGATCTGCTGGCAGTGTCTGTTCCAGTGCCTCAGTGTAGCGGCATGGAACGGCCTAGAGGTCATATCAGTAGAACTCTACCCATCAGCTAAAAGGTAGGCTCTTAATCTGCATGCCTGGCTGTTTGTTTGGATGTATGGATGGATTCAAGTTCGTCAAGACTGATTTAGCCTATGTACAAGCTTGCACTGAGAGGCGTTGTGAGTTTGTAATGTAGATTGAGCATTTGAGAGCATTTGAACTGGCCAAACTAGTAATAGAGTAGATTAAAGACAGGGGGCCCTATTGGGTATGTCTTATTTCCAGGTCTTAGGCGGTATTTAAGTAATAACGCCACCATCTTATAGGCAATTGCTATTTAACAACAAGTCAACCTGAACGCAAACACATTTATGGGGGCACCCGCTGGCCTACTGGTCCAGGCACATACTACATAGGCATTGCAAAATAGGCAATGCCTGGCGGTGTCGCTGGTTCGATTCCCGATCCAGATGACCTTTGCTGCGTGTCACTCCCCATCTCTACTGTCCTATCAATAGGACAGTAGAAAAAAAACACACATTCATATGTTAATTAAGGGCGATATGCGGTACATACTTTTATGTCCCTTGACCTAAACAGACTCAGTCACCGCATAGCTTGAGTCCGTTTTTTTGAATTGTAGGACACTGGCAGTTCAACGCCATGCTCGGACAATTCTAAAGTGATGTCTACAGTATTTCTATATTATGTGAAGTGTCTATATTTATTCAGTGTATGAATCATGATTTTATTATGTGTCTGTCTGTATCTATCAGGCTGTTATCTTTCTTTCAGTCTGTCTATGTCTCTTTAACTTCCCGTCTAACATCTCTCCCTCTCTCCCCCACCCTCTCTCTCCTCTCTCTCTCTCTCTCTCTCTCTCTCTCCCCAGGGGGACAGCATTCGGCATCCTGAATGCGCTCTGTAAGTTTGCAGCTATCATCGGGACTTTCCTGTTTTCCGCTTTCATCGGCGTCACCAAAATCATCCCCATCTTCATGGCTTTCGCTGCGCTGGTCTGCGGTGGTCTGGTCGCTACCAAACTGCCTGAGACACGAGAGAAAATCCTTAACTGAAACGCCTGAGTAAAACCTCCCCACAGAAGCCCCCAATGGCCAAAACAAATACAAACTACAGTAGTGTTACTGTATGTGTAAAGCTTTTTTGTTTTTGTTGGGGGGTCGAGGTGAGGCTTAGTGGCATATAGCGGTCCACTCCTTTTTTGTATTTCTTTCTCTTTTTTTCTCCCTCCCTTTTTTTGAGGGAGGCAGAGGAGGCTAAGTGGTTGGATTTAAGCCTAAAACCAGAATGTGATAACCAGAGAATGGTGTTTTAAGTTCTACACTATCTAATTGCGAAGGTGTGTGGTGTTTGTGATTTCTTCAATATGAAATGGCGATAGAGTTGAGATCCCACACTGTGCTGTTTCATACCCTTAAGACAAGTGACTTACGACAGTAGCAACCAAACAAAACAAACAGATTCTCAAACATTTGAGAATCTGCAACCTCTGTCGGTTACTGCTGTTGGCAGGCACTTGTTTTACTGGTCGAAAAAAGCCTTGAACGTGAAGGAGAGGAGAGGCTGGTATTGTTGTGGTATTTAAATAGAACGGTCTTGTTGCCTACTGAAACCTCCCTTGGTTTCTCCTATGTTCCCTCTTCTATGGCTGCCAGTGTCTATTTATGTCACTCTACACATACTGTATGTCACTTATGAACTGTATATACTGTATGTCAACTCAAGCACTCCACACCCAAAACGTTGATCCTAATCATAGATCTGTTTGCCCTAGATAGCACACACAATATACATTTTTATTTTGTCTATGAACCCTTTCCCATGACACAAGAAATTGTTCTGCTTTTCTTCTAAAACAAACAAACAAGATTATTAACAAACTAGATATTTGTACTATGATGCTCTCGTTTTCAAGTTCAACAGTTGCCCAATGTCAGTTAAACCCAATACTTAACTGGTAACAACAGCAATCAAATGATTAATAAAGATATGTTATGTTTGCGGTATGAGCAGTGGCTGTGCGCGCGTGTGTGTGTGTGTGTGTGTGTGTGTGTGTGTGTGTGTGTGTGTGTGTGTGTGTGTGTGTGTGCGTGCGTGCGTGCGCGTGCATGTGTGTGTGTGTGTACACAGTATGCTACACAATACTTCTATGGTATAGTACTATAGTTTAAAGACCAGTCTTGTTTGTACATACTTTAGACCTGTGTATATTAGTTGTAAAATAGAAGTAGTTAAATTCAATAGAAAGAAATCCTTCAATTATGTACAGGAAATGGCAAATGTAAGGACAAGAAACCCAATTGTCCTGTTTATATGGTACTCCATTCAATGTCAAATTCAACGTGATGAATGGATGGAATGACACAAGTGATTGAGATGAAGTGTTCTGTATTTTTCCTTTTTACATTTGAATGTTTGGTAGCTTATACTGTGTACTGTATGTCAGCAGTGATAATGGGATACATTTAATGTATAGGATGCTGTTAAAAAATAACTTTGAACAACTTCACCACTGTACAAAGCCAAAGGGCAGTGAATGCCCATGTGCTAAAAACTAATAAAACATTCACTTTTTTTTCCTTGCTGTTGTTGAGAGAGAAGTGGACATTAATGTTAAACCCTTGACATGGCCGCGTTATGTGAACACTGGACACAACAATGAGGGTGCTCTTGGCCTTTTGTAGGGCACAATAATTTACAAATAAATGTGAACGAAACATTATAATTGCTTATTAATCCTTATAAGGATAAGTGTGAGTAGCGTGACAATCAGAAAATCTTCTGATAAGGTGTGATGTTTTTATTTTTAGTCTCCCAGTAAATTAATGTTAACAAAATAAAATTAGACGGCCTACATAGCAACTTGGTACAAAGATAACTGTTTGTCTATTTTTTCTAACAGCTGAATGTGTGAGACAGTAAACAGATGACCTTGATACTTTTATTTTGTTTTGTGATGGTAAAACAATATTAAAAACAAAAAACAATATTGTGTTTGGTGTTCATTGTTGACATAATGAGTGCTCTGGTGTCTTATTGCGTAGTCCAAGGGTGGGCAGTTATTTTTTCCATGGGGCCACATGAACAACGGGGCCAACGAGGGCGGGGCCAACGAGGGCGGGGCCAAAAGGCAGCGCTCCCCGCAAACTAAACACACGGCTTTACCTCCGGCTTCAGTAAATAAATACTTAGCAGTCCAAGTTTTGTTAAAAACCCGGCATTCGGCATTGACTTTTCTTTTTTTAGCCACTTTAGCCATTTTTGATGGGTAAGGTAGGGCAGGTCGTCTTGACGTGTGACCAGTCTGGCCTCCTGGTTATTATTGAACGATCCAATGATCACACACACATGCTGATGTACGCATTGCATCCATATGTACGTGAATGAAAAACTTCAAAATAAAAGAAATGCAGCTTTAGTCCATGCATTTGAAAAATGTGTTTATTTTGTAATTTGACATTAACGCTACAAGGGCCAGTCAGAGTGAACCAAAGGGCTGCATATGGCCACACAATTCCCAGGTCTGGCGTAGTCTATTTGAAATGCTCAGGTAAAAGCTCATTTTCTCATTGTGTTTTGTGTGAGAGGTTGTCCTGCAGGGATTCTAGTTCTAACAAACACATTTGGAAGTCACCTTTAGACACATCATCAGTGATGTGTCCTGGGGTCATCGGGTGTTTAGAGTCTTCCAACAGACCCCCTCGCCCAGATGACTCAGCCGGAGTTGATCAGGCCCCGGCTTATGTCTTAAGTAGATTGTGTGGTTCTGGATCCCCCCGCTAGATCCACAGCCATCTTGACACCTTTTCTACATCATCGGTGTCTGTTGTGCAGTCCCTGTAACTCTCTTCACTCCCAGCATCTTGAGTGCCCTGATGAGGGATTGGCCAGAAAATCCTCTGCACACAACCTTGATGGGTTTGCATCGGGTCCTCAGGCTCTTTCCCCTGCTTTTCACCAGCTACTCCTACTTGGACCTCTACCTCTCAAAGGCCTCCTCCACCCGGTCTTATCTCAGTCAACTCCAGAACAATCTGGCTAGCCATCGTCAAAGAAAAGTTCGGTCCTCTTTTCACTTGAGTAGAAGTCTGTCATCGAGAGGCCAATCTCTCGAATCAAGAGTCAATGATGGCTACGCGGGACAAGTGGGCGGTCCCTTTTCGTGACGATGGCTAGCCAGAATGTCGAGAGGCTAACTCCAGCATGACCACTTGCCTTGTTGTTTCCAACACCAGGACCATGTCTGGCTTATGAAACTTATGCAACTGATGGTCTGTTCACACCATCAATGTGAAGCAACTTTTTGTCTGCGTTGCATGCAAGTTTAACTGTGGGATCATGTTTAACATGCGCGAAAGCAGGTAAAGGACCATTGCCTGCCGAAACAAAATTCATACAGAACTCCGTTTGCTGATTTGTAGTCCATAGTGAAGTGGTTGTAGTTCCTGCTCACACATGAGCAGTTTTTGGTTTTGCGACAGCAGCATCTCTCCTGTGGGCAGTTTGCAGTTTTCATGGGCAATATCGCACAATACCAGCTGGTCAGACACAGCAACATTAAAAGTCCACTCACTGGTTATTTTATGGGGCTTCATAAAGCCAGTTCTGATCTACTGATTCATTTATTAATTTTTCTATCGATCATAGTTATATATTGAGTTCTCATACGGATTTGTGATTTGCATACAAGTGGCAATACTGTAAATAATATCAAGTTGAATACACAAATGACACAAATATTGTCTTGTTATTTTTCATATGTCTCCTCTTCCAAATGTTTCCTCTTCCTCCTCTCATATTTGCCCAGAAGTTATAATTATACTTATATTATGTATGAGAAGAGAGCGTGGGTGTACTGTACAATATTTGGGGGTTGCATGTCTATGGCAGCTGGCCTGAAGGGGGCATGTTGTAAAAACACCATGGCACACAAGTGTGAGCAAGGGTCTCTGGTGGGAGTGTGTTTACTCTGGTGGAGGTGTGAAACATCCATTCAACCACCCATTCATGAACTTCTGCCTTAACAGAATCAGAATCAGTGACACACTTATTTCCAAGGTTCATATAAGGAAACAGCTTTGTTTGCTCTGGTAATGCACAAATCAATATTTAAAAATGATATATAATAATAATATTATAATAATAATGATTGATTGATTGATTGATTAGCAGTTTGCATAGGAAAAGCACAGGACAGTACGGTCCACAGTATCTCTAAAGTCATGTTATCAACATGGATCTGACCCATTTCCCATATTCCCTCCTGATTGTCTACCACTGCCTTCTAAAGTTTGACCTGACGGTCGCTTATCTCCCGATTAGGGAGTCTTACTGGTAGGATTTAAACCCAAGAAAGCACTATGGCTTGTTTGTGTTTATGTTGATTGAATATGTTCTTGATGTACATTCAGTACAACGGATGACACAAAAAAAGCCAAAGTGATCCATTAAACATTCAACAGTCAATCGAAACATCTCCACATTTAACAGCTAATACAGAACTACTGGTAATATCCATGGGTCAGAGACTGATTAGACTGTACACTGTTTTGTGATGTCATGAATGCTATCAGACTAATGATTAGATATAACTTGTTGGTATGACTAGGAGGTGACATGGAGGCTGCTTTTGAAAGAAAATAAATTGCTGCTAACTTCAGCTGGGTCACCACCCCCCACCTGACAACCAGGAACAGGTGGGTGTGGCCACATAAAAACGTAATTTTAACACTTTCTGTACACATTTTTGAAGCGGTGAAAGTCGCTTCCAAGGAGTGGCTTTGTGTGTCCCATACATGTCCATATATGGTCATTCCAGTCCAGAATGAACAGGCTTTGTCTGTCCCGTACATATCCCGTGCATGCAGAATTGAGGATTGGTCAAGCTTCACATGACAATTTGGCCCTCCAGATAAAATCATTCATTCATTCAGAATTAATAAAAATATAGAACTAAAGCACATAGAAAGTATAGATCTAGAACACAGAATGTATAGATCTAGAACACAGATTTCATAGCTCTAGAACACATAGAATAAAAATTCACCGCTTCACTTCGAACCGAGGTTTGATTTTTTGAAAAGAAGTTTCCTCCAACTATAATCATAATACCTGATGATTATGTTGTATGGGGGGAAGAAATCAAGCCACATATTATGTCTTTAAACTAGCGACTGGAAGCTTAAAGTATTTATGACAAAACGAAAAACCCATCCACTTGAATGGAGCATTATTCTTTCTGACGCCAGCAGGGGGGGAACAGCGAAACTAGCAGCCATGTATTCTTAATTCTCCGGTCCTTCCCCCTTGGTTATATATTATCCCTAACTCTTGGACGGACACACTCACACACAATTTGACCCTATAGTACAATGATTCTCAAAGTGAGGTCCAGGGAACCCCAGGGGTCCTTGAGGGGATTCCAGGGGGTTCCCATGTGTTAACACAGTATCTCAACTCTTTATCCATATTTTATATGTTGGCTATTAAAAAACTACAGTAGATATACAACCTTGCAACGCGTCAAGGAACATCTGCTATGTTTTACCCTTTTTGAAAAAGTCTTGAAAAAAATTGAATCATTTTGAAAAACATTTCACATAAATCTCTCTCTTCTGGGAGTGCCTGGCACAAAATATTTCCAGGTGTGGTCCGCTGCCAAATATTATATCATTTTGGGGGACCTTGGCATGACCTTGGTTTGAGAACCACTGCTATAGTCGTTCAATGCTGCATTCTATTCTGACCCCTTCCATTCCAGGATAGTTTAGTGTAACAGGCTGGATGTTGTGTTTCACACCTCAGGTGCAGAATGCCTCTCTCCCACCACACACCTCCTCATGTCCCAGAGGCTCTCACAGGGAGTCCAGCCTCAGACAATACAGCAGGTCAGAACAGGTCATTAATCCTAGGTCTGCAACTATATAGAATATTTCCGTTCTGTGCAATTGTTCTAATGACTACTTATCGGATTATTTTTTTAACCTTTTATATTGATATCGATATAACATAAACAAATCGACATAAACAAAAAAATCGGTAACACTTTATATTAAGGATGCCTTTATAATGCATTATAATGCATTATAAGCTCATTTATAATGCATTATAACACGCTTATAAGGCATTATAACACTCGTTATAAATGTTTATAATCATGTATAACAGCTTATAACAGTTTATAATCACGTTTATAACGCATTATTAAGTGCTGGTTATAATGCGTTATAATGCAAAGTGTAACAGCACATTATAACTACCATAACTTACTTAGTTATAAAGGCACATAGTGAAGTGCTATAATGTGTCATAATGCATTATAACCAATGTGTTTATTAAATATAATAATCACCTATAATATGCTATAGCATGACTTTGAGACCTTTAAGTAAAGTGACGACATTTATTAACGGTTATTAGCAATTGTATCATACTATAATACCTTATAGCACAACATAGTGACCTTTAAGTAAAGTGACAACATTAATGAATGGTTATTAGCAATTGTATCCTACTATAATACCTTATAGCACAACATAGTGACCTTTAAGTAAAGTGACAACATGAATTAAAGGTTATTAGCAATTGTATCATACTATAATACCTTATAGCACAACATAGTGACCTTTAAGTAAAGTGACAGAATTATTTAATGGTTATTAGCAGTTGTATATAGTATAATACCCTATAGCATTACTTTTACTTTAAGTTAAGTGACAATAAATATTAAGACAAAGAAATTATCAAAGACATCTTTATTTCACGCATTGGCATATCTCAAATATGGCATGTGAGGTAAACAAAACTGTCCAAACTACACAACAAAGTGTGTATACTGGAAATAGAGGTAAACAGTTGCTTTTCCTAGCTTTACTCTGGAAAGTCTGCAACTCTAAAATTACAAAATGACAGAAACTCATGACATACATTATACAACATTAAAATAAAATGAAAATGATATGTTGTATCACTACACAATAACATACAAAAATAGTATGAGGCCTACAAAACATTTAACCAACACAAACATAAGAGGCCTAATTAGCTGTTATATACAAAGTCTAAAACTTCACATAAAAGACCATAAGTGTGACTACATGTCAGCATTACAACCGCTTTTAAACAACAAAATAAAAACAAACTCTAACTTAAATTAGCTTATGCCTAGTTAGCATGGCTAGTTGGCTACATAGCAGCTAGCATACAGTATTAACCAAACATACTACTGTACAGTTCACACTTGAGAATTATACACCTATGAACTATGAAACAAATGCACACTTCTATGCTAAAAAGCAGCTTACAGACAATGCCATGTGTAAACAAACCATGTGTAAACCATGAAGGACATCATATGAAGGACAACAGCAACATGCAGCAATATCTTGAGAATGAATGAGATCACTTCCTGTTTGCGAGGTTATCAAAATAAGATACAAGTTTGCAAGTACACAGAAAAAAGGGGTGTCAAATATAATTAAAAAAAACAAGTTGGAAGGTTACATTAGACCTTTTTCAAGAGCTCAAACATTATGAATACACAAGTTTCATTGAAATGCCAGTTTCAAAATAAATGTGCACAAACTTACAATTAACCTTAAAATGTTGAGACAATAAAAGAAATCTTCAATCTTACAATCTAATAACAATCTAAATAAAATAATACCACAAAAATGATCATTTAGTATGAAACTTTTGTCAATACATTACGCTTTTATTGACAAAAGCATTCTCCCGAATTGTGTACGGTCAGTTTCATATTAAATGTGCATTTGAGTGGTATTTGTTTATTTAAGGTGTCATTAAATTGTAAGATTTAATTAATGAATACTCATAGATTAGATGTATTGTTTATTGTAACTTCCTGCCCATACAATTTGAAACTGCCATTTAAATTAAACTTGTGTATTCATAATGTTTGAGCACTTGAAAAACCTTCCGACTTGGTTTTAAAGCAGTAAGCATGAGGCGGTTCTAGGCCACATCTGTTTCTACAAGACAGATGAGTGTTAACTCATGTATACCTTAAAATTTGTACTATACTTTTACGTTTGACACCCCCTGGTGGTTGTTCTGTGTATTTGCACACGCATCTTATTTTGATAACCTCGCAAACAGCAAGTGCTTCTCATTCATTCTGAAGATATTGCTAGAGACAGCTGCATGTAGCTACTGTCCTTCATATGCTGTCCTTCATGGTTTACACATGGCATTGTCTGTAAGCTGCTTTTTAGCATAGAAGTGTGCAATTGTTTGATAGTTCATAGGTGCATAATTCTCATGTGTGAACTGTACAGTATGTTTGGTTAATATGCCAACTGCTATGTAGCCATGCTGCTATGTACTGTAGTAGCCATAAGGTATGTTAATTCATTTTACAATTCGTTTTTATTTTAGTTTAGCATTTTTAAAAGCGGTTGTAATGCTGACATGTAGACACACTTATGGTCTTTTATGTGAAGTTTTAGACTTTGTATATAACAGCTAATTAGGCCTCTTATGTTTGTGTTGGTTAAATGTTTTGTGGGCCTCATACTATTTTTGTATGTTATTGTGTAGTGATACAACATGCATGGTATAATTTTCATTTGCATATTGTTGTATATCATTCTCATTTCTGAATTTCTGTCATTTTGTAATTTTTGAGTTTCACACTTTCCTGAGTAAAGCTAGTAAAAGCAACTATTTACATCTATTTCTAGTATTCACACTTTGTTGTGTAGTTTAGAAAGTTTTGTTTACCTCACATGCCATATTTGAGATATGCCAATCCGTGAAATAAAGATGTCTTTGAGAATTTCTTTGTCTTATTTTAGTGTCAATATATGATAATATGATACAACTGCTAATAACCATTAAATCATGTTGTCACTTTACTTAAAGGTCACTATGTTGTGCTACAAGGTATTATAGTATGATACAATTGCTAATAACCGTTAATAAATGTTGTCACTTTACTTAAAGGTCACTATGTTGTGCTATAAGGTATTATAGTAGGATACAATTGCTAATAACCATTCATTAATGTTGTAACTTTACTTAAAGGTCACTATGTTGTGCTATAAGGTATTATAGTATGATACAATTGCTAATAACCTTTAATTCATGTTGTCACTTTACTTAAAGGTCACTATGTTGTGCTATAAGGTATTATAGTATGATACAATTGCTAATAACCGTTAATAAATGTCGTCACTTTACTTAAAGGTCTCAAAGTCATGCTATAGCATATTATAGGTGATTATTATATTTAATAAACACATTGGTTATAATGCATTATGACACATTATAGCACTTCACTATGTGCATTTATAACTAAGTAAGTTATGGTAGTTATAATGTGCTGTTCCACTTTGCATTATAACGCATTATAACCAGCACTTAATAATGCGTTATAAACGTGGTTATAAACTGTTATAAGCTGTTATACATGATTATAAACATTTATAACAAGTGTTATAATGCCTTATAAGCGTGTTATAATGCATTATAAATGAGCTTATAATGCATTATAATGCATTATAAAGGCATCCTTAATATAAAGTGTTACCAAAAAATCTAATTGATTTTTTATAATCGATCAAAAGTTATATATATCAACAAATCGACATGAACAAATTCAAATAGAATTTGTCTAATCGACTCTATCAATTAATCTGATAAACTACTGTTTGAGAATGCATTTGGTGTATGGCTGGCCCCCATCATATTTGTATTTTATGTATTTTTAAATGATTCACTCCGATCCCCATGGAAGCTGGCTATGGATGCAGAGTTCACCCCAGGCTCAAACAGGTGCCAGGCAGCCTGGGTTCAGACAGAGTATGTGGTGGGTGGGTGGGTGTCTATGTGTGTCTCGAGGTGTCAAACTCCCAGGCAGGCACCAGGCTGAGGCTCACCCACACAGACTCCAGCTCAGGCTCAGGGTGCCCTGGGTCAGCCCTGTGCTGTTGGGACACAGAGACAGTGTTGCCAGATATTGTGAGAGAAATAAGCAACCAGCTAGGCCTATGAAAATATAAGTCCAAAAGAAGCGACTATACGGCTGTTTGAAAATACAGTAGCTGATCTACAACGCATCGCGATGCAACGCGATGGCTCCTTGCCATGAAAATAAATGTTTAAGAACCACTGGTTTAACAACTTTAGGAAACAAGCCCAAATAAGCAACTACACTTTAGAAACAAGTGCAAAAAACTGCAACCCGGAACTACCAATATTTACAAGCAACATTACAGCAAAACAAGCCCAAAATCACTTAGAATAAGAGGACATGGCAGCACTGCACAGAGAGGGTTCAGCTCTTGTTCACAGCCTACAGAACACCAGTGTGGTTCTCAAAGTGGGGTCCGGGGACCCCCAGCGGTGAGGGGGTTCCAGGGGGTCCTGGAGCACGTCGCATCGTGACACATCGAGATCCGCTATTTTTTATTAAAAATAATAAAATCGTAATAGAAATATTAGAATACATTTTTTATTAAAAGAAATCTCTTCTGGGGTCCCTGGCCTAAACTCTTTTCAGATGGGGGACCGCAGCCAAATCCATTAATTTGGGGATCCCTGACATATAAAGGGTATAAATACACAACATGAAATAGAATAGAATAGCAGTCCAGAGTTCACTAAGTCAACCCTCTCCCATTGACACCTGCAAAGGGTCAAACTCAAAACTATTGACCACAACTGATCTTTATACGACGGCATGGAATGTATGGACTCACCGACAAGTTGTCCTTGACCATGTCACACTGAACGGCCCAAGAAGTTCCTGCCGAAAAACGTTGCCACGTTTATGCTATGATGTTGAAACTCCATCTGGAACGACACAAAGAGGGCTGGTATCAGTACAGTAGTATGTTCACCTTGGCTTTACCAGAGGGTTGAGAGAAAATGAAAGCAAGGGATAGAGAAAGGGACAGAGCGAAACACAAGAAGTCAAGTGAAGAGAAAGAAATATGATCCTAGAATGTTTTCAGAACTACCGTTGGGTCCGGGTTCTCACAGCTGAGGTGTTCTCAGAACCACGTTTGGGTCTGAGTTCTCACAGCTGAGGTGCCAAGTGACACCTCTTTCTGGCCAACCCTGAGGTCATGGTGCCTGACACCTCTAGACTGACCCTCCATAGGGTCACCCTACTGGCACCTCCAGACCAGTGCTTCCCAAACCTTTCAGCTCGAGACCCAAAAAGAGAAACGCAATGTCTCCCCGGGACCCTAAACTAGTGAAAATAGCCGATCTACAAATTTACAACGTTGTATTTATTCATCTTTTCTTTTGGAAAATTGATGAAATTATGTTGAAGATTGTTTGAAATTCATTTTTTTAATTCCTGACAATCTGTTGAAATAATACTTTAAAAAGATTGTAGTGAACGAGAAGAAAAGGGATATTAACTCTTGACCCATAAAAATGGGTCAGCGACCCAAACATGGGTCCCGGTCCAATGTTTGGGTAGCGCTGCCCTAGGCTGACCCTCTGTAGGGTCACTCTACTGGCACCTCTAGACTGACCCATGCCTACAGGAAGCTGTGCTCCCCTCAGTGTGAACTCATTACAGCATCTCACACCTCCACTACAGCTCAGCTAATGGAGGTAATTACACTGCATTAAGACATCATTAGGCTCATTATAGATGAGTGAATATCTGAGAATTAAAAAGGGTTAACTAAAGGTACTTTATAATAGGACTATCTCATCTGGACAGGTAACACTGTCCCATAGAGAGTAGAAATTTAAATGATTGTGATTATTATTAATCTTTCTGGTTTTGGCTGTAGATTGATAATAAGTCAAATCTTCAGGGACAAAAACTGAAGTGAACTTGAGCTCTGAGCACCATCTGAATACATGCAGTAGGATGTCTTGTTCCATTATATGTGAGTCCCTGCACAGGCCAAAGTATGTTTCTGTAACAATTTCTATGAAGTAGAACGTCTATAATGCATTATAAGCATTCATATAAGCATTCTTATGAAGCATTATATTCTGCTTATAACACTGTATAACACAATTCATAAGTGTGAAAAATTACGTCATTCGTAGAGGTGTAGGAAAAAACGTACTTACACAAATGTCTTGTCTGAAATGTCTGATGATAAAGCATTGTTAATTCTTATTATGAAATGAATAATATGAAATCAGACGTATTTTCGAAGTGATTTTGCTGCCAATATTGCGTAATGCCAGAAAAGGTATACTCTAATTATTAGATACAGCATTTCTTTGGATGCTTAACTGGAGACTATTTCTGTGCTACCATTTCACATCAATTCAAATATATCGTGATTTGAAGATTCACTCATATGAATTATGCAAGTATGGACATTCTTTTCTATGCTGCAAAATACATTTAGCCTTTCCAAGCATGTGTAAAATACATCAGAGTGGTGGCAGAGAGAACAACAACAAAAAAGCGGAAACACTGTTTATTGTTTTGAGCACGGGTCAAAATTCACACTTCTATTACTACTGCAGCGAGAGAGAGAGAGAGAGAGAGAGAGAGAGAGAGAGAGAGAGAGAGAGAGAGAGAGAGAGACAGTGAGTGTGTAGGGGGGATCGTGTGGTAGGGGGCGTGCATGTGTGCAGCATGTCTCCGGCAGGCAGTGATGTTTCTGCCAGGCCTGTGGAGGTGTCACTTCACACCTCCGGGGTCCAGCCTGGTCCTTATAAACCAGAGACCCTCAGCTGTCAGCCAACACACCACTGTCTCTCTCTACACGAACACACCACAACATGGATACCTCTTCCTCTGCCCCTCGCCTCTGCTACAGCTTTCAGCATTACCAGCAGTGGTCCTCCTCTGGGTCGGACTCCGACCACTCCTACATGTCCTCCCCAGAAACCCTCTCCCCTGTTCCCTCCATGGACTCCAGCCTGTCGCCCTCGTCCTCTGCTTCATTCTCGTATCTCCAGCACCAGAGCACGGAATCCATGCCGAAAGCGGCCGTGAAGACCGTAGGATACTCCGACAGGGACCTTCTTGAACGTACCTCGTCAACGGGACCTGAGAAACGCAAGATGGCCCGGGCGCCTCGTGGCCCCAGGGTGACCCGAATCAGGAGCAAGCAGCGGGAGAGTGCCAGCGAGAAGGAGAAGCTGAGGATGAGAGACCTGACCAAAGCCCTTAACCACCTCCGGACCTACCTGCCTCCCTCCGTGGCCCCGGCCGGACAGACCCTCACTAAGATCGAGACTCTCCGCCTGGCCATCCGCTACATCTCCGACCTGTCGGAGCAACTGGGGCTCAGCGACGAGGTGCTGGAGCAGTGGAGGAGCAGGAGGGAGGAGGAGAAAGGAGACGACTGCTGCTCCTCCAGCGAGATTTCCTCGCCAGACATTCTCAACAGCAGCGGAGGGTCCTTTTTTCAGTGTGGCTCCGCTGCAGTAGGATGTGCGTGGACCCAGAGCCAGAGTTTTGGCCCGGGTTTGAATACCAGCCAGTACCACCACCATCAGCAGAGCCAGCCTGTCTCCTCTGGGAGCTGTGGATTGGGAGCAGGATTGTGTAGTACAGTACAGTACAGTGGACAGTACAGCCAGGAGACTCAGGGGGATGTTTATGTCTCTAACATGGAGAACGGTGACCTGCTGTTGCCCCCGGCGACACAGCCCATGTCATGTCAGGTATGTCAAGGATTTGACTTTACTAATGTCAATCTTTTCTCACTTACAATACATATTCTGTGTATATACAGTATATAATACATATATACAGTTTTTTACTTTTTTTAAATGGACTTTAAATCAATCTTATAAATTGTGTTGGTGATATCATTTGCTCATCTAACATACTTCTGTGTGGAGTACTTTTTTAATATATATTAGTTATTTACAGTAGATACTATATTTATAGTTACGTATATGTACTGTATACTGGTTGGTAAGGATTCTAGAAATGAACATTTATCATTATCTTTTTTAAGTAAACTTTGCATTCATACTTCCGATTGTGCTGTGTAGAAATAGAAAAATACTTGATAGCCAATCGTTTAAGACGGCCAGACCCTTTGCCAGACCCTTTGCCGCATGTTGTTTAACGATGAAAATATCACTAAAATATCCTAATGATTGTTCTTCCTATTTTTTTATGATTCATTACAGATGTACGGCAAAGACTTCTGCAGTCCACTGGCACCGCGGGAATACTGGGGTTGAACTGAAAGCCGCAATACAACCATCACCCCATCATTATCAGCCATAAGGGCAGCAGAACAGGAGGCAGAGCGGCCATCTGGGAATCACGTTGGATCCTGGGCTCCTCCAGGCTTTATGTCGCCTGGTTTAAGTGCCCCTGATGCTGATCAAGACACTTCAACTTCCAACTGCTCCCCTGGTGCGTTCACTCTGAGCAAGCCAGCAGTGGATCAATGCAAGGGGGTCATTTCCCCTTGAAGGATCACTGCAAACTCTCATCATATCATCAGCCCCAAAGATATTCTGTACTAGCCTTCAAAGGCCAACAGCAAGAACTGTGTTTTACCTGTTTTGAAAAAGGACTAAAGGTCTTGCCTCTGACTTTTGATCTCACATGCAACTATACCAAGAAATGTTGTATTATCATTTTTGGTGTGTTGTTTTCTCAGTGTCAGCACTCAGGCAGTTATGAAGGTCAGAGTGTACATACTGTCTCAATGTGAAACAGTTAATTTATTTGAAACATATATCCTATTTTACCTATTTATTTTGTAATATGAAATGTCCCTTGTAAATATTGTAGTAATTGTATTAACTATTTTTTATAATTCTTTTTATAATCATTCATGCCACTATTTATAATAAAGTAGTAAAATATATTCAAAGAACGGATTGAGCTTTTTGGTGGTTTATTCATAATCAGTCTCTCATTGTTGCGACCGTCAGGTCGCAGTTACTATCAAAACCTCCACCGGCTGTCAGTCAGTCAGTCAGTCAGTCAGTCAGTCAGTCAGTCAGTCAGTCAGTCAGTCTGTCGGTCTGTCACGTCACACTTTTGCCCTACTCATATCTCCGGCACCGTGGCCCCGATCCATGCCAAACTTTACACACACACTCCAAACCACAACCCTCAGATTTTGGCCTGACGGTCACTTATCTCCTGATAGGGGAGTCTTACTGGTAATATTTCAAGATCACAAATATCTTTGTCATAAAATAATTGCCCAAGACAAGACAACAATCTGACAACCAAACAATACACAGCCATAGACAAAAGCAAAATACACTCAAACAAATCACAGAAATGTATTTACATAGCCGTGTACCAAAACATAACATATTCAGCACCATCACGTCACACAAAATAACATAACTTTTATGTTCCTCAACCTGTGAGTCGGGACCCCCAGGATCTCAGGGGGTCCCCAGATCACATGACAGTGAAGTGACAATTTTAAGATTTTAGAAGGATCCCTGGCTAATACGACAAATATGCCTTAACACATTATAATTGTCCTCTATAACTACAATGTAAAATTAAAAACACCTTAAATATTGTATTTCTTCTAGAAATAGCTAATCTTTCACTCTATGGGGAAAGGCCTGTCGCAAGTTGATGATGTCATAAATGTCATGTGTGATCTATCCCTATGGAATTTATGGCATGCATGTGCAAATTAAAAAACACAGAAACACATTTGAAATATTGATTTGATGCTCATATTAACCATAGGAGTTTGTTTTTATTTGCGCATGCCATAAATTCCATAGGGATAGATCACACATGACATTTATGACATCATCAACTTGCGACGGGCATTTCCCCTGTTGAGTGAAAGATTCGCTGGATTTTTCTAGAAGAAATAAAATAATTGAGGTGTTTTTAATTTTACATTGTAGTTATAGAGGACAATTATAATGTATTAAGGCATATTTGTCGTATTAGCCAGGGATCCCTTTAAGACCTGTTTAATAGCTACCTCAAAAAGAAAGAAAATAAAAAAGTAATCAACAAACTAGAAAGATGCAGTGATTTCAACTGAAGCATGACCAATCGTGTCTGATGGAACATTATATAGTCCAAGATATCCGGCCTTAAAACCCAGAGATCACTCACAAAGTTTACAAAAACGTTTACAAAACACTTTTCCAGCCAAGTGAACCTGTGTCTCAAACCAATGGACGTGATCTGAGACACCTCCTCAGCACTCCAGTCACATCAATAATGGCATCCGGGTCCCTGTTCTCTAGGTCAGGGGTTTTCAAAGTGGGTGACGGTGACAGGGCAACCTGGGGCGCCGCGACGGCAGTCCAGGGGTGCTGCGAGATAATTTGATAATATTTGGAATTTATTTGGACACTTGAAGAAATATTTAGTATCATTTTAAACTTGAAGTACAAAGTTATTTTCAGTCAGTTCTAACCAGAATGGCTATTATCTCAACGTTTTCCTCGCAACATAATCACTAAAATATCGTCACTGTCGGGCAGAAACCTCTGTCGCACAAAACTAGTGAAAACAGCCGATCTACAAGCACACAACGCCTGTGCTTGTAGATCTGCTGTTTTCACTAGTTTAGTACATTTTATAGATGATAAATACAAAACGAACGGTTTTGGACATACAAGGTTTCCACCCGACAACGACGATATGCTATGAATATAAGGTGCTGGGAGTGAAAATTATAATGTATGGGTGCCTCTGATTAAAACAAATATTTATGGGGTGCCCTGAGACAAAACATTTTGGGAACCCCTGCTCTAGGTCGATGACATGTTGTCCAGTTGGTCCATTTAAGTCTTCCTGGAAAAGTGCTATAGCTTTCCTCGATTCTTCAGAGAGATTCTTTCCTGATGCAAACATGTACTGTAGGTGCCTCGAGATACGTACAGAATACAGATACAGCTTAACTTTTCTGTTGTGCAAAGGTTAACAAAAAGCATATTCACTTTGCTGGCAAAAGATTCTCGGACTGAGAATAATATTGTGTTGCCTATGGCAACCACACTAACTATAGTCTACTATTAAACATTGGTCAAACATTGTCCAAATTGTCAAATAATATAAGAGGCAAAAAATAATAATAGCTGATCTACAAGATCACAACGCCTCAATTTGCGAGGCATTGTGCGCTTGTAGATCTGCTATTTTAACAATATTTATCGGGAACTGAATATTTACTCCTTTCAAGTGCTTATCAGGGTGGGGGGTCCCCAGTTCCAATATGATTATTTTAGTGAGTCACGGCTTGAAAAGGCTGAGAAGCACTGATCGAGAGCTCTGCAGTATTGCTACCTCTAGTGTGTCCAGTTATTTGGTCCCATTTGGTGGGTTACAAGTGTAGTGTTTTGATTAGATTTTATTTTATTTCATTAAGGATCTCCATTAGCTGTTGCCTATAGCAACCAGCTAGTCTTCCTGGGGTCCACTCCACATACAGCAGATTACAATGCATTTATAGTACAATATATCACCTTATAAGTCATCATGACATACTTTATTATGACTCTTTTAAGTTTGTAAATACATCAAAGATGCAATTATAATCCATTTCTAATGGATAAAGCCTTGAACTGGAAGAGAGGTCATCAGGTGGTCCCCAACCAACCACAACACTCTCCAGCTGGCTGGGTCAGCAGTGATTGGCCAAATCACTGCCCCTCTCCTCAAGGCTTCTATTGTCCAATCCCCTATGCCAGAACCAACAGGACGCTCTCTCTGCCTTGTGTGTTCTTGGGGGATTGCAGGTACTGAGAGGTCTCTAGACTATGGTTTTCTTCCTGCCTGGGGTTGTCTGGGGGTGTGCATGCATCCGTTCTTGTCCACACTTAGCCTTACTTGTTTGTTTGCTCCGTTTTTGAACAAAATGCCTCAAATCATCAATGCAGCTTGCGATTACCGTGACATTTGCCACACATATTCCCACTAGGTCAAGGAACAAATGCTACCTTTTTCACATTGGCCTGTTATAGCGCCACCAGCAGGTAGACTTTAGCAAAACACATTGTTGGAACACAATGCTTCAAATCATGCATGCAGCGTCCGATTGCCATGAAAGATCTATGGTGAAGAACATATGCCACCCTTTTTACATTGGCCTATTATACAGTAGCACCACCAGGACGCACAGCCTGGTGGAGACCTGTGATCGGAAGAGCACTGCTTCTAGTTTATTAACTTTATTTATAAAGTTTATTAACTTTGCTGTGGACCGCCTGGAGCCCCCTCCCAAGGACCCCTGGGGGTTGCTAGGGGTCCTTTCCATGCTCCGTTTTCCTGAATCCTGACCCCACCTAAACCTCAGCTCATCTGAAGAGACCAGTGGGACATTACTGCATCACACCATGGTTTTCTGAGGAGTTTTAGTTTAAGTGGGCTCACTAAATGCATATGGTGGACAATGGCAACCACACAAGTGGGTACCTCAATGTTAAATTGGCTATTATTCCCAAAATGTAAAAATAGTATAATGGACTGAATACATGATTTGAACATTTGACATTTAAGGCCTAATACTAAAGAGGTGGTGCCATAGTTTTGCACCTTTTCTGTTTTGTATGTGTCTATGGAGTTAACATTAGTAGGCCTATAATAGACCCCATGGTGTGGTTGTAATTTGCAAAAATATCTTCCCCGTGTATTTTTGATTTCTTCCTGAAAGCTGAAAGCCAAAGTCAATTCACTTTATTTCTGCCATTGCCTTTTACCGAGGGTGCTAGAGAGTTTTTCTCTAGGTGCTGCTTCAAAAACATATTTTCACTTCCTCTCAAGTAAGGAAGTGACAGGGAATTGTCTGTTGCCAGATTTTGCCAAAGAAATAAGCCCAACAGAAGCAACTAAGCTCAGTTTTACTACTTTACATTTACCGGTACATTTGAAAACAGCAGATCAGCAAGCTCACAATGTGTCACATTGCGACACATTGTGAGCTTGTATATTTGCTCTTTAAAAATATTGAGGAAAAAAAACTAAACCAGGTATACTGAACATGAACAGGTGGTTGTGGCCACATAAAATCATAATTTTAAAAATTTCTGTACACTTTTTTAAAGAAAATATTTCAACAATTGGTTGTACACATTGTTACAAAACCTGTGCATAGCCAGAGAGAGAGGAGGGCAATTTAACATTGAGGATCCCAGAATTCTCAGGTGGCCACTCTCTTCCTGTAGTACTTGAGTATCAATACTTTTATATTCCTGGTCAAATAATACTCAACTACATGTGAAAGTTGCTCTGTCAAATTATTTAGTTACATTACTGGAGTAGAGTAAATGCTTTTGAAGATACTTCAAAAGTAGGCCTACATCATGCTTTAAATATACGTATATATTAAGTATTCACAATTACAAATTACAATGTATTGAAATCTGGACATGTTTGCCAAAAAATGCCAACAATTTCCAAGAAGTTTATAAATACAAATATTACGAATACATGGTCTGCTTTTAGTCCCTATGTTTCAGTATAATCTTGTTACTTTGACAGGTACCGGTATAAACAAGGTATAAACAATTATTTCCATATTAATCATTTCAATTTCAAGTTGGTACATTGATTTATATATTGATTAATTTTTCATTCCTTTTCTCTTTAATTGTCTGCAAAACTTCCTCTTATTTTCCAAAGAATACTTTAAACATGCAGGAAGTAAATGAGACCTTTGCAAAGTGTCCCAGTATAACAGAATCTATTAGATCCAACGTGAGAAAAAGAACTCTGTGAAGTTGTCCTGAAATCAGGAGAGCGTCAATGTCACTTAAGGCTCTTGTCATGTTCTGTCTAATTTGAAGGGAATTGACACTTGGTGGTCATTACTGGTGTATGACTATGAATGGATCTGGGAATGTATTGACAGATCACATGACATGGGTGACATTGACACCTCATTTATATCATTTGTCGGGTGTAAACCTCATATGTCCAAACTGTTACTTTTCAGGATTCAAATTCAAAAATAGCTAACGTAGCAGATCTACAAGCTCGAAACGTGTCACTTTGCGGTACGCTTTGAGCTTGTGTGATTCTATAGTATGATGATGTTGGGGGCGTTCATTTACGAAACAAGTTAGAATGTGGAGATAAGAGATTTCTGCCCGACAGCAACCATATGTAGTCGCATGCCGGTGTCGCACAGAAACAGAATTAGCAGATCTACAAGCTCACAAAGATTGCCTATTTTTGGTGTGCGACACCGACTCGCAACTAAGTATAAATTGAGTGACCTGATGACAGTAAGGGGCTTTGGTACAATGGCATAAATCGTGGTCGGGTTACGGGGTAATTGGGGTTTACTGGATCATCTCAGGTTCATCCCCAGCCTGAGTTTATCTAATTCTAGAGCGTGTTTGTTAAATGGAGCTGAGCAAACACAGCCCAGGCCTCGGCACCACTGAGTCTAGACCAAAAATAAAGTCTCCACGCTAATGCCTCATCTTCTCACCTCCTCTCCATAATGAGCTGCTCAGAGGACTTTAATATTCATGTGTATCTGCTTGCTTATCAGCCAGGCAGAATTAGAGCTGGATGTTTGTTTTGTCACATAGACTCAGGTCATTTGATGTGCTAATAGGGAGCTCAGCACACCTACACCAGGACTAATGTATAGTCACTTATTTCAATGCCCCTGCAGGTATGAGAAAGGTTTCTCAACCAGGCAGGTCGAGGACCAAACATTGATTGGGTCTTGGAAGATGTTCCAACAGGGTTCAATATAATTAATAAGACATTAAGTCAATGCACACCATGTAAACCACCGGATGGTGCAAGAGCAGAGGGCCAAGCAAGTCTAAATCATGTTTAGTTTGAGCGTCCAAACGGCTTCACAGATAATACAATCAAATATCACAGCCATGTTTTTTTACAACAAAAATAAACATTTCACCTGGAAAAGCAAGTTTTCAATCAGAGGTGATTTAGAACAGAGCCAGAACCCAATAATCTATATCAATTAACTATCTTAAATCTTAAACAAAACACTATTCCACTGTGGAATACAGTAATATGTTTCATCCATGCACTTTCACTTATGTGAAGTGAATAATACTTAATCGAATGTAGGTACAATATGTGCTTTATATACTGTAAGTTTTATCAATTGATTGATCGATTGACTAATATTATCCATGATCCATCTTGTGACCCAATTTTGAGTATAAACCCACTGGTTGATACAGATTTAAAAGACTGTTGTGATTTGACTTCAGCCTGAATGGTTTAGGAGGCCTGTCTGTTTGCTTTGCCACATAGATGATGCAGTTCATTTGATGTGCTAATAGAGAGCTTAGCATGCCAACAGATAGACTAATAACCTTCCATGGTGCTAGCTAGAACTAATACGCTCTCTGAGCTGAGGGTGATCAAACAGAGATAGGCTATTAACCTTTTTCCTGGTGCTATAGCTAATACGCTCTCTGAGGTGAAGGTGATCAAACAGATAGATGGCCTATTAAGCTTTCATGGTGGTATAGCTAATACGCTTTCAGAGCTGAGGGGGATCAAAAGAGGTTAGCACCGACATGCTGATTTACTCCATGCTTGTCAGTAAACAGAGGGACCGCTAATGTGGAACTAAATGCTGATGATCACAGGATTGTTGTACAACAGTAAAACAGACACATGTTGAAAGGGCTCTATCTGAATAGAGCAGGCTCAGGGGACAAAGTTACAATTAGTCGCTCAGATCGTTTAGGGTAGTTAAAAAAAAAAATCTACAACGATTTAAGAATGAGTCGTAACTGGTGGAGGATCAGGATCTTTGCTCAAGGACAAATAAGTTGCAGTATAGGGATTAAAACTGGGAATTCGGTCCAGGAAAGACAGATAACACTACACCTTTACACCTTTCATGGTGCTTTGACACGCCATGTCGACATCAGAAGTCATCCTGGAGCATCTGTAACCTACAAATGCACATAATTTTTGCTGTATGTCCCGCACCATGGGCAGCAGACCTAGCTCCTGGCCATTAGCAGTGTTGAATGTGAATCGGCAGCTTGGTGTGTCAGGGCCTAATACACTCCCTGAGCTGAAGGTGCCTGTGATGAAAGGAATTAGTACTGCCATGTTGATTATTCACTCGATGTGTGTACACTACAGGGAAAGGGCTGATGTGTATTAAGAATAAATAGTTACCACTACTCTTCTTCCTTTTCCTGTATATTTTTCCTCTGGCTGTAACATATACATTATGCATACGTTATATGCCCTTTCTGCCTGTATCAATATGTTTTTGTTTTGAACATAAATGAGGCTTTTTCTTTTTAACTTTTTGTTTCTACACTTGCACACTGTGCACTGTGTGCACCCTTCACACACCTGATGTCAAACTAATGACCTGATGAAGAATGAAAGAATCTGTGAATAGACTATGTATTGTCATTGTATTAACGCAGTGGTTCACAAACGTTTTAGCTCCAGCCAAAGCCAAAAAGAGAAATTTGTAATGAAACTAGTGAAGATGGGTGATCAACAACAAGATAAGATATTTCCAATAGGCCTACTTCTTACATTAAAAAATTAAATGTCTTTTTTTTAATTTCCAATTTTTTATATTTAAAGGAGGGATTTATTGGACTCACAACCCACAAGAATTGGTCTGACCCAAAAATGGGTCCCGACACATTGTGTGGCAAACACTGAATTAACGTATTGATGTATTGGCAGAATATGGTCCTGATCAATTATTATTAACTAGCCCTTACCCGTTCAAAGATATGAGCTCCAAAATGATGTGCAGTGTGTGGGTTATGGGATGTGCACTGTGCACACAGTATATGGATGGAAAGTAACTTTAACTGGTGCTTGCATGATGTAGGAGCATCAATGTAAGAAACCCGTTTCGTTTAATGGCTACAGACCTGCCTGCACACCCCCCCCCCGTGTGTGTGTGTGTGTGTGTGTGTGTGTGTGGGTTTGTGTGTGATTGCGCATGGCCTGAACAACAGCGCCCCTCCCTTAACATGTGTGGTCACAAAAGGTACTGTAGGCTAAATAGATATAGATACACCATAAAAATGCTATTATACAGCATACGATTTGTGAAAGTGACAAACGGGCTTCACAGTTATGTCAGGTGTGTTCATATGCTGATGGTGATGCGATTTCAGGTCAATTGCTCCAGCCACCGAGGAGAAACGCTGTTTCATACAGACATACAGACACTCACTCACTCACTCACTCAGACAGACATTCGCAAAATTATAGTATAGATGTTGAGGATTTGTGATGAACACGTTTACGGGCGCGTGGTGTACGTTTACGGCTTTTTTTTTCTTCTTTTCCTTCATTTGTATGCTATTGAAATTGTATTGAGAAAACAGAAATGCTGATATTTGTTCCAAAAAGCTTCTTACCCATAACGACAAAATGTGACATAGCTCTACTTACACAATGCTGTACCCCCTCCAACTGTATATATTATGTTCCCCATTTTCAACTGTTTTGAAACTTGCTTTGGCAATGTAAACTTATGTTTTCTCATACCAATAAAGCTCCTTTGAATTGAATTGAATTGAATTGATTTGTCTCGACCACTTAAACCCCAGCGTCCGTATTGCGGGGAAAGCTTTTGCAGAAAATAGCACATCGACGGAAAGCGTTCCCCACAATAACAGAAAACAGAAAAGACACTAGTATAGAGGCCTGAGGGACTCTGGTCAACCATATAGGGTTTAAGTGGTTAATTGCAAAGTCCTTGTGCAGTTGAGGGGGTCAAAGCCATGTGAGGCAGGCTTCAGAGGTTGCACTGTTGGGTGTTGCACCTCTGATGGAGACCAGGAGCTAAATGTGACACGCTGGTCTGTGGGAACAGGGGTCTGGGACCTGATACACACACTGCGGGCCCCTACACCTACAGCCTTATCACAGAGGCCACGGGGAGGTGAGGAAGAGAGGGGTCAAGTTAAACTTCTCTAAGCTTCCATCTAAACAGGTGTAGACTCAACATGAAGAAGACCTTGCCAGGTCGAAACTTTGAATGTTTCAATAACACAATAAGTTGACCTATTAATACCGACAAACCGCAAAGGGTTTAATAGCAATTCCATTTACTTATTGTTTTTCATTCTTATTGTTCTCATTGGTTTATTAATAATTTTTTGTCACACTGTCAAGCTACACTTAAAAATGGTGCTGCTATAATTTAATGTATATGTATTCTTGTGCTCAATTTGATTTTAATTGTGACTGCATTTATTGCATGTCTAACTTGGCACCATGCGAATGCATCAATAGGTAATTTATTAAAGTGTATGGATTCATCTAATGTGTAATTAATACCTTATCAATATCAATATCAATAATGACAATATGCTGGTAAATAGACTGCAAGTGGGCCCCCAAATAAGTTAAGTGGTCAGATGGGTGGGCTGGGAACACTTTAGAGATATTCAAGGGGGCCCTGATGCAGAAATGCGGTGCACTAGCTAATACAGTGGTTCTTGAAACTTTCAGGGCGAGATCCAAAAGAGAGATTAGATGTTTGCCCGGGACCCAAACTAGAGAAAACAGCAGATCTACAAGCACACAATGCACCACATCACGCTGCGTTCACTACTTATATATTTTATTCATGGAATTCCTTAGATTTGTTTTTTTCTTCTTTAGAATGTATAACGTTTTTCAAATTATATACATAAAATAAACTTTGACTTAAATATATATTTTTAATGTAGGAAAAGGAAATGGGATTTTTACTCGAGTTGTGACCTATAGAAATTGGTCTGTGATCCACAAATTGTTATGTTTTGGAACCAGTGAACTATAGACATGGTTGCAGCCTACAGCCATGGAGCGGTTGCTTGATTTGTTACAATTAATGAGGCAGCAGATGGGATGTAATGCACGATCTACCACAAACAGCCTACAACATCCAAGAACGGTACATTATTTCCCCTGTCCTTGCAATATCCCCGCGGCCCAACAGTAGGCCCGGTGCCACAGGTTGGGAATCACTGAGCTCCAAGTGTATTAGCCGGTCCTTTTAGCACTACACACCGTGGTGGTGGAGCTTTGAGGTTCCCAGGGCAAGTGTGACCTGTGGGGCTCCTGTCTAAACAAAGAGAGGTGCTAACTACTGACACCTTACAGCTGGCTGCCTGGCACACTTCTCTGTTGAGGAAGACTGACCAGGAAATCACAACATGCAGGGAAGTGTATTTCTGGGAAGGAAGAGAAAAAGTGTAATGATGAATGGTTCATTCAATGACATCATCTAATTCTTATGGCATTTCATTTCGGTACTTCCTCTTTGTTGATGTGTCTCAAAAACATCACCATTTAAATTAATTTGCAACGTTTCTTTTTTCTTTTTTTTTTTGATAGTTCAATGTCGATTTTGTGAAAATGACAATTCCTTAGCAAAAGGTTAATAATTTCCCAGCGGTGGGTTGTTTTAGGTTGGGATTTTTTCCTGCTTTATTTTGGATAATACTTATAACTTTCCTCTGTCAACGCCCCATGACCCCTATAATGAGGCTGTAGGTGTAGGGTCCGCAGTGGCAGTGTGTATCAGGTCCCAGACCCCTGTTCCCACAGGCCAGCGTGTCACATTTAACCCCTGGTCTTCATCAGAGGTGACACCCAGCAAACAGGTGAAACACTCATTACTGTTAATATTTTGTATGTCAAGGGTTCAAGTGAGCTGATAACTTATAACAATACTGAACTTGTATAACAGTTAACCATCCTATAATGGCAATTATACTGTATAATTGCCATTATAGGATGGTTAACGGTTATACAAGTGTACTGTATAATTTATACAGTACACGGATACACTGTGAAATGGTCCAGTTCGGGACAGGTAGCGTGTTCTTTTACTCCAGCCCATAATAAACATTTTCCTCATTATGTTTATAGAAGATCTGTCCTGGTCTCTCATCATACTCGTTCCATCCCTGGGTTGAGGAAGAGAGTGTGAACCAAGTCCAGTTTATGGTCTGTGCAGCTCACATTATTTTGTGTCCAGAGCTGCTGTCTTTCCCATGGACCCCCTGGGGTTCAGCCTGCTTGTTCCCCTTGGCTACTCCACTATGTGCAGTGATGCTGTTGTCCAGATTAAATGAAATGCAGTGTACGCAAGAGGTAGAGAAGACATTCAGTATTTCTTAAGAACACTGTGGCAGGAACAGGGCCAATGTGTGATCTAACCTGTATCTCAATTATATATACTATAATTAGGCACTAATTCATAAAACTCCCCTGTTCATAATAAGGTAATTTCTCATCATGCAAGAGCAATGTAGAGTGAATATATTTGGCATGGAATATACAGTATATGTATGGCATTCACTACCATGCAGTACAACATGAACTGCTTACAAGCAGTGTACAGAGTGTGACTGTGAATACAATAAAGTACCCTGTTTAGATGCTCTATTACATCTGTCCATGATAGAAATGCACTTAATTTTGCTTCCTGTCCCCCCCTCCCCTGACATTTTAACAACAATTAGACGACACCACAGCTTGTGACCCATGTTCATAGACTGACTGATGCCAGCCTTGAACTCTCTGTTCTCAATAAGATCGCATACCCTGGGTGGAAGAATTAAAAGTGTGAATAAGGTCCAGTTTATAGGACCACGGCACACTTTAGCTGCCAACTCACACCTTGTCCTGGAGCTGCTGCCTTTCCCATGGACCCCCTGCCACACAGCTTCTCTGGACTGGAGGTGACTGCTGCCGGAGGTGCCACCTCCTCACACCTCCCAGCATATATATATGGAGCAGCCTCCCCTCTCCAACTCACACACTGTCCTTCTGCCTTATAGCACACACACTCACTGACAACCGACTACAAGAAGGAACACTGAACTATCTCTGAGTCTGTTGCTACTACTACTGCTGCTACTTCTACCAGCACACGGAAGCAGAAGAAAAGGACATTATTATCCCCACGTTTACAGGAACCAGCTTTTACGGCTACGACTACTACAGCTACTGCAGCTCCTTTTAGAAGCAGCTACAGTATGGATGTGTCCTACTGCGCTCCTCTCCAGCTGCAGGAGAACCTCCTCAGCCCCTCTCTGTTTGATGAGCTGCTCCTGGACGAGACCAGCTTCTGTGACTCTAGCCTTCAAGCCTTAGACCCTGCCTCAGACTGTGGCTATTTCAGCGCCTGCAGCAGCCTGTCTCCCACTTCCTCCATCGACTCCTGCAGTTTCTCACCCCCAACCACCACCACCGCCGCCGCCACCACAGCCACCTTCTCCTTCCAGGCTGGAGGGAGTGACCTTGGAGAGGTCTTGGACCAGTTTGTCTTCCACGGAACGCCAGCTCCGCTTAAACAGGAGATGCAGGATGTCCCGATTTTTCAGAGAGCTGCCCCAAGCCACATTTCAGCAGACACTTCCGCAGCAGCGTACAACAAGATCAGCACCCCTACCACCACGAAGAAGTCTAGGTCCAAATACCCGGGCAAGAAGCGTGAGAGTGCCAGTGAGAGGGAGAAGTTGAGGATGAGAGACCTGACCAAAGCCCTCAACCATCTCAGGACCTACCTGCCTCCATCCGTGGCCCCGGTGGGACAGACCCTCACCAAGATCGACACTCTCCGCCTGGCCATGAACTACATCCAAGACCTGTCAGACCAGCTGGGGCTCAGCGACGAGGTGCTGGCTGAGAGGAAGAAGAGAAAGAGAAGTTCCTCTTCTGCTGAGGAGCAGCAGGAGCAGTCCTCGAGCCTTCAGGATTTCAGCGAGATTCTCCAGGGTCATTCTCTGGGATCCAGCTACAGCCCACAGGCAGCGTGTTACGATGTCATGGGCACCGTGGAAGAAGCCTGCAGTTATCAGTACAGCCAGATCGCCCCTCTACAGCCCTCTTATCCGGTACGTCCACAATATTCTCCTCCGATCTGCAATGTGGCAAGTTATACTGGACCAGTTAACCACCAGCAGTACTGGCTACCACAACTCAACCAGCAACACCTGCAGTAGACTCTACACCAGTGTTTTCTGAACAGCGCTACTTGACATTGCCAGTCTCAGGAGGACTGGCTCCTTGTCAACATTCATTGCAACAATGAACTCTCATGAAAGACATTAGGACAAGAACACAACTTGCTGTGTGCTCACTTACACACTAGTTGTCCTCAATTTATATTTATTTATTCCGCCACTTTTTTGGCATCCTACCACTTCCACATTCTTTGAGCTACAAATGTTGTTCAGCGTTATGCAGTTATTACTGCTTGTACTTTCCTCTTTACAAATGTTTATACTTTTTGAGATTTTTGAAAAAACAGCTTCCCTGTGGATTCCTCTGGGAAATGAATTCTGTTTTACCATTTATATTACTGCTTGGGCTGAGCTGAATGGAAAGTCTGTTAGAGGAGGGATGTGTACATTTTCTACTGTACATAATATACTTTGTGAGTGTTTTCAGCGAGCCCACGCAGTTTCTGCAGGAACTGCTTTTCTAGTTAAACTTGTTCTTGTTAACTTATGTAAATTATTTCATGTATTTAAAAAAATGTACAGTATATATTTATATTTTTAGTATTTTTCTTACTGCAATGTATATTTATTACTTTTTCCACAATGTGAACAGAAAATAAAATGAAATTATCATACTAATTAGTCAAGATGTTTTTAATTCATCAATATAGGTTCCTAATTCTGATTTCAGAGCCCAATGCTTCTACCTGACAAAAGCCGCCAGTTCATTTGTGAAATGCATAAACAAAGTGAGGGATTCTTTAGAACAGTGGTTCTCAACCTGTGGGCTGGGATCCCTGTGGGCCATGAGGATATGGAGGAGGGGCTATTGCAAGTGGGACCCCAAATAATAATTGGCAAAACACTAAGCCTTTCAAACAATGTTGAGAACCACTACTTTAGAAGAAATATATCTATTATTTAAGTAATTCATTATCTGTATCAACTTGTCAAAAATATCCAATAGTGGATGTAGGGTTACAATTTCAGAGCTGATGCAAAAATGTATACCCAAAAATGCTAATTTATTCTAGGCCTATACTGGATTTCTGTATGGACAATATTTTGAGACAGAAAAAAATTAAATGAAAATAACAGCACTAAAAGCATTCTTATTTTCTCAGCTTAACAATTCCTGCAGTGCACACAATTATATCATTTTGGCTTAGTAGGACAAGTGACCTTTTTAATAAAGAAAGAAAGAATTCACCTATCAAAAGGTTGTGTTTTAATGTGTTATATTTGACTTGTACGTAAACAAAACTACTAAGAGGGAGCGCTGATTAAACAAGTCATCTGAGTGACCACTCACCATAACAACAAGGTGTCAAGCAGAATGAAGTGAACACTTCCATTCTAAATAGTTTGAGGAAGGAACCCTGCTGTTCAGGCTGCCAGTTGTTCTTCCAGTCAGGTCACTAAACACCTGGGGGGGGGGGGCAGGCCTTTAACTTACAGACCATTGTGCAGAAATTACCAAGGAATATGAACTAGATCTAGATGTCATATTCAATTTATTAAATAATAATTCTAGACAATTTCACCAATTTCATCCAATTAAGAGAGAAATTCCATTTATAGGCTTAGTGTTTCCAGTCCTTAATTTCAGACCCAGGGAGATCCATATCACAGTTATACAACACAAATAAAAAATAAAATGTACATAGCCTACATTGTTCAGTTTCTGATATACAGAAATGTGCGCCAATGGTTCCAGTCTCCAGGGAGAGAGAGAGAGAGAGAGAGAGAGAGAGAGAGAGAGAGAGAGAGAGAGAGGAGTGGACCCTATAGCCTAGTTCACATTTTGACAAACAATAAGATCGAAAATGAACAGTTAGGGTAGGCTATAGGCCCATTCCCACTGGGCCAGATAACAGATAAAAAAAATCTCTTTCTCCAGATATTTTTCCATTCAAAGTGGATGGTAGATACAGATAAAAAAAGAATATCTGCCACAGATATTTCTTTTATCTGTGGCAGATATTTTTTTTATCTGTATCTACCATCCACTTTGAATGGAAAAATATCTGGAGAAAGAGATTTTTGTATCTGTTATCTGGCCCAGTGGGAATGGGTCTAAAAACCTATACATTATAGGTTATAGTATTAGGCTACTAATACTATAACCTATAATGTCCACACATACCTATTTGAAGCTATTTGTCTCACGTCATTCGAGAAGGACCTTGTCTCATGCCAGCGATTCTGTGCAATTAGACTCGTTGAGTGGACATGTGCATGCACGGTTGTAGACCTACTGGCTTTGGTTGGGATTTTGAGCATAGGCTACTGCGTTGCGCAAAAAATAGCCAATCTACAAGTTTGCGCTCACTTAATAATCTAGCTTTGAACTATAGATTTTTGGAATACTGTAATAGGGTAGGCTACCACGTCCACGGCATGATAGGAGGGTGACCATGCACGACCTGAGAAGAATGTGTCATATCAGGGCGATGAACACCAGCATTGATTGTGTGACAGATATTGAGAAATAGGCTGGGCGAGGGCGATTGAGTTGCCTATTATAGTCTAAATAGACAGATAACGTGTAACCGTCTAACCCTAACCCTAACCCTAAGAGGGAAGGGTCATGGTACCATAGTGTGCAATCTGCAACTGCTTGTACGCTATCGCTATCAGCAATAAACCTATGTAAACTGAAGGTATTCTTCGACTTATTCCTGTCGGGTGCTGTTATGGTTGCCGGCGCCGCTCTGAGAAATAGGTCTATTGACCTCTGCAACTGGAATCAAAATATTTTAAGAGATGGTGAGACAGGGACACCTTTTGAAGAAATAGCCTACTATGGGAATCTAGAGCTAGTCTATTTAAACCGAAATAAATATTCCACACGTGTCCGTTTCAATTAAGGTTAGGGTATGGGCTAATGTTAAATTTTAGAGGTTAGAGATTAGATTCAGGTTTGACATTTAGTAGGGTTGCAGCTGTCCATCCTGCTCTGATGATGTAGTCCCTACTTGTCCCTCTAGATGGAGCCAAACTCTAACACACATCCTTATCGAATCCACATACTGTCACTACTGCTCACTACTGTTAACCATATGGAAATCTGCAAGTATAGAATTGATATCCACAAATTCCTTTTGGATTTACAAATAAAAACGTAATTATTAAATGCCAGTTCAAGGTTTTAAATGTTTTAAAAAGTCAGTTATTAAAAAAAAGATTGTCGTTCTATTCACACACAAACACAAATACTTCTGAGACATGTGCCTTTGCCTCCATGTTAATTTGGATTATTTGGTGGATATTATAATAACCACTTATGCTCTATATAAAACAGAGCACACAAGCAGGAAAATAACTGTGTTCGTGGCCCTGTTCCCTTTGAGGAAATGTTTAGACGATTTCAAATCAGCATCACTGACATACAAACACAGGGATCCAAAAGACGTGACCGAAGGCAGAATAAGGAAACAAAATCGTTAAAAGCTGAATGATCTCACAAGCTCTTGTGCTTCACAATCATACTTCTCTTGTACAAAGCCTTATCAAATAACTCTCTGAAACTCTCCCTCCCTCTTTGCTGCTCTCAGTTTGGGTGGGGTCGTTGCCAGCTGGACTGTTCCGTCATAGGTTAGAAAAGTGGGGATGGTCACCACTAAGTGTTCATCATTAGACCCTTCCTCCTCAGTGTAATTTGGTTTTCTACTTGAGCTGATGCTGCTTGGTTCATGGCTGTCACTGTTAGGGCTGGGGTCACTGTGAGGGCTGGGGTCACTGTGAAGGTGGGGTCATTGGGCTGTGAAGGCCGCTTTCATCTAAGCGTGGCTGCTTGGTAGATAGATACCTTTATTTATTTATTTGGTGAGACTCCCGTCTTGAGCGACGACTCTGAACATCTTTTTCCAGCACTTCCTTGCAGTTATCCTCTCTCTTTTAAAGACCATCATACAGGAATTAGAGAGACAAGTTGGTACTCAGTTCTGTTCCAAGAAGAACAACATTTTACTTTTGCTTTGTTCATTGCACCCATAATGGTCATTTGGTTTGTGATACTGGTGAATATCCCCTACTGCTTAATCGTTCTACTCCTATATGGTGTGAGCATTCTCTGCCCACAGAGATACATTGATTTGAAGACGATCAACAAATTCAACGCAACAAGCAATTTGGTAGCTTGCTTCAGTAGCATGGTTTTCAGCAGGGGGAAAGGTTTTGAGAGTGGTGGATTGCTTTGCATATCATTCTGGACATGGCACGATGACTGCCTTATCTTTGAATGTTTTCTCATGTACCTTATTGACTCACTGGATGTTCAACAAACAACAATACATGCCTAATGGATAACTTGCTGACCCCTGCGTTAACACTGCTAGTCTCAGCTGCAGTTTTGTATTGAAAGGACTGAAACTGAGAAATAAAACAAAAACTAAGAGTGCGTTTGTTACCCCTTCAGGAAAGTGTGTTAACTTATCTGGAACAGGTTGTGTGTACCCATCTCCTATGTACTGTTTGTTATTGTGACCGTCAGGTCGCAAGTTACTATGAAAAGCTCCACCGGCTGTCCGTCCGTCCGTCTATCTGTCCGTCACATCACGTCACGCTTTTGGCCCTACTCTTATCTCCGCCACCGTTGGCCCTATCCATGCCAAACTTTGCACATACACTCCTTGGCTGGCAAACCACAACCACTGCCCCGGATTTCTCACACGCCCCTCTTCTAGCGCCACCATGAGGTTGCTTTTTGCAGACTCTTATCTCCGGCACCGTCACCTCTATCCATGCCAAACTTTGCACAGACCCTCCTTGGCTGGCAAACCACAACCTACGCCCTTGATTTCTCACATGCCCCTCTTCCAGCGTCACCATGAGATTTCTTTTTGCAGACTCTTATCTCCGGCACTATTGCCCCTATCCATGCCAAACTTTGCACACACAATCCTTGGATGGCAACTCACAACCTCCAGCCCTGATTTCTCACATGGCCCTCTTCTAGCGCCACCATTAGTACGATTTTTGCAAAACACATTTTTGGACACTGCTCCACAGATTTTGCCCTAAAATCATGCAAAGCGGCACAGTATGTCTAAAGTCATGTGATTAACATGGATCTGTCCCATTTCCCATATTCCCTCCTGATTGGCTACGATTGCCTTACATGTCAAGGAAGTAGGATCTGATGAACAAATCGAAGCCCAATTTAACACCATGTCACTCACACAAAAAGAAAAGCTCTTTGTTGACAGGCTGATAAAAACCCAAAACATTCCACACACTCACTGGCAAAACACAGGCAGAGAAACTGGCCCAACAAATTGTTACCACTATTTGGCTGAGGTTGTCCCAGCATTCTAATATAATGCTGGGAAAAACAGTGTTCACCATGTCGTTTGTTTTTGAGGAGACTTTCTTTCTTGGCTGTTTGGTACAACTTTTGGCACTCAGAACACAGGTCCAGCAGGGGTCCCTGCATCATATGTGTGGAGGAAGTGTTAGACACTGCTGTTAAATGAATGTTCAGAGAGACACTGCAGGTCTGATGGCTCAGTCGATTCTTGGTCGGTTCCACTTGTTGTAGCAGCTGTTCTTCAGCGTTGCTTCCTCAAAAGCTCAAACAAGCAGGGGCGTTTTCAAGAATTAGATTCAGGGTAGGCGAAATGCCAGCCCCCCGAAATGCCAGGGCTAAGCATTTCTGCATGGTCCCCATCAAGACAATATCAAAATCCCTGGACAAATACATATTTATTTGGGGTCCTGACCTGACTCCTTGACATGGAAATGTTTGAGGACCACTCAAATAGCACATTCCAGAGGAAGGTTTGTCAAACTCTTTGGTAGGTATGGTGATTGACATGGTGATTGCCCTACAGGCTATGCAGTGCAACTTACTGAGTGGTTGTTAAAATCATAGATAGGCTATGGTTAAAATAATGTTCAGTTCCTGACTAAAAAGTTAGAAAATTATCTAACTTTATAAATAAAATCAACTTAGGTCAAACAGTTCAACATAACTTCTTCCCCGGTTGGGGGCTGCCGTGTTTCTTCTTTCCCTTAGGCCAGGTTCGAGGTAAGTATGGATTTAGATAGGGTTTTTCTCCACAGGTAATAGGTAAGTTCAAGGTAAGGTATTCTTTCCCCACACAGGTTTTAGGTGAGTATAAAGCAGGTAAGGTGAGATCTTTCTACAGGGATCCAGTGAGGTGCCGCCACGTCGCAAGAAATCCAACAGATTCACTATCTTCTAAAAAAAAATAAAGAGTGGGGAATGAGGGGCCCAAGGCCAGTGAATTGTTGGATGTTCGGTAGGTTTTAAGAGGGGAGGTGAGTACGATACTCAACTAAATAGGTTCCTTTTACAGGTTGGCTTCCTGGTTACAGGTTGGTAAGGCTGCCCACTCCTTTTCCAAGTCCTTTCTCCACAGGTCGCCAGTGAGTACTCTCTCTCCAGAGTTTAGGTACCCGCTCCTCATCGTTTCTCAGCTCCCCATGCAAGCCTAAAAGTGGTGCAAGGTGGTGCATTATAGTAAATATCTATAATGCACTTTCACAGAAAGATGCGGTTGAGGGATAAATGTGGTGGTTCTTACCGCCTGATTGCCCATATGTTCGCCGGTCGTAGTCCCAGCACAGACTGAGGGGAAGAGCGAGGCTTCTATTTGTGCACACTGTGTTTGGTGAGTAGCACAGGTGTGAACACTTCTGACTGATAAAGCAGGTAACGCCCTTCAATGACTTGGCCCATACTGTGAGCTGCTCTGCTGGGCCTCGCTCTCCCGTGCACTTCTCCGACGTGCAGGGCCTACTTGGCGGGCGGTGTCCAAACAAACCACCACAATACAAAGAGAGGATCCACTTTTGGATGTGATTGTTATAATTATTTATTTATTCCGCCACTTTTTTCGGCATCCTACTACTTCCACATTCTTTGTGTGACACATACAACAAACTATACCAGAAATCTCTGGTCAGTGACTTTCCTGGAAAAACACATGTTCCCTCAGCATGTCTTGGGCAGCACTTAAATAACAATTGCCCTTGGAGCAAGTGGAAACCAATAAAACTCTGTTACACGTGGCAACGGTTTGTGCGGTGTGTGGCATCAGACCAGAGTTTTGGTCAGTCCATATAAGGTGTTGTAGGCCTTTAAGATGTCAATTTCATCAGAGGACCACCTAAAGAGAGAGGCAGAGACAAGAGGCTCAGTGAGAGGGCTAGAGAGTTGACTTGATTCATTGACTATTGACTAATTTCAAAATGACTGAGGAGAGATCAGAGCGGTCTGATGGGACCGTAGTGAAGATGGAGGTGGACTACAGTTTAACTGTAGACCAGAGGCTCCCTGAATGCCAGACAATGGCTAAAGAGGGACATCTGCAGGAGGCTGTTGAAAGCTTGCTGTCACTGGAGAAACAAACCAGGACAGCATCAGACTTGGCATCCACCACCAGAATTCTGGTAGCAGTAGTCCAGATGTGCTATGAGGTTAAAGACTGGGATGGTCTCAATGAAAACATCATGCTTCTCTCCAAACGAAGGAGCCAACTCAAACAGGCTGTTGCTAAAATGGTGCAAGAATGTTGCAAGTATGTGGATGCAGTGACTGACATCACCAACAAGCTCAGACTCATTGATACTCTACGTACAGTGACTGATGGCAAGATCTATGTAGAGATTGAAAGGGCCAGGCTGACAAAGGCCCTAGCTACTATCAAGGAGCAGAATGGAGATGTCAAAGAAGCAGCTGCCATCCTCCAAGAGCTGCAGGTGGAGACATATGGCTCCATGGAAAAGAAAGAAAAGGTTGGGTTTATTTTGGAACAGATGCGGCTGTGCATCGCTGTGAAGGACTATATCCGTACCCAAATCATCAGCAAGAAGATCAACACCAAGTTCTTCCAGGAAGAAGGCAGTGAAGAGATGAAGATGAAGTACTACAACCTGATGATTCATGTGGACCAACACGAGGGATCATATCTGTCCATCTGCAAACATTACCTGGCCATCTATAACACTCCTTGCATCTTAGAGGATAACGCCAAGTGGCAACATGCCCTGAAGAGTGTCGTGCTGTACGTGATCCTTGCTCCTTATGACAATGAGCAGTCAGACCTCGTGCACAGAATCAACAGAGACAAGAGATTGGAAGAGATCCCTAAATACAAGGACCTCCTGAAGCGGTTCACCACTATGGAGTTGATGCACTGGATGTCGCTAGTGGAGAACTATGGCAAGGAGCTGAGGGAAGGCTCTCCCGACAGCCATGCCACAGACGTCTTCTCCCACTCCGAGGAGGGTGAGAAAAGGTGGAAGGACCTGAAAAACAGAGTGGTGCAACACAACATCAGAATAATGGCCAAATATTACATTAGGATCACAATGAAGAGAATGGCTGGACTCCTAGACCTCTCTGTTGATGAACTGGAGGAGTTCCTCTCCAACCTGGTCGTAAACAAGACCGTTTATGCCAAGGTGGACCGGCTGGCTGGCATCATCAACTTCCAGAGGCCTAAAGACCCCAACAACCTGCTTAATGATTGGTCCCACAATCTCAACTGCCTCATGTCCCTGGTCAACAAGACCACACATCTCATTGCCAAAGAGGAGATGATCCATAACCTGCAGTAAAAAAAAAATGAGAAAAAAAGAAAAGGATGGTATTTTAATGGCATGGCTTTCCTGTGGATTTCTGATAAATATGGAGGTACAGCAGGACGTTGGATCTGAGATTATGAATAGACCTATGAAAACATGGAAAAATATTCTAAAAGAAAAAAAAGAAACACCGAAGCAAGCAGTAGCATGCAATTGACAAGACAAACTTTTTTTTTAATACAATGGCTCTTCGGAGGGTGAGTCATCTAGAATTCGGACCTTTGCAATCTTGCGATTAGCGTCATATTTCCTCATTTTCCTGTGTACGTAGCCAGTAGGTTAAGGAATTATCTCCCCAAATGTCTGCTCTCTGAAACACTCGCAGAAGGAATCAACAAAAAATACATCCCTCCAATAAAAAAAACAATGGTAAGGAAATTTCAAAAAGGTTTTGTGACCTCTTCGTCTTCTCTCCTAAACGTGAGAGTGCAGAGGGCAGGCAGTCTATGGCTCAGGGTGTTGGCTTCTCGCTGGATTTTGTGATTAAATGGTACCTCTCCTGCTTCCACTGGTTTGGCATATTCCAGAATGACCATCAGCTGCTGTGAAGCTGTCTTGATCGGAATATGTCGTGTTTTTCCGTGTGACAGGGCGTCATGCGAGTTGTGTGGTCGATGCAGATTCTCTCAGACTCCTCTGTGGTGTGTGCATTAGGTGAGCTCAGCAAACAATATGACCTCACCTTTTATTATGTTGATTACACACTAACAGGAAGATCAGTGTTCAGCCTGAGAAAGAGAGGGCTCTCAGTGATCTCACGCATGTGAATGTGAATGTCTGAATGGTCAGTGGGACCCCAGTTGAATATCATCTCAATGTTTCTACACCACCCTCCTGTCTGCTTCCCAATAAGGGCTCCAATCTGCATTGGCCACCCCTCTTGAGAGAACAGATGTGGTGTGATATGTTGAAGATAATGTGAGGGTACAAGGCCACAGATATGACCCATGACGTCATAACAGGGGAGCAGACTGCCTCGTCCACCTCAATCCTTTCGCCATTGCTTGTCATTATCTACACTGCATTACCAGTCAATCAATTTGAGTAACATCATTGTGTATTTTCTATGTAATAGTGAAAGTACCCGTAGCCAGAGCAGTCAGTACCCATTATTCAGAGCACCTGGAGGCAGTCTATGACATCAGTCATCTATGACGCACAACCTGGGAGAGATTTGGGATCTCCATGTATGGGCAAATGCTTCAACCAATCTGAGACACTGATTGAAAGACACACAGTCGACAGACAGATAGCTGCATTCATAGATATATAGATATATAAAAGGTGCATATAAGAAGATAGGAGATATTAAGATGATGCCGTTTCAACCATTTGACACATTTTACTACATCGATTTCTGATTTATGTCTCCAATGCTGGTGTAGACGGCTTTCTGTTGGTCTGCCGCAAGAGCGTGGATGTACAATGCTATAGTTACAAAAAAGGGTGAAGTCAGACATTTGGGTGGTGGGGTGGATGAAGCTTGCGAAGTGGAGGTAAGACAATATACCATAATAGAATCTCTTTCCAGTTCCTTTTACCCTGAAACCCCACCCCCTCCCAAACACATCCACTCATTGGAGGTATTTCACATCCCTGGTCTGGTTCTTAAAGTACCTCACAGCTCTTTTGGATTTCTTAAAGCCTAGTTCGGACCAAAGATTTGCCACAAGCTGAGTTGAAACTTGCAACCCACAGAATTCTCCAAACTGGTTCCCAACACTATACAATTGGATTGTCCACATTCGGGATCCTTTCATCCTTTCACTATTGCTTGTCGTCATCTTTACAGAATTAGTCAGTCAATTTGGAAGTAATGTCTTTGTGTATTCTATGCAACTAGTGAAAGTACCCATTGTCAGAGTACCTGAAGGCCAGTCTATGATGTCAGTCGTCTACCCACCAAGCAAGTCATGATGCACCAACATGGGAGAGTTTGACCATATATGGGCATGTTTCAACCAATCCGTGAAGCTGACTGAGAAACACAGACGACACACAGAAGATTCCTGCATTTATAGATGAATATATAGGTACCGGTATATAAGAAGCAAGCGGATATAAGACGGATGGCACAGTTTCACACGACTAGCAACTTTTAAGGAATCAATGTCTCACACAGAGAAACCCACAGGGAAGATCAAGTCAGGTCACTCTGGTCTACTACAAGAGCATACGGTGAAGTGAGACATTGGGGTGGCAGGGTGTATGAGGAAGCCTGCAGAGGAAAGGAGCAAAAACAACAGAATATCTTCCCCGGAATTTATTTTATATCCTATAAGCCCACACCCACCCTTTAGAGATAGATACCTTTATTATCCCAAGGGGGGAAATCAGAAGAGGCCGTCCTTCACATCCCACAAGGCCTAGTTTGGAGGTTCGTACAGTACCCCAGTTTAGTTAGAGTCACACAAAAGATTCTCCTGCAACAGAAGTTCCCAAACTGTGGTTCTCACACTATAAAACTGGATAGTTGCATCAACCTTCTTCCTTGATCTAAACCTCCAGGCCAGCAGAACGGCTAAGTCTATCCAGGCTATGGGATATACTGTAACAGCCGTAGTCTTTTCCTAAAGAATACATGGATTAACTAGACTACACTCTGTCGAGGTGACAACTTGCGCCATGTGCACTCGTAAGTACTGCGATCGGTGCTGTTCAGTGCTGTCAGACAGATACCGCCGGAAACATACACCACCGAACGCAGTACTTGCACTCTGCTGGCGCAAGTAATGATGCAATTTGGGACTTCAGTGCTCTGATAGGCAATATTTAAACATCCTGGCCACACTACACAAGCTTCACCATTCAGCATCTCCGTTGGCCTTGGAGAAGACATAGTCTCTCCCATTCAGATTCATGATTCCATCCTTAAGTTGGAATTTCCATTTGTTCTTAGTTCTGTGGATCTTGTCATACTGGCACACCACTACATACTCTGTGTCAAACTGATCTGGGCCCTCATCACTCAAGTCGTCCTCACTGTTCAGTGGTGCCTCCTCCTCCGCTTGTCCATGCTGACCGCCCTTGTCCTCCTCGCCTTTATCCTTTCCCTCCTCTTCATCATCTTCGTCTTCATCGTAATCCTCTTCCTCATCATCCTCGTCCGAGGATGTGTTGTTTCCCGCTCCGTCCAGCTGTAGAAACACTGGTGGTGACTGCTGCTGAGGCTGCTGAGGCTGCTGAGGCTGCTGGAGCTGGTGAGGCTGAAGGGGCTGCTGAGGCTGCATGGGCTGCTGCTGTTGTAGGGCTTGTGGCTGCCTTGGGGCCTGTGGTGCAGTTGCACTCTGGCCCTGTTGAGTCGGCTGGACCTGAGCTGCTGCATGACCAGGCATCTCCTGTGCATTGCTGCCCTGGATCCCTGCCCTGTTTGCAAAGATGATTGGCTGTGGCTGACGAAGTGGAGCAAGAACATGCTGCATGCCAGGGGCCTGTGCGGAGTGCGCGCCACCGGGATGCATCTGCTGCTGAAGCATGACCTGCTGCTGGGGCTGCTGGATGAAGTACTGAAGCCCATTGGGCCCACGCACCACCTGCATGAGCTGGCCTTGATTGATGAGCGGTTGGTATGGAGTCCCTCTATAAGCCCAAAAGCCCATAACCGGAGGAGCAGCTTGGGCCTGTGCTGGCTGCGCATACTGCTGGGCTTGTTGGAGGTGGTGCTGTTGATGCTGTTGCTGAGCGGCCTGCATTGCTGCTGCCTGCATTTCAGTATGGAAGCCCTCCACAGCCTTGGATTGCATCAGTTTGTTCTCCCACAGCGTTTTCAGCTCTTTCAACACCTGCTCGTCCACTCCGTCATTCAGGAAAAGCCCATGAACCTCACTGATAACATCCTCAATCACAGACATATACAGTTTAGGCACTGGGTTTGTGCTTGCCATTTTGTGTGTAGTTGTAGTGTGATACTGCACGGAAATAGGCGAGACTTAAAGCCAAAGTGATTTGCTTGCAAAAGATTATTATTACCAATCAAATCAAACTGATTTATTCACAATATCATGCTCCACCTTTTCAGCCGTTAATTACAGGTAATATCCTCCTTTATATAACAGCTGTGAGGTTTGGAGGGTGCTATATATACTTTTGATCATTAGTTACGTCACCAGCATGGCTGGTGACGTAACAGGAGGAGGTGGAAGTGAATGGCGATCCCTCAAACAAGGGCTCACAAATCACTGGAACAATCACAAAATGCATTGAAGTAACTTCTGATTTATTTGATATTTTCAGAAATATAAAACATAATGAAACTGGCTACTGGAGGTCAATGCCGGTCGAATTGGAGTGTGTGTGTGTCCTTGACCAATCTATACGAATGAATCTACTTCCATTCAGATGGGAAAGAAAGCAGACAATACTGTTCTCAGTGATAACCACCAACTAACTACGCAGCAACATACAAGACCAGTAAGACTCCCTAATCAGGAGATAAGCGACCGTCAGGTGACAGGTCGCATGTATACACAAATTGGCCTTAGCAACTTCATGGTGGTGCTAGAAGAGGGGAATGTGAGAAATCAGGGGCGGAGGTTGTGGTTTGCCAGCCAAGGAGTGTGTGTGCAAAGTTTGGCATGGATAGGGGCAACAAGTAGGTCGGGAGTGGCTTATTGTCGGTATCAGCCGGTAACACGCGGGAGTCTGTCCCCGTTACAATGCGCTAGACCCCTGGGAGATGGACTGCTGAGGTGGAGCGCCACACCTACCATCAGCTCCCAGTACTTGCCGCACGACTTGCCAAGCCGTGATACTCATTCGCTGAGTTGGCGGTGCCCGGAATCGAACCCATGACCTTGCGGTTCAAAGGCGAGAGCTCTACCGACTGAGCTATCCGGGCAAAACATGTGGTATTGTGTTGATGGAGATCTCCGGCAACGGTGCCGGAGATAAGAGTAGGGCCAAAAGTGTGACTTGACGTGACGGACAGACGGAGGGACTGACTGACTGACGGAGGTACCGGTAACTGCGACCTGACGGTCGCAACAACATAGAACTCAAAGAAGCTATCTAAATAGAAACACACACCAGTTGATCCCATATCAGAAATTCATGTAGACGTATACAGGAGTCAGGACTCAAATTGGTGTTGTTCATGAGCAATTCATGTTTGTTTTGGGTGATGACAGATCAGAACTCTTTTATCCTATATAAGGAGTGAGATAAGAGTGAGCAGGCAGAGTATTCTGACTCCGAGGAGCAATCAGTGGGTGAAGCATTGTCCTCTGGCTTACATGGGAAGATTCATCTTTCATTAAATTCATAACCATATATATATATATATCTGAAAACAAGGAGCCGTCTCAAAGAAAAAGCAAGGATGGATCCTGCTCTGCGGAGGGAGAGAGAGCGGTTCAAGAAGAAAGCTTTGTCCACTCCATCTGTCATTGACTTACACAAGGCCAAAGTTGACAAGGAGGGTTTCTCAAAGTCCAAATACAATGCTCATTCAAGTGGTTCATCTGGGTCTAAGCACTACGCTCACTCAAGTAATGGCTTCTTCAATCTGAAGTCTGTCTGCCAGGCCACGATGGACCAGTACATGAAGACAAGGCATCAGAGAGGGCAAACACACTTCTTGACTCTCGAGGAAATCCTGGATGAGACCAAACTGCAGGATATTGTCATGAACCAGAAAGAATGCCTCAGTGAGTACTTGGTCAAGAATCCAAAGATTGACGTGCAGGATGGTAAGTTTTCTTATAAACCTAAGTACAAGCTGAAGAACAAGAAGTCCCTGCTGCGGCTGCTGCAAAAACATGACCTGCTGGGTCTGGGTGGAGTCTTCCTAGAGGATATAGAGGAGGGCCTGCCCAATTCAACCAGTGTCATTAAGGCTTCAGAGGATCAGATCACCTTTGTTACCAGACCAGACAAGAGGAAGGTCCTATTCTACAATGACAAACACAGCCAGTTTGTGGTGGATGAGGAATTCCAGAAGCTGTGGAGGAGTGTTCCAGTCGATTCCCTGGATGATGAGAAGATTGAGGAGTACCTCAAGATACAGGGCTTCTCCATGGAAGAAAAGGGACGAAGTAAAGTGTTTCCAGGGCAGAAAAGGAAGAAGGCGAGCATCCAAAAGAGGAAGCGCTTCATTACCCACAATCACCATTTAACTGGAGTGCTGGAGGACTATTCAGAGGAAGAAATCCAGAAAGGATTGATGCAGAAGCTGTAGTGGAGAATGAACTTATGAACCAGAGAGAGTGATGTGGGTACTACCTACTATGGAGATGACTAAATGAATTGCATTTTGCATTTTTATAGCGCTTTTCCAAGTGCTTTACAATGGTTCATTCATTCATACATTGGGAAGTGAAGCGGCGAACATTCAACACCAGCGTCCTCACTTCCCACATTCACACACCAATGGTGGCAAGCTTTCACCAACCAACTCATTGGGGGCAATGTGGGGTTCAATGTCTTGCCCAAGGACACTTCGACATGTTGACAGGAGGAGCCAGGATTTGAACCTCCGACCCACAGATCATTGGCCAACCCAGCTCTACCTCCTGAGCTACAGCCACCCCAACGACTAACATCATAGTACCTCCAGTTAATTGTCATGGGGACCAGTCTATATGAGACAAGAATGGCCTCCAAGTACTTGAGGCGCAACTATGAAGGTCAGTCAAGTTGGGCCTCAGAGTACGTGGATGCCAGTCTTGTCACTCTTCTTTGGGAGGCAGGCCATCTACAAATGGGTCTGTATATCTGTGAGTCTGGAGCTAATCCTGTGAAACTGGAGTGATTATTATTGCCAAGCTTTGTATACACACTGCCAGTAGGCCAAAGAAGTAGCCCCCTTTTGTTCCATGTTTTATTCAGTTTGATCGAAATATCTACCTTTCAGTTTTCATACTGGAAGTCAAGCTTGATTCAAGCCAAGCGGCTTGGAAGAGAAATGAAACCATGTGACTTCCATAGAGAATGAATTGGACCCCCCCCCCCTCATTCTCAAAGGACACAGAGAGGATACATGACTTTACTGTTTGTAGGAAGCCTTAGAATTCTCATTGTACTGTATGTATCTTTTCTTTATTGTGACGACAGGAAGCTAAGGTGTAGATGCTATAGGGGAGAAATACTGTAGGAAAGCTGAGGGGGAGACCGTGTAGGAGAGACACAGTAGGAAAGTGTATTGCCACCACACATGAACGAAACACTACATACTGAACAGAAGAATACAACACTTTGAAATTAAATATCTTTATTGAACCACACATGGAGTTGAGTCTCACATTCAAGTTAACAGTTGTAACTGTGGTAAAGAAAAGGCAAGACATAGCATGATAACCACAGCTTGTTTTTTTGGTTTTCTGCTTATGAAATCACCTGTTTTTGGCTCATTCATACAGATGTGGTCAGTTGGGAAAGAAAGAAAATACATTATGCTCTACTCCTAAAGCACAGCTCATATGGTCAATATGCATTCACTGACGTATTGCTATGTTTATGGCAATGTAGACGTTTACTCACCCCATAACGTCTTGAATACAAGGAGAATCTTTATAGCATTCCTTTACGGTGAATGAATGAAAACAAAATATAAGAAAATACTTGCCAAGATTAACATCAGCAAAACTATAAATAATCTGTTTATAAAGTTCAAAACAACAGTCAGTGTGTGATCAAATCCTCTTGTTTTGGCTCGCAGTGTTTGCAAAATAAGATAAGAAAATAAACCTTTTATACTACTTCCAGTTCAAACGAAGAGTGCCTGGCTGTGCCCGTGGCTTCAACAGAAGCTCATTCACACACACACACACACACACACACACACGCACAAACACTGCAAGCTGTTTTGAAGCTGTTTTACTTCAATTCATTATTGAATTGTATTTTCTTATTTTTTGGACTCCTCCTTAAGCGTAAAGGAATCAAATGTTATGAACAAAAAATATCAAATTCAAGACATCACAGGGCGAGTAAACGTTAGAAGTAATGTTTGGGGTCTTGGTTATCATAATACTGCATTTGTTTTGGCTTTATGCATGAACAATGACTTGTTTTTGGCATATCATTCTGTTGTCATATATTGACTATAAGTAAATCAATCATTATTTTTCCAAGCACATCCAACGACACGTGTCTATTCTATATTTGTTCGCACAACTGTGTCATTTTGAAATGTGCTATTTCATCAATCAACATTGTTGTGTGGCAAAGTAGCCTATAAATAAGGTTTGACACAGATACAGGCCGCTTGAACAGCAGCTGTCTGGACATAGTGACAGACTCGGTATGTACAGTAGAGGATGAAAACATGAACTATGAGGCTAATAACACATATTAAAATCATACACAATAAAATCATCAGTATTTATTTAACTCTTAGAGTGTACAAATGTTTGTACACTGTCTTGCAAATGAACACTGAGGATTTTAGGAGAGCGAAGGAGTGTAAGCATGGCACTACAAAATGTGAAACTAGTAGCAAACTTGTGTGGTATTCGTGGCATAACATCATTGAATAATTTTCTGTTTATTGTACATCCACCATTTAGTAACAGAAATAATATTGAATGAAATCAAATGTTTCAGGATTTGTGCCACGCAGTCATCTCAGGAACAAGTCAAATTGTTGTCTTACATTACATATCTCATAACAGTATGTCGTAATGGTGTATTCATCCTTCCACCTCTACCTGCCAGCTCTTTTGGGATGAGGTACGCCTACTTTATCACATACAATTATGGCTTTTTATTATGGCTGAATGGGTGAGTTTTAATGTCCGACACCCACATCCGACTGCTTCTTCTAGGTAAGAGTATACAATAGAGTCCATTTGGTTACATTTGTACCCTCTCTGAGTCACATGGAGAATGAATACTGAGAATTTTATTGTGTCGTGCTTAAAAAGAGACCAATGTCTCCCTTAGGCGATGCTACTGTGTTTCCATTGAAACGGCCTCTGCTAATGGGGGGGTGAGCAGGCATAATACCTCCCTCCAGAAGATGTTGATCACTCACAGACTGCAACGAAACATCATATTTTCAGGTGCCAACTTGCGTCTTGTGCACTCGTGGCCATATATGGCCTATTTGTGCGCCAGCAGAGCGCGCAAGTACTGCGGTCGATGCTGTTCAGTGCTGTCTGTATGTATGTGGGTGGCTGAGGTGCCAACTTTTGCCTTCTTATTTATACCAGGTCACAATTGTTGGTGGTGTTGGTGGTGACGTCACCGGGTTGGTGATGTCCCCCTGTGTTTTTTCAAGGGTTTTCCCATTGGATGACGTAAACACAGACACACAGGATGCACAGATACACCAAACTCAGTACTTGCGCCTTCTGCTGGCACAAGTAATAATAAAGACAGCTATGTAATACACACTCAGTTGCAATAGTAACATGCTCTTTTGAATGTGACCTAGTGGAGCAATCACTCAATGCCAGTACTTACTGTAATTCTGCTTGATGGATTGAAGGTTATACAGAGGGAATGAGGGAGGACCGGGGAGATGGAGAGAAAGGGGGAGGTGAGAGGATGGGGGCCGAGGAAGGATGGGGGACATGGAGAGGGAGGAGAGGAGGTGGTGAGAAGGGAGGAAAAGATAAACCATCTCAAATAACTCACTACATTGTTCTAATTTACTCTTTTTACAGGGATGACCTGAAGATCCACAGTTGGTCTTTTTACCATAGTTTTGGTCTAGCCCTTTTGTGTTTAGCCTCTTTAGCCCTAATAGCCCAGCACCCACAGTCAATGTGCGTTAGGTTTCATTTGACATGACAGATTTTTGCTTTTCACTATTGGAAAATAAAACCCTTCAGAGCAAAGCGGGACCTATACGAACAGTCATGAACCGCACCCTGAAGCTGATAAAAACAAACCATGAAGTATTGCAAAACAATGTTTCAGTTAAGTCTGATGGGGGCTTGTTGGACCATGTCTGTGACTTATCATAACTCTCCTGAATGAGGGACATCCTATTTACAACCCTGTGTAAACACTCCTATCTCCCTCCATTAATGACAGCAAATTGGCCTTTTAAAGGAAAGCAGAGCACTTTGTTTATAATTGGCTGCCTTTTTGTTACCCTTGGCAACAGTTCTAGTTATCGTGTGGCTAAAGAAAGGAGGGGTGGGGGGGAACCAGTGGTGTAAGAAGTAATCAGATTGTTTTACTCAAGCAAAAGTACCACAAAATAAAATACTGTTATAAGTAAAAGGCCGGTATAGCAAATCTAGACTTGGGAAAAGTACAAAAACATTGGCATCAAAATATACTTGCAGTACCAAAGTGAAAGTACTCAATTGTGGCATCCCGGAGCTAGATCAGCTATTTCTGAATAGCTGAAATATAAAATAGGGCTTAATTGGTTAATGTATGTTTTGTAATCCTAATCTAAATCGGCAAAGTATCTTGTAGCTGAAGTGGTCAACATTGAAATACCCCAGTAAAGAAAAATGTACTTAGTTACTTTCCACCACTGGAGGGGGCCTGCACTGCACTGCAGAAACTACTAGACCTCATGTCATTGCTGTCGGGTTGGACATAAAAGGTTTCCACCTTGTATGCCCAAAATCGCTCCTTTATTATTATTTTAAAAACATTTTAAAATAGTGAAAATAGCCGAGTCTACATGCTCACAACACGTCACATTATGACATGTTGTGAGCCTATAAATCTGCTATTCTCACAACCTTTGTGTGACACTCTTGTACGGTGAAGCATTCATTTACAAAAAAAAAAAAACGAAAGAATAAAACATAAAAATATTTTTTTGAAATATGGAGCTACAAGGTTTCTGCCCGACACAGCGATAATACTGAGAATACAGAGACTATGTTTGTTTATCACGTCTTCATTCCAAATGTTTCCCTTAGAGTTTCACTGTAGTGGGTTACATAACTCCATCCTCTACTGGAAGCTTACACTGGCATACACAGTGTGTTTTTCTTGTGCATAGCAGCCTTCCTAGCTGAGAGGCTAAAGTTCCTATAAAAGGCAATAAAATGCCCTTTGTTCGTGGAGAAGATTGCATGAGGAGATTTTCATGGTGGCAGAAAGCAGATATTTTAGCCTCTGAAATCCTCTAGCAGCTTTAGTCGTAATCCTGTCTCTGCATGGTCATAGGCTACTTGATGATGGCGTTGGATCAGTGGTTCTCAAACTTAATTTCCCCCAAGCACCTCCAATTGTGTGAGTATACAAATGTACACTCTCACAGTTACAGACATATAAGGGTCCATTTGGAACCCCTTCAAGGAACCCTGAGAGACCCTGCTTTGAGAACAACTGAGCTAGATGGACTCTGTGCCATACAGAGTACAGTATGAGCCAATTACCCTCTACTGTTGTCTTAGATGCTATTGCATTAATTTAATTTACACATATACAGCATCTTATGAATTTGGAGTTATGCACTGTACCAAGCTAGACAGTGGCAGGTATAGGTGAATGTTTTGTAGGTGTGTAGTGTATAGTATAGTGTATGTTGTGGTGATTTGCCATGTGTTTGTTTTGGGAACCATGTATGCAAATGGAATTTCCTTTATGGAGTAATACGGTTTTGATTTTAAAAGCATTCATTATAATGGAAGGATAAGGAGTGGCTAAAACGGCATGGCATTTCCTTTGTTGTTCTGTTATTAATTATAAAGTTGTTAGAACTTTAGAATTAACAATGTCACAAGTTCTATTATGTTTCTTTGTTGGATGTCTTTTTTTTTCTTCTTTTTTTTTTTTTTTTGCAATTTTGACCTCTTTGGGATCTATCTACATATTTAACATGTGTTGCAAAATGTGTTCAATAAATGTTGGACATTTGAACCAAAGGTCACATGGCAGGATATAGAACACATACACAAAGAGCAATAAAGGTGCACCTTAATTAAACAAACAAACAAAACAAACATTCACAATGTGAATTCATTTCAATGGAAAACAAACCAGCGACAGCAAAGCTACTAAGTGACTTTCCTTCTCTTTTCCTGTTCTCCAGACTAGATCTAAATAAATGAACTTTGGTTTAGACTCAAAACCTAAACTGTTGGTGTTGGCCTGTATTTATAAAAACCTATAAAAACTTCTCGTTGCATCGCTAATGTCTTTTTGGAAACGACAGATTGCTGTATCTTGTCAAGGGAGCTTAGCATATTTAAAACATTCAGAGATGTTAAGAAACCTTTTAACCAAAGCAGCATTGCACTTCAAAGGGGTTTTAACAGCTGCACAGCAACAGTGGCACATGTTGCAGTTGTGTAGAGCACTGCTAGCTTTAAAACAAAGACCTGGCGGACACAAAACGCCTTAAGAGTAATAATTTATATACTGTTGGATGGTGGTGTTGTCGCTGACAATAACAGGCTTGAAAATCCTATTTTTGAGCGACACCATTGTATGACAAAGTATACCCAACCACGTATCATGACTTGCTTTTTACAAATGTTGTATCGTTGTCTGACACACTGTTGTCTTGTCCAGTTCTTTGAGTGTTGAATGTTTAATGGACCACAATGGTCTGCTGTACTCTTACAAATGTGTCAATAAAAAAATAAAACACGTCAACAATTCAAAAATAGCACATCTATAAGCTATTTTCTGCATTTTTTGAAATAGGACTTAAGTGGTTTATAGTGCTTCTCTGGGAACACACGTTAAGTGAGAGAAACACAACTTTGCTGTGATTTAAAAAGGCACAACTGGTTCTGGAATACCCCTCTTGCTGAAGCTTCAGAACGCAGGCCATGGCTCTTTGGCAGGATAGCACTTTGCAGCAAAACCGCTGCATGGGAAGGCATGGAGACCTCGTGGTCGTCTTTGGTACATGGATTCCATGATGAGCTGTTGTACTCATAACCCATGCCTGGAGTGACTTATAGAGATTCAGGCATTGAAATAATTATAGAAAAACAACACAATATAAAATTCCTGCAGTAGTACAAATCTGTGTGGGGGACACATCACAAAATGCTGGACGATGGGTTAGAATACGAAGGACAAAGGTCTCTGCTCAGTTCCTGTTCTATATCCTGTTGTCAAACTGTTCATCAGTTCTCATCATTCTCTTAAGGCCAGAAATGATACAAGACCGACTTGACGTCATACATTATGCCATTAGTTCCGGCTTACCTTTGTTTACAATGTCAACTAATGGCCGAAGAAAAAGTCAGCGGTTCACATTCTCTGGTCCCGTCGTTGTGTTTGTTTGCTGCTTCTATAAACCAGACATCACTATATGAACACAGTGAGACTTAGTGAGAGTCCCATAATAGCATTCATCCCTCTCTCTCTCTTCATTTGTTCCTTCCTGTTGCCACCATTCCCTCTCTCACTCCGTTCCTCGTGTCCTTCGCAAAGGTCCAGGAAGAGAAGTTGAGGTAGGGTGGTGACATCATGAGCCTGTCCCTCCTTCGGGGGGGGATGAGGGGATGGGGGCGGGGTCGGGGGAGTCAATCACATGTCTTCATAGAGCAGCATTCCGCTGAAGATGGTGAGGGGTTCCACGGAGTGTGCCAGCTTGCCCATGACCAGGTCGATGCACACGGTGTCTCTGGCCTGCAGCGGCAGGATGATGTTGAACACGGCCAGCGAGCCGGGTGTGATTTTGGCCTCGGCTACAGGCTTGTTCTCCAGGCCCTCGGGCTGGTAGCCTCCAGAGTCCACCCGGGCCATGCCGTAGTTGGATTTGGACAGGACCGCCTCGATCTTCTCGTTCTTGTGGCCCGTCAGGATGGCGCTGAAGAAGTAACGGCCGTCCACAGGAGCAGTGAACACACCTGAGGAACAGAGAGTTGCGTTTAAGTACTGGCAGCACAGTTGTGGTGTGAGTCTGAAGACCCATTTAGTCCTGCTGCAACCTATACGTTGTTATACTTTTCAATCAGGCTGCCACCTCTGTGTCTCATTAGTTGTAAAAGCAACATAATTTATTTAAACGTTTTTGAATAAGAATTTGAAGGTTTTCAAAAAACGTGGGTTAGGTTTTAGAAGGCGTTTTTAGAATCGGCCTCAGATCTACAATGGGTTAAGCAGTCACAAGTGGCCAGAGTCAAACTAATTAGACGAATTACTTAATTATCCATGCGAGTCATACCTGTCCTTGGATCATAGAAGTCTCCCTCGTTGACAAAGACCTTGTCAAAGACGATGGTGGCAGCTCTCTCCATGGGGATGGTGAGAGCAGCCGAGAACGACAGCTTGGGCACGTGAGCGTCAGCACCAGGCAGACCTGAGCAGGACAAACAGGCTTAGTTCAAGCTGGAAGCAAAGACAATTTGTTTCTCAAATGTGATCTTTAGGACTGACTGTCCCCACTGTTATTATATGTGATCTTTAGGGCTGAATGCAGGGACGTGCTGGCCATTGGGAAAAGCGGGACAATTCCCGAACGGGCGGTTCATTCACGGCCGGTCCAGGCCGGCCATTAGGAAAAAAATAAAAATAAAATGTCTGCCTTCGTTCCATTTTGGGGGCTGGGCGGCCAACAAAGTAAATCGTCACTGTCAGGCAGAAACCTCGTATCTCCAAGTTTCAAATTTGTAGATTTTTTCGCAAAGCAAAGCCCTGCTTCATCATACAAGGCCGTCGCACAAAAGTAGTGAAAACAGCAGATCGTGCGAGGCGTTGTGTGCTTGTCGATCGGCTGTTTTCACTAGTTTAAATCATTTTGAAAATGATAAATGCAAAACAAACGGTTTTTGACACACAAGGTTTCCACCCGACAACGACGAAATATAACTCATGTAATTGGCTTGTCACTTGTCATGATCTGAAATGGCAAATCTTTGAGTAGCAGCAATGAGGGCCTCTCCAACTCTTTTTCCCGGGCTGAATCAGGGGCCCAGCACGTCCCTGGCTGTTGCTATTGATCAAATCAGTTTAGGGTATTGAGACAATCGTCCACCTACAGTATCTGCTTTGGTTACTGTAGTAATGACATAACGACACAGGTGATTGTGATTAATTTATGCGTACTGAAGCTCACAACACACTGCGATACAATACTTGTGAGTTTGTAGATCAGCAATTGTTTGCCATACAACAAAGTATAAATCAGGCTTCAGTGAGAGTTCAGGCTGAGACATATCTTTAGAATATTAGATCTCAGTTCAAACCATCAGGTATTTGGGTCAAATCTGATTAGTAAAAATCAATTCCCATGTGTCAGACTAGGCCAAAGTAGCCAGGGAGACAGGCATACCAGTGCTATTGAGCCTACATTCAGAGAGCATCAGGCCAGGCCAGTTGCAATAATGCATAAAAAGTATAATTAATTGATGTCATACAGATTTAGTTGTGCCTTTAAATAATGCATAGCCTAAATAATACAGAAACTGAAAAACAAAGACCTACCTCGTTCACCTTTGGGACCTACAAAAAAAAGAAGGAAAAGGTTAACATTTAAGTTATGCACTGGAACACAGAGCATAATTAACTAGGCATCATCTGGGAATCAGATGTAGAGGTTAGCTCTGGTCCATAGCGTTAGTGGAGTTCTCCCTAACGCTATGTTCCCTCTACCTCCGCTCTGGCTTGGCAAAACCAGAAAGCCCTGTCGCCCGGTCCGAAAAAAGGTATCAGTGGGGATACCTTTTTATCAGTGGGTAGTTGAAAGCTTACTCTACTTAGTAGACGCAGTCTGAGCCCCCCACCACAAGCTTAAAATACATTTCTATTGCGAAATGAAAAATATTCCACCGGATGGAGACACTTTTTCTGGTTGAAGACAAAACAGCGCTTCCAATGTCGCCGGGCTTGAATAACACCCAACGAGACTAATGCTCTATTAATGCGGTCCTGCGCGGCAGTAGTGAGTTGGCACCGTGATGGCGACGACAAATAGTGAAAAACTAGAAGAAATGGAGTCTCCATCCGGTGGAATATTTGTCATTTTGCCCTAGAAACTGTGTCCACTAAGTAACTCCCCACTGGGTGAGGGGCGAAACAGTTTTTGTTATTTTCAGACCAGACGATGGGGCTTTCCGGTTTTGCCAAGCCGGAGCGGAGGTAGAGGAACATATATAGCGTTAGGGAGAACTACACTAACGCTATGGACCAGAGCTAATGTAGAGGTCATGGCACAACAATGGGATGTCACAATGTCAACAATGTGATGTCACAACGGGTCAGCAGCTATAGAAATGAGGCGTTACAGACAAGATACGGACATAGTTTTTCATAGTTAACTGCGACCTACGGTCGCAACAATCAGCTTGTCTTTACCTGGTTGTCCTCTGAGACCATTCTCTCCCTGTCTTCCTGGAGGTCCGGAGGGGCCCCTTAACCCTGGCAGCCCGCTGAAGCCTCTCTCTCCGGGGGGTCCTTGGGGGCCTGGTGGGCCGGGCAGGCCTGTGGCAGTGAGGGTTGGCAGAAAGTATACCAATAATAAATAATCAAATAATCAAAACATTGACACAGAGATATTGTATAATATTATTCAGCACAGAAGGAGATACTTGTTGATCTGCATAGCGAGATAGTGAGTTGTTATGCAAAATGAGCAACAATGTATATTGAAATTAGATAGATACACAAAGATGGTACCATTAAAATCTGTCTTTCTTTATGTTGTTATCAATTATCAACATTTTATGTATGTATGAGAAGATTACACCGTCGCTTTTTCTTTTTAAATGAATGCCCTACAAAATAATTGAAGTGCAGCTGAATATACAGAATAGAAACTAGTTCATGTTTCCAATGTGAACAAGTGACTTGATCAGTGATCAGTGATGCTCGCATCAATGACGCTTTAAATATGCCAGGACCTACAGTTTGTCCATAACATACTAACAAATAGCCTACTAGGTTAAAGTTGTTAATACTTGTGCATTTGGTCTAGATTTGGTTCACCAGCAATATCAAATACCTGGTGTAGATGAGAATTCATGACAGGGATGGGTACAATATGTCACTCCTGCCTACAGTAGCATGTAACGTACTGTAATCTTTTCCCATAATAGCCTCCACCCCTCCATGTGTACCTATATTATTTCCAACCGTAACCGTTGGAAATAACATAACATAACATAACATAACATAACATAACATAACATAACATAACATAACATAACATAACGGCTGTTTAGTGTGGCTGTTTAGGGGTGCAACAGTTAATCAAAGTAATTGATTTAATCTGTCCAATTTGTTATTTAGTAAAAAATACAGATGTATACTTTAATTCAATAGTAAAAATGTAGCAATGTAGTTTAAAAAAAGCAGCCAATCTACAACCTCGCCACGTTTCGCCAAGTTCTGTGCTTAGATCTGCTATTTCTTGCTATTTTTGCCCTACACCATTGTACGATGAAGCATGAAATAGGAGTGGTTAATGAGACTAATCGATTTCGTCGATTATTATCAAATCAAGTAGAATTTGTAAAAAAGGGGTTCTCAATTATTTGATTCATATAATAATTTAGATAATAATCACTGAGAAAATCCTCTAAAGTTGCGAGAAACTAACACAAACAGATAGCTGATAGCTGACATCAAACAAGTTTTAACAAGCAATTAATAACAATGATCAGAACAGTGAGAGGACAATCAAAATAGATCATATGACACAATTGCACATTCACAGACATGTAAAATGTACTGTATATGTTGACCACTGAGACAAAAACAAAGGTTAGGGAGTAGGGACATTACACTTTACACACAAGTCACATTGCTTTCAAAACCATATACTGCAGGAGCTAGCGTGTGTGTGTGTGTGTGTGTGTGTGTGTGTGTGTGTGTGTGTGTGTGTGTGTGTGTGTGTGTGTGTGTGTGTGTGTGTGTGTGTGTGTGTGCGCGCGCGCGCGTGCGCGTGCATGCACACATTGTTCAGCCTTTGAAGTGTTGTGTCATGGGAAGTATTTCACCACACTGTTCCGCACACAAACATAGCGTGTTCGTTTGAATGTTCAGATTAGTCATGTTTCTACTCTAAATACTCTGGCCTTTTTGTGGTGTTTGATAGCCTGTGGTGTTTATTGTATCTGGGCACCGTGTAGTGAGTAAATGTGTTACATGAGATCACACACACACACACACACACACACACACACACACACACACACACACACACACACACACACACACACACACACACACACACACACACACACACACACACACACACACACACACTTAATATCTATAGATATCTACAGTACTGTATATTCTCTCTCTCTCTCTCTCTCTCTCTCTCTCTCTCTCTCTCTATCTCTCTCTCTCTCTCTCTCTCTCTCGCCCTATCGCCCTCATATATATCGTATGGATATTTCAAATTGTACTTCTTACTGAGTTTCATACTATAGGTGGTGTTTTGGAAGTGCTTTTTCCCAGCGATGAGATGATTAATAACAACTACCTACGTCAGAGGTGGGAAGAGGGATTTCCACCTCCGCACAGTGAAGCTCACTCACAGGTCATTATGTGGAGCTGGTGGGCTTTAGCAATGCAGCCTGGGTTTCTTCTGGTTACCTAATGGCTTCTCAAACTGCTAAACTACTTTGGTTAATATACTGCTTTATTTGTCTCTCCTGAAAGTCATTTGAGGTTAGCCTGCTTTCAAGCCCTGCTGTCCTCCAATTTGAGAGGAAACTCTCAGATTTGACAGGATTAGCATTAGAAATACATATATACAGTACATGACAATGGTTTAGTTAACAGTTAACACTGTTCGTCTTTGTAGAAGTCCCATTTCACATATTGATCTTGAGTCTTTGCTGCACTACAGTACCGATGTTTCTGGTTGACATTGGCACATTTCACTCAGGTTGTTTCTACTCACTCGTGTCACTTTGTCTGCTGACCTCACTCAGCAACGAAATAAAAATAAAATCAACAGAAATAAAAATAAAACAATTCACAGGAGGCAAGCAGTGATCACCCCATGATGTGCACTGCAATGTAGTTTCAAATGCACTACATTGTAGGCGTATTTTGAGAATAAAAAACTAAAAAAGAAGAAGACACGTGTGAAATGCATGATCTGGGCAGATTGCCCCAGGAAATGTGCCAATCTCAACCCAAAACAACGGTACATACTGTACTGTAGACCAGTGTTTATCAAACTTGTACTGTAGACCAGTGTTTATCAAACGTTTTTTATAATTTCAAGAAGCCCCATAACTCCTTGAGAATGTACAAATGAAACCAAATGGACCCGTAAGGGTCCATGTAAGCTTCTATTTGGAACCCCTCAAGGAACCCGGAGGGTCTCTGGACCCCACTTCATTGATGCTTAATCACAGAATCACTATTTCACTATTTCCCCCATCAATTAACCTTGTTGAAAATGATGAAGCGAATGTGCAGCATTATATGCATACACAAATGCATTCAGTTATTGAATAGATGAATCCCCAGAGTAGGGTTGTTCGATATGGCCAAAAAATAAAATCTCGATTATTTTCTCTGAAATCCCGATTTTCAATTTCGATTTCGATTTTTTGTTAAAAGAATAATACATTGTTTCAACTATTTTGTTTTCATTAAAAAAATGCAAGGAAATGTTTTTTTTTTTCATTATTGTTTCATTTTTTGATTTTTTTTATATAGCCAAATAGCAAAATGCAATAAAACAATAAGGGTATTAATAATAATAACTTTAGTTGCGCAACAATCACATACAGAAGTTAACTTAGCGTCCTTAGTGTTTCATTATCAATAGTGAGTGACAAAACAGCCACAATAGCTAAGGCCACCCCTTTGGCTGGCATTTCGCCTACCAAAATGTAATTCCTGGCTACGCCCCTGCCCTGCACCACTCATGCACGGAGATGTTGACTGATTGTAAACGGAGGCGAAGCGCTTCGCTTCCCGACGCAAAATTAACACAGTGACAGGGACAGTAGGAGACTACAGTCAGTAGGTGGGTAACACAGAATTAATAAGCTTCTTTCAAACTACAACAAGAAGTAAGTTTACCAGCTCAGCAGCGTTTTGTTCTGTTTTCTGCTTGAACCATCGCGAGTGAGCGCAGTGCGGTGGTGAACTCTGCTCAGTCTGACGTGCGCTAAACGCGCATCAAAGAAATGACACATCAGAGAGAAAGTAGTATTAATTTGGTGTCGGACCTTGTCGTCCTGCTTTAGGAGGACGGGGCTGTGTACTTTTTGCGCGTGCAAGGCTCCAATGAGTAAGAATTTCCCTAATTAAAGTGAAAATCGATTTTACGATTTCCATTTTTTTAAATCGTCCAAAAGAAAAAAACCGGGTTACGATTAAAAATCGATTAATCGAACAACCCTACCCCAGAGTGGCAATCAGAACTACGGTGTCAACGGCACCGCTTCGCACCGCGACACCATAACTACGCGGCAGCGCACTGTGGATTCGTCTATAGTGGGACTTTTACAACAGCTGAACATCTAGAAAAAAACACCCAAACCTCTATGCAGCAACACAGGGCCTAAAAGAACAAACAAGATGTACGGAATGAGATTCAATACTTCATTACCAAATGAAAGAAATTGTTGATAAAAGTCACACCACTACGCTTGGTGCCACCACTACTGTACATATAGCACACATAAAACCAAAATGTTATTATTTTATTAAATATAGCTGTTATGTGTGTGGGATTAAACACACACACTCTAATAGGAATGTTTCAGGAAATAAACAGTTTTGGTGTCACATACATACATGTATGACATTATAATTAATGCAAGCATAAAGACCAAACTGTCAGCTATGTGTCTGTATAATTACATTTAAATGAAAATACTTTTATGTTGGTGCATAACTCAGTCTGTACCATGACAAGATTAATAAATCACTTGTCATCTGTCGAGCCAAATGCATATTCAAGAACTACAGTACTATGGTCCAAGACCACACATAAATTAAAACAATGCAAATTCTGTCAGAGTGGAATTGCTGGATGATTATGTAAAACATCTAGAAGGCTAAGATACTGTTCAAAATAGTAGTTCAAATAAAACATACAGTACAGTATGTATGCTCTGATAAAGGTCTGATCAACCGAAATCAACCGTGAAATGAAGCATAGCGTTAATTTCAATCGTTTCACTTTTCTGAGCCTAATTATTCAGAAAACCCAAGACCACAGAATGTGCAGAGTACAGGTTTTTGGGGTGTAACTGAGTTCAAGAAACCTAACAGTATATTCGGAAACTGTACATTTGGAAACGAGGTGCGCTAGTTTTTCGGCACGAGGCGGAGCAAAGGCTTTGATCCCCACCTGGCTTTGATGTCCCCCACCTGACCGCCTATGCCTGCTTCCATTCTTAACTCTTTCTCAGCCATGGGGAGCCACTCAATATTAAAACCGGATTAAACCGTACTTCTTCTGTACTTAAATTAGCCGACCGGAATTTTCCGCACTAGGCCATTAAAACCGAAATAAATTATAATTATATATTTTTAAAAAAACTATCAGGAGCTCTTCTCCATCTCTTCTTCGACTGATCTAAAGGGATCATTCTCTCAACCCTCTGAACCGGAAGTGCTTCTGGTAGCTTTTCGTTCTCTATAGCCAAAGTCCCGTCCACTTCCATTGTAGGAGGAGGCGTTAGCATAGCATCTCTTCATGATGTTTTCGATCAGAAAAAAGTTGACATGGGCGCTTCATACGAGTGGATTACATTGGCTTACCTCGATGTGCACGGATCGTGCATGCGAAGCGCACGGGGGGGAAGACGACTCGGCCAAAATCCCCACTATATCAATGCAGATCGACACATTTATGGTGAGTTTACGACGGGGGATCGAAAAAAAAAAAAAAAAAAAGAACGGTGCCGTCCAAGAAGGACGGGGGGCGCGCTGATGCTGATGATCATAATATTATGTCTCAGATCAAAATACAATAATAGAAATATCCGGCTAGTCCACAGACAAGCCATTCTGGCCAGGCTGGGGAAGTGTTAATGGTCCGAAAATGGATTCAAACGTCATTCTGAATAAAATAAATAATCTTATCATATGTTGTGACTATTTAATTCATGAGTGGATAAAAACATATGACGGGTCCCAGCAGCTAGTGGCTGAGAAACACTGTCTGGGTCCATTTGGTTACAAATGCTACTTCTACAGCTAACAACAAAACATTATCAGCTACGCTAGCTAGAATGGTTTCAAACGTCATTTCAAATAATAATAAATAATGTTATTATGTTGTGATGATTATGAACGTAGGAGTCTCAGAAGTAATGTTGGAGAACGCAGACGCATCAGTGATGTCAGTAATTTGATGTCATGAGACCTTTAACTCTCCTACTGCCAGATTATTTATTTATTTATTGGGTCTGGTGCCATCAAAAAGCGGCTTACCTTTGCGACGTTATAGTAGATAGACAGACATTTATTTATTTATTATTATTTATTTTTTTTGATTGTGCAATAGTGCACTTTGGTCTGCCAGGCAGCAGAGGGCGGCGTCATGCGAGAATGAATGTGAATTTGCCTGTTATGTGTTGCCGTACATTCAGACCAGTCACTGGCCACAGAGCCTTACAGCCAGAGGAAATCAACAAGGAAGTGAATTGGTCTCCGTTGATGTTAACGCATAATGGATTTTTTACACCATCACCGCGGAAAATGTGTTTACAGTACACGGCGGCGCGACCCCTCATCAGCTTCAACAAGGTAAACGAACGAACGAACGAACGCGAACGAGCGCCGTATTGGCGCAGTGGTCTCTTGAGAATTGGGGCGAACAGGAACGTCCAAAGCAGTATAAGAGTTAAGGTGGCCTCTGTGATCACCGTGAAGGTAGGCGAAGGTGGTTTGACCACCGTAAAACTGGAGCATGTCCCTACATGCTCCAGTATGCGATTATTCCTACCGTAGGAGACGGTGTCACATAAATTAGAAGGCGCGGCGTGTGAATGTTAACCTCTATGCCTAAACCTAACCCAAACCCTAACCTTAACCTCAGTAAAGCTATGCCTAACCCTAACCCTAACCTTAACCTCAGTAAAACTATGCCTAACTCTAACCCTAACCCTAACCTTAACCTCAGTAAAACTATGCCTAAACCTAACCCTAACCTCAGTAACCCTGACGCTGGCGAGTAGCCGACGCGGGTGAACGGAAAAGAAGCGCTCCTTCCTCCACCGTCTCCTACGTTTGGAATAATAGCATCCAGTATAGACTTAAATCAACACTGGGTACTTTAACAGTGTAAATTGAGATCCCAGAGATTTAAAAATGGTACCAAAGGGAGCCTGTGGCCTAGTGCAGAATCAAACTGGCGGTCCTTCAAATGAACGAGGTTGAGAATCACTGGAATGGAATAGAACAGATTAGAATAGAATGGAGTAGGTGACTTGCCGGTCAGGTCTTGCTCTGAGAGGTCGTGCAGCTCTTTGAGGATGTAGTTGACTGAGGAGTTGAGGCTCTTGATCTTGCCGTGGACGCCGTCCATCTGGGTGGTCTGTATGTAGTCGATGAGGCCTCCGTGTGTGACCACCGTGTTGTTCAGCCCACTCACACAGCTCCACAGCCCCGACACGTGCTTGTTCAAACCTGAACATGGGAGAGCATTCAATAAACCACTGCTTCGCCATAGGGCTGGGCAATTAACCAAAAATAATTTACATCAGTAATATCAAAACCGAAATGTTTAACCAATAACTGACTTAATTTAGCATTAATCGAATAGTCAAGAAGCACATTTTTGTATTTCTTAAATATTGACAAATCGAGAAGAAATGGTTATATATATTTTTGATAAACTAAATCGATTGGTCTGATTAACCACTTACAGCCCTGTATTATACTTCGTTGTACAATGGTGGTCGTACAAAAATGCTGAAAATAGCCGCTCTACAAGCTTGTAGATCGGCTATTTCCACTATTATTATAATTTCTTGTAATACTTTTTTTTGCAACGATTTCAACTTTACATTTCATATTTCACATTTCATATCCATGGTTGCAATTATTTTCTTTTCTTTTTCTTTTTTTTACATAACACGTGAAAAAAACACCACCTACTCAACAACACAATAGAAATACATAAAATAAAATAAAAATAAAATAAAGCTTTTTCGTTTGACGTCCGTGCCTAACAACAAAAACACAAAACAAAATGGACCGAAACAAAAAAAAAGAGGGGTTATGTGGGCATGCTATCCTTATTTAAAAGATAAGCGGCCCACCTTTTTTCAAAAACGTTTTCCTTACCATTAATTTTATATGTCACCTTCTCCATAGAGTACATGTCCTCCATTTTGTCCAACCATTTAGCCCCCTGCCCACGTGAGAGTCACTAGTGGACTCTGATTGGTGTCCTCTGCCCACGTGAGAGTCGCTAGTGGACTCTGATTGGTCCGTGAAAACTGTCAGACTCGACTCGAACTCTTTTAATAAACTATACAATAGTGCCGTTTCATTACGTTTTAATACCATTTTGCACTAACGTAAACATGCAATCATATAATATGTTATAAGAAATAACGTATTTTTGCAATGTCACGCCACGTCGCCGTCGGGGACTCTAAGCGCGTGTGTGTGTGTGTGTGTGTGTGTGTGTGTGTGTGTGTGTGACGTCAATAGGCTTTAGCCCGCCCCCGCTGAAGTGGAATCTCTGCCTGAAGGATCAGACTCTCTCCCAAAACGAAGTGAAACGTAGTGTGTGAAGAGACTGACGCTTGCAGTCAGGCTACTATTATCCAGGGTAAACTGTTACACCCTTCTTTGTCCTATGTTCAGGGTTGACTGCGGTGGTCTCAAAAACTGTCTCTAAAAAACCTTTTAAGGAAGATTCCTTAGACAGAGACTAAGACAATATACTGTATTTCTATTTTAATTTTACATGCTCATAATGTGCTCTATGTTCAAAGATGTGTATGTTCTGACCATCGCCATGGAGATGTATTTCATTAGTGACCTGAACTGCTAACTTGTCTATCTGTAAGAGTCTTTTTCTGCCAGACGCACCCTAAACCTGGCCATCCCTATTCTAGGCATGTCATTAGCCTATAGGCAAACATTTCGTTATTTTATTTATTCTATATTTGGAAAAATAGCTAAAGTACCGAACTACAAGCTCACAACATGCTCGCATTATGATGTGTTGTGAACTTGAAGATACTATTCTCACTACTTTAGAATGTTCTGAATTGAAAACCTGTTTAATTTTAAATCCAACCCAGGAACCTTCTGACCCAAACGCGGCTAAAGAAAATCACAGCTAAATTGGATGCGCCCCGTACCGTCTTTGATCCTCTGCAGGGAGTCCGAGACGCCGTCCAGACGGCCACACACTCCCTCCAGCTTGGACAGTCTCTTCTCCAGGCCGTCCCCGGAGCGCTTGCAGTCTCCCATCTCCACCACCAGGGTGCTCTCGAAGCGCCGCACGTCCCTGTCCATCCCCTCCAGGCGGTCGCGGCTCTCCTCGATGTGCTCCGTCACTTCCTGCTGGATCTTGTCCAGTTCCGTGATGATCTTGTCCTTGGTGTTTCCTGTGTGAGGTGGGGTGCTATTGGTTATCTGTGATCTCATTCTCATCTTCACTCTCATCACATTGCATCAGTGTTGAGAGAGCCAAATACATATATGATCACTGGCTGGTGGCTACAGTAACCATTAATACCAAAAAGCTGAAGAAGCGTCGTGTGTACTGTGTACGGTAGCGTACAGCAGTGGTTAACAAACGTTTTAGCCTGTGATCCAAAAGAGAAATTAGACATTTGCCCAGGACACAAACTAGTGAAAATAGCAGATCTACAAGCTCACAACGCGTCGCTTCGTGCCACACTGTGAGCTTGTAGATTGTCTATTCTCACTACTTCTTATTAGTTTTCTAATTCATGAAATTTCTTCGATTTTTCTGAATTAAATGACTGCTTTTTTTGGGAAGGTTTTTTGAAAATGTTTTGAAAGCAAAAAATTAAGGGACCCATAAGAATGTGTCCGTGACCCACAAATGGGTCTCGACCCAGTGTTTTGGAAACAGCGGCGTGCGGTACGGTACCTAGGTCGGTGATGACGCTGCCGTGCTTGTGCACAGTGTGCTCCAGGCCTTTCAGCGTGTCGTTGATGGAGCTGAAGGTCAGGATGACGTCCGACAGCTCGCCCTGCAGCGCCTTCAGCTGGTTGTTGTTCAGCGTTCCTCCGATCACGCTGTGGCCGTCCAGGGACTTGTCCGAGTCCAGTCCATCCCCAGGTTCTCTACCCGGAACACCACCGCTACCACTGGTACCACCGGTACCACCGGTACCACCAGCTCCGCCTCCTGTAAGAGAGCCCACCAGTTTAGCTTTGAGAAAATGGATTCTCTTGACAAAGATGTGGTGTCTAATACGTCAGCACAAATGAACAGTGAGAATGACGAGAAATATAGAGTGAGGAACGTAAGTTGGCAGGCTGGCAGATGGATGGATGGGTACAGTAGGTAGGACAAACGGGAGGCTCTCTCCATTCCGACATGTCGCCACTCCTACAGTGACTTCTTATTGTCGGAGTGGCGACACCTCTTAGGGTTAGGGTAAGAGATAGGGTTAGTTCTGTCGGAAAGGAGACATGTCGGAATGGAGAGATGCACCCAGGACAAACAGACAGACTATTCTAACCAGTATGACTAGAGAGTAAATCACTAACCCGTGGGTGTATCCAGTCTGATCTTACACTGTCCCGTACATCTCTGCACGTCCTCCCGGAGCCGCACCACCTCCTCCTGCAGGGTGGAGCACACCTGGGAGCAGAAGTTCTGCCCCGAGCCCGCCGCTGCCCCGCCCGTCCCGCCCATGGCGTCTATGCGCTTCCCGAAGCGGTCCAGGGCGTGCTGCGTGTGGTTCTTCAGCGTGCGCAGCTCCTCCTCCATCCTGCCACACAGCTCGCAGTCGTGGCCCAGCGTCTCCACCTCGGTGACGATGCGGTTGAAGTGCTCCCCGTGGTCTCCGGTCAGCGCCTTGATCTTGCGTACGTCTTGGCTCAGGTCGACCACCTTTATTTAATCGTAAGGATAAGATATGATGAAATGCAAGATCGTATTTATTGATTCCTGAGGCACAATTCAGTTGTTACAGCGTGGATCAGTGATTCTCAACTATTTGGGGACCTCCGGTTTCATATGTATTAGCCCACGGACCCCCCATACTATTTACACTGTAGAATCCTCTCTGTTACTTTTGCACTGAGGGCGTACAAATGGAACCATATGGAACCATAAGGGTCCATTTGGTCCATTTGTACACTCTCAGAGTTTGGTCCATTTGTACGCTCTAGAGTTTGGTCCATTTGTATGCTGTCAGAGTTACAAAAGTGTCTATTTGGTTCCTAACTATCAATTATTTAGCAAGAACCACTGACAGTAGATGAATAAAAAAATTAAAAAAATAACAAGAGATTCCCACCTTGTCCAGCAGAGAGTCTCCAGACACAGAGAGGTTTTTGAGGTGCGTGTTGAAGCGATGGATCTGATCTTCGTTGGCGATCACCCTCCACTCCAGACTCTTCTCCGTGTTCTCGCCTCCCGCTCCCGGCAGCCTGCCGCTCGTCCCTCCTCCTCCTCCTCCCCCCGGCCTCCAGGTTCCTCCTCCACCGTCCCACCGTCCTCCTCCTCCCGTCCCCCCTGCTCCTCCTCCTCCCGTCCCCCCTGCCCCTCCTCTGTCTCCGTCACCTCTCCCTCCGCTGCTGCCGCCCCCGACGCCTCCCGACCCTCCTTCCCTCCCTCCTCCCCCTCCTCCCCCGCACCCGCACTCCTTGGCCCTCCGGTCGAGGAGCGCCGTGGCGTTCTCCAGCCCCGCCAGCCTCTTGTCGTGGTCGAGCACGCGCTTCTTCACCAGCTCCACGTCCGACTCCACGTCGCCGATGCGGAAGGCCTGGTCGTCGAAGCGGTCCAGGAAGACGGTGCGCAGGTCTCCCAGCTCGCGGTGGAAGTAGTCCTTCAGGTCGCTCTCCACGTAGGAGCAGCTCTCCTCGGTGCGCAGCATGGTGCCGTTCAGCCGCCGCTCCAGCTCCCGCAGCCGGCCGTCCAGGCGCTCCTCCGTCACCACGTCCGCCCCGTCCCTCCCGCCGCCCGTGCCTAGAGGGGATTGGGTGTCATACGAATGATTGTGTTTTAATTGTGTTTTTGGAATTGAACATCGGAACATATGAATCAAAATGACGTTTAAGGCTTTGAAAGCATATATGACATGTGACATACCGATAATTACAAATAAATAAGGTGCTATGGCCAAAACAAGCCATTCATTTCATATTTTTACTTAAATAGCAGAAATAGCTGATGTACAAGCTCATTTTGTAGATTGGCTATCTCTGCACATTTTTTCAACAGATGAATTCATATCACGAATGTAAATGATTATGCAAAAATCATCTCAAACAACTGCAATCATGCGATCGGTTAATATCTGGCCTACCTGTCCCTCCACTTCCGCCAGGGAATTGTCCACCAGCACCACCCCCGCCTCCACCTCCACTGCCCCCATGGCCTCGTCCTCCTCCTCCACCCACACCTCCTCCTAGATAGATAGATAGATAGATAGATAGATAGATAGATAGATAGATAGATATACCTTTATTATCCCCAAGGGGGAAATTCAGTCGCCCAGAGGCAGCACAGCAGTTTAAGGTTTACAAAGTTACAGATAAGTATGAATAGAAAAAAGTACTGTTGTGTACAGTAAAAAAGGCCAAATAAAAAGAAGAATATATACTTGTTGTACATAAAGTGTCAAAGATTGTCAATGCTCATAAGTGTCACGTCACAACACAAATAGCAATACTTAAAGCACAACTTATCAATGCAGTGCCAAACAAAAGTGTTCATAACAGTCAATGCTAGTCAGTGCTACACCACCATGTCAAACACAGCAATAATACTCAAAACTAACAACACAAGTTACACAACCCAATAGTGCAGAGCCAAAAAGAAGTGTCCAATGGTCAGCTCCCGCCTCATGCCCTCCAGGTAAATCAGACAGTTTGCCCTCCTGGCCCCCAAGCTGTGGAATAAACTCCCTGTCGCACTTAGATCAACGGACTCACTCGCTAGCTTTCGCCGTGGACTGAAGACTCACCTTTTCAGACTCCACCTAAACGCATAGCACTACTGTAACACTAAATGACCATACATGAAGCTAGTTAGCATTTGCTTTTAGGTTTTTTAGAATCCTTTTTTCTTTTCTTTTTTCTTTACTGATTATATTGTTTTTTGTAGATTGATATTCATATACATTTGTTTATTGTTGTTGATGCTCTGAAATATTATCTTGTTTATTATAGTAATGTATTATCTGCTTATTGTAAGTCGCTTTGGATTAAAAGCGTCTGCTAAATGCCTAAACTGTAAACTGTAAACTGTCAGTGCAAAGAAAATCACAAAAAATATAAACAAGAAAGGGTGACACAGCAAGACGCCGCATGAAACCCTCCCTGGAAAAAGTCCTTAGAGGTCAGAGTGAGTACAACTATTGTTCCGGTTAAGTTACCTCCTCCTGCACCTCCTCCCACGCCGCCCAGAGCCTTATCCAGGCGGTCCTGGATGACGTCGTAGTTCTCCGAGGCGGAGCTGATCTTGCGCTCTGCGTCGATGACGCGGTTCTTGAGGTCAGTGACGCCATCGCAGCAGGTCTGCGAGCGCGCCACCTCCCGCCTCATGCCCTCCAGCCGGGTGTGGTAGCGGGCATCCATGGCGCTCAGCTGCTTCTCCAGAGCCCGGATCCGCTCGCGGTCCTCCTGCTGCTGCCTGCTCAGGTCCTCCACGCCCGCCTGTTGGGACACATGGTTTACGACACTTCATTTTGTTGCTGTCGAGTGCACAGAAGATGCCTGAAGAAGGTCTGTGTGGCCGAAACGTTGCTTAAATTATAATACAAGTAAGTGTTCATTGTGTCATTGTGTACATTTTGTGCATTTTTTGGAATACGTTGATTCTGCCTGCACCCCCGTCTCTGAGATGATCAGGTGCACATAAGACTTCCAAAACCATTCCTTTATTACCAGTAAGGCTCCCTAATCGGGAGATAAGCGACCGTAGGTCACTTATCTCCACAAATAGGGCAAAAATGTGTTTTGCCAAAATCTTCCTGATCCATGTTGATGACATGAGTGTAGACATACTGTGTAGTGATTTTCGTGATTTTAGGGCAAAATCTGTAGGAGCAGTGTCCAAAAATGTGTTTTTAAAAATCGGCCTGGAGGTGGCGCTATATGGGACAGATTCATGTTGATGGGATGAGTGTAGACATACTGTGTACCGATTTGCGTGATTTTAGGGCGAAAATTGTAGGAGCAGTGTCCAAAAATGTGTTTTGCAAGAATCGGCCTCATGGTGGCGCTAGAAGAGGGCCATGTGAGAAATGAGGGGTGGGGTCTCCGCGCCGGCAAGGCGGACGAATAGGTACCGGCCCCGGCTGTCCCGGTCGCTCCTAGCCGGAGTTACTGCATTTTATGTGAGCTGCAGTGTAGGGGGTCCTCCACTGGGGGCGCCACCACTTTTGCATCCGTTCTGGAGCACCAGGAGTCGGTGGTCCCCGGGAATTCCCCGTGAGCAGCCCCGTTGGGGTGGTCATTTGGTCATGTTTGCGCATTTGGTCATTTTTTACATCTGGGGGTCCCCCAGGGACCTGGGGATCCCTGGAGCTCTGGGGGTCCTTGGAGGTTGTAGTTTGGCAGCCAAGGAACGTGTGTGCAAAATTTGGCATGGATCGGGGCAACGGTTGCGGAGATATAAGCAGGGAAAAAGTGTGACGTGTGAGGTGTGACAGACAGACTGACAGACAGACGGAGGGACAGAGTTACACTTTGTGGTGGTTTTGATAGTAAAGTGCGACCTACGGTCGCAATTATTATATATCTTTTAACAATTTAAAATTGTGAAAATAGGGTTCGGGTTAGGGTTAGCTATTTTTCACTACTTTTTGTGACACTCTGGTGTGATGAAGTATGGCATTCATTCACAAGATACAATGTTTCTGCCCGACAGCAATAATTACAATTTTACTCAGGGTTGGATTTGCTGGGGGGAGATGTGTCTGCATTTGATATCCCCCCTTTTGGTCATTCATTTTTATCAATGGGGGGGATATGTTTTATCCCTGATTCTGGTCATACTGAATTTAATACATGCATTTACTTTTGGAAAATGTAGACACTAGACAGACATCCCTATTACCAGTAAGACTCCCTAATCGGGAGATAAGCGACCGTTGGTCGCTTATCTCCACAAATAGGCCAAAAGTTTGTTTTACCAATTATCAAGACATACGGGCAGTTGACAGTTTGCCATGGTTACTCATTGAAGTTGAATCTCCATATATGGAGATAACCTACGCATCACACTAAGTCTGACCTCACCAGCCCATATTTGGGCATGAGCAACTTATGTCTCCATATATGGAGATATGATGACATCACACAGTCCTCAGCCGATGATGTGGCGTGATGTCATACAATACACAAACGAGCCCTACAGTATAAAGGGGCAATTCTTGCCAGGAAAGAAGCATTTCTTCGACTCAGACCTTATCGCCAGGGTTGGCTTATAGCAGCTGTCGGTAGGACCATATATGGATTCTGTTAGTGTGGATCTCCTAACAGGGCATCATCTGGGATACAATCCCTTTTATGCCCATATATGGAGATCCCTAACAGAATCCCTTTCATGCCCATATATGGAGATCCCTAACAGAATCCCTTTTATGCCCATATATGGAGATCCCTAACAACATCCCTTTTATGCCCATATATGGAGATCCCTAACAGAATCCCTTTTATGCCCATATATGGAGATCCCTAACAGAATCCCTTTTATGCCCATATATGGAGATCCCTAACAGAATCCCTTTTATGCCCATATATGGAGATCCCTAACAGAATCCCTTTTATGCCCATATATGGAGATCCCTAACAGAATCCCTTTTATGCCCATATATGGAGATCCCTAACAGAATCCCTTTTATGCCCATATATGGAGATCCCTAACAGAATCCCTTTTATGCCCATATATGGAGATCCTAACAGAATCCCTTGTATGCCCATATATGGAGATCCCTAACAGAATCCCTTTTATGCCCATATATGGAGATCCCTAACAGAATCCCTTTTATGCCCATATATGGAGATCCCTAACAGAATCCCTTTTATGCCCATATATGGAGATCCCTAACAGAATCCCTTGTATGCCCATATATGGAGATCCCTAACAGAATCCCTTTTATGCCCATATATGGAGATCCCTAACAGAATCCCTTGTATGCCCATATATGGAGATCCCTAACAGAATCCCTTTTATGCCCATATATGGAGATCCCTAACAGAATCCCTTTTATGCCCATATATTATGGAGAAATCCCTGCTCTGAGTATCTGACATCAGTGTGATGTCACCTGTTTATGCCCATATATGGAGATCCCTGCTCTGCGTATCTGGTTGCTATGGTAAACAGTTGGTTGCTAGGGTAAAAAAATATGGTTGCTATGGTAAACAGTTGGTTGCTAGGGTAAACAGTTGGTTGCTAGGGTAAAACCATGGTTGCTAAGGTGGTTGCTAACGTACACTAACAAACCAGCAACAACAGACTGTTGCCACAGCAACGTACACAAAGGTTTGTGTACACATGTGGTGTGATGTCATACTGATGCGGAGATATGAGCAGGGCAAAGGTGTGACGTGTGACGTGTGACCGACGGACGGACGGACGGACGGACGGACGGACGGACGGACGGACGGACGGACGGCCGGTGGAGGTTTTCATAGTAAACTGCTCCCTGACGGTCGCAATTACATTATTATGTGCAGGTGCTTACATTAAAGCTACGTAATTTACTCTTCTACCCCAGATTGGAACCTGGTTTCCTGTGCAAGTGCTGACATTTTCTACCATTAAATTGAATCTTGACCATCAGGTCAAAATATACTTGCTCGCTCTGTCGGCGCAAGTAAAAATGACCTTAACGGACTACTCACTTAGCGCCGAGCGAGCCAGATTTCAATATGAATCTGCGCTTATAACGCCAGGAAATAGCTATATTGAATCCCCAAAATCACATTACATAACAGATGCACGTTACATGCGGATACCACAAGATGACCACTAGAGTGAGCCATAGCCCATAGACTTTGTATGGTCCCATGTTAAGTCAGAATAAAAAACAAGGTTCATGACATAACAGGATGGTACAATGACATGCTCTCCATTGACATTCAATGGACAGGCCGCGGGCCGCCATTTGAGCTCAATACTGCTCAATTCGTGCTTGATCGTCTCAAACCACCATTGGTATGGGCATCGGAACGTATATAGATGCCACACAGAAAGTTTCCGAATCAAAATCCGACCTAGTGAAGCTACGTGAGGGTCGGATGGTTTGCATTGAGCCTAGCGGCTAACAGAGGCCTACGTAAACAGGAAGCTATGGCTTAAAGGTGACGTAATAATCGTATCCTTTTTTTTCACGGTTTTCATCTGTATGCTAGTCGAAGGTAAGCTAACCGTTCCGCTCCGTCTATCAACCCAAATTAAAAGCTTAAACAATGCTTTTATATAAAAGTCGCTCCGAGTCGCTCGGCACTAAACGCCATCATTAGTTAGTCGCCCCGAAAGTCGCTCGGCGCTAAGTGAGTTAATGTATATATTCATGTTTGGTCATGAAATGATTGGCTCTTAGCACCGAACATGCCTTTCACGGTATTTCAAACGTAAACGTGAAAGGTGTCACTGAAGCTGTATTGAGCGCTACCTGGCAGGAGGAGCAGGAGAGAGACACCCTCCTCTCCAGCTCTCTCAGAATCTCCTCCTTCAGAGAGTTGAAGCCCCCGCCTCCTCCCTTAACACCTCCTCCCAGCAGGTCGCCGTCCAGATCGTTCCCCTTCCCGTTCACCAGATGGTTGTTGATGCTGACCAGAGTCTTGTCATGGGCCTGGGTTGGGAAAGGAAAGCATATTGCATGAATGTACTGCACCAGGAACTGAAGGTTGTCTCACATGAGACATTGCAGACAATACAAGTGACAGTGTTTCTCAAACATTTTCATTTCAATGACGTGCATTTGGCCACGGACCTCCTTTATGAAAAGACTTTCTGACAGGGACCCCCACGAGATGTGTCAACATCTTTCGAAAATAGATGAAAAATTAAATAGGGCTTAAGAGTTTAAACTGTTCCTCATTTTGCTGGAGACCCCCTCAAGGACAGCTGGGGCTTCCTGGACCCCACATTTTCTGCATGATATCAGATATTACACAGAGTAAAAATACAAACTATCAGAAACACTTTGCAACATTGTGTATGCAGAGCTGTACCCCCGTTCTGCTGTCCTCCACTTCAGCCACATGTCTGGATTTAACAGGAGAAATCAAGAAGAGATCATAGCTTTCTCCTGGCTAGTCTGTTTTTAATTGTATACAAACATGACACTGTGTATGTGTGTGTGTGTGTGTGTGTGTGTGTGTGTGTGTGTGTGTGTGTGTGTGTGTGTGTGTGTGTGTGTGTGTGTGTGTGTGTGTGTGTGTTTTTAAACGCGGAATGCTGCTGATGGTACTTCACGTTTTATCTGATACATTTCTTAACCACATGAACTAGCCCTGTGAAATAGCAGATCTACAAGCAGAGCCATGGGGGACTCTTGGTCAATGAAGTACCATATCGTCACTGTCGGGCAGAAACCTCGTATCTCCAAGTTTCACATTTGTACGTTTTTCGCAAAGTAAAGCCCTGCTTCATCATAGAAGGCAGTCGCACAAAAGTAGTGAAAACAGCAGATCTACAAGCACACAACGCCTCGCACCGCGAGGCGTTGTGTGCTTGTAGATCGGCTGTTTTCACTAGTTTAAATCATTTTTAAAATGATAAATACAAAACAAACGGTTTTGGAGATACAAGGTTTCCACCCGACAGCGACGATATACAGGTTTAAGTAGTTACAGTAATGCATTGGTCAGTAGTGTACTGCACACCGTAAATACAGACAGACAGACAATGGGAATCCACCTGACCTGTGTTCTGTTATCCAGCTGGTCTAGCTTGGTCTGAATGCTGTGGATGGTCTCTGTAATGGCGGGCTGGGCAGCGTCAGCAGGGTTCCTTCCAGCAGAACCACCAGCACCCGGTTTGTTCATCTCCTCTGTGAAGCGGTCGTTCATCCCCCTCACGGTGGACTGGACCTTGTGGAGCTCCCTGGTCAGGCTCTGGACCTTCTCCTCCAGCTGTCTCATCTTATCACTGTCCCCTCGCTCTGGATGCACACCTGAACACACACACACACACACACACACACACACACACACACACACACACACACACACACAACCAACCACAGTATTATAAGTATAGATCAATCGCAGTGGTTCTCAAAGCGGGGTCCCCAAATTGTTTTGTGTGGTCCCCAGATGATTAGCTTAATGTCATTCCCCCCCCACCACTCAATGGTAAACAAACCAACACACAGTAAGTGTATACAGGGTATCTGCACAGTTATGAAGTGACAATTTAAGGACTTTCAAGACCGTGTTATTACCAAACTGGCCAAACTGTCAAATATTAAGTAAGCAAGAGGGGTCCCTGGACCCCACTTTGAGAACCGGGCTGCCAATGTTGTTATCCAATCAGGAGGAGAGAGAACTCTTACAGGATACAGGATAAACAAGTTAAATTAGAAATTAGAAAACATGAGGTAATTACACAAAGATATGAGCAGACAAAATTAGAACTGGAGAAATATCAACGTGAAGCTGATAAAGTGCTACTGTCCTGAAAGGGGTGCTGTCCCGAAAATGTATTTTCTGTTTATTAAAGGGATGGAGAGACAGAGACATTTTATTGAACAAACACTCTATAGCAATGAGTACTATCAGAATATAGTGTTTTAACCTTTTAACAAATACAAAGTTTTGTTTTGACCAAAATATATCACAGCCTACACTAGTACTGTACCTTTAATATTGTACATTTGGTCTGTGTGCCTGGGGGTTGTTTATCTTCTGCAGTGCAGGCTAGGCTACAGTATTGTGGTAAATTGCATGTATACCTTTTACTTACATACTGGGTTGTGCTTTGTGCAGGATACTGTGAGGACACTGTAACCTTAGTGTTTTTTTTCTGCATCGCGCAGGCTAGTTGTATACTATTTATATTACTGTTCATTATTAATGGTGCTTCTGTAATGTTATTTCTTATCTTTGTATTGCTGTATCCGACAAATCTGTATTTGTAACTGCTGTACTGCTTCTTGGCAACTGATTTCCCCCCGCAGCGTCAATAGAGGTCTATGTATTATGTTGAGTTATGTCTTTACAGGGTTCCCACACATCTTTAACAATTAATTTCCAAAACTTTTCCAAAACTTTTCCAGAATATTTAACCCGATTTCCAGGACTATATAACAATAATTCAGCTCAATAACGAGTCGCTTACTCCTATGTGCAATGCCCAAAGACACGTAGTGTATGCCAGTGGTTCTCAACCTTTTCAGACCGTGACCCCCGAGATAATCATATTTGAAGAGAGGAACACGGTTTTATTGTGAAAATAACAGATCTACATGCTCACAACGCCTCGCAACGTAGATCTGCTATTTTCACAATTTCTGCCTCTAATATTTGACAATTTGGCCAATGTTTAATTTGTCATTTCAGTATTAACAAAATCAATAACGAAAGACAATGCATAGTTATTTTTTCCAGGACCTTCCAGGACCCTTGGTCAATTCCAAAACCTTTCCAGTACTGGAAAAATATTTTTCTAATTTCAAAATATTTCCAGGAATGTCATGACCGGAACCCTGTCTTTATATACCGGTATGTGAGCAAATGTGTCATGTGATTCAGATTGTGAGTGTGACGTGGCCATGGATGTACCCACCACCACTACTGCCTCCCTGTCCGGGCCGGGGTCTGGGTCTGGACGGTTCTATCTGGGTCCCGGAGCCACCAACCGGACCAGTGTTACAGTCCTCTCCGCTGAATCCATGGCAACACTTCCACTCCATCTCTGTCACCATCTTGTAGGCCACCTTGTACTTGGGCCTCATGTACGTACGGTACCTGCAGAGGGGACAGCAATACAGCAGTCAATCAGTCACATCTGTCCATAGGTCGACAAATTGATCAATGCAATCAATCAATTGTTTTGTTTTTGTGACGTCAATTATAATCAAGACTCATAAATGATTTGTCACTAGCCCTGAAAATGGATGGTGCCGGAGCGATGGACCCATACCCGGCCGTCGTTGGCCACGGAATGCCGCGAGGGCTACGCCGCGACGAGTAGGAAGCCTAGGGTGTGGGCCCGGGTGCAGGTATTGGTGGTAGTAGTGTGTGATGTCCACAAAGTACTGTGCTATACTGTACATCAACATGACAATAACACTAACTAAGATAACAACTAGACAGATGCAATTGGGAATTGCAAGTGTGGTTGCCGTGACGCGAGTCACACTTGCAAATATCTCTGTATCTGTCAGTCCTTGTCCCTAGTATTTGCCCATATCATCAATATTATGCCCATATCTTGGAATGCCCATATATGGACATACTGTCTGTGTCAGTCTCATGTGGTCTATGATATCAGACATCTATGATGTCAGTCATCTCCATATTTGGGAAAAGTTAATTTTTTAATTAAAGTCAATGGAGAAAATTAATTCACAAATAAATGTATATAAATTAAACTATGTAACGTATCTCTTATAAGGAATCGATTCCCGATGAAGCCGGTCGATTTGACATATGGCCCAAGTGTGTGCCACCAAAACTGTGGGCGGAGAATAAAGTTTGTCAAGGAAGAGAAAGGAGATGGATGGTTGGTTGGATGGATGGATGGATGGATGGATGGATGGATGGATGGATAGATGGATGGAATAAAGTTGAACAAGTACTATAGTCTGGTTGCCCTGCAGTGGCAACCACACTAATGAGAGTTTATAGCAGCGTATATACAGTATATAACATCAGAGTAGCGCAAATAAATGTGCAAATAAGGCATAACCATAGGTACCGAGACCTTTAACTAATACCTTGTATTATACTGTATTCTATAGCAGCAGTAATAACATAACAAAATAAAATAAGAGATGATGTGCACCGATACCTTGTACTATCTGTGCAATGCTGGATAGAGCAATCCAACGAGTTATTGCTTTTGAAGGAGCATGGTACTATCCTTGGTGAACTTTACTCATGAGCAGTTCTGAATAATATGTGTAGTGGTGGTTATAGTAATTACTGTAGGCTTTGTGATGTCCAATAGTATCCTGTTACTCCTGCTCTATTTTAGATTTTAGTGACAGTGTAGCAGTTTGAGTCCCATTTGAGGGCCTATGTTTGTAGAGCCGCTGTTTATTTTCCCATGTCAAACAGATACATTACAGGCCACAAAGCCAGAATAACCAGTGTTTTCTGCTCAACCACATTGAACCCTAGTGTCCCTATTTTGGGCATGACACACACTGTAACAGGGCTTATGTGGTTCATTATACTTGTAGTATTGTACCTGATTGCGCCTTGCAAACCTTGTATCTCAATATTTCAATTTAGTTTTCGGTGTGCGTGTAAATTAATGCCCTACTTCATCATTCAAGGGTGTCGCACAAAGGTAGTGAAAATAGCCGATTTACAAAGCTCACAACGCCGCACAGAAAGGCGCTGTGAGCTTGTAGGTCGGCTTTTTTTTATAGTACTAAAAAGGAACCGTTTTGGCCCTCATAAGGTTTCCACCCGACAGCCAACGATAGGAAGCGTAAACACAGACAGACCATGTGCAGGGTGGTGTGAGGTAACTCTAGTCATTGGTATTCAACACAACCCAAACCTTGACCAAATCATTTACAGCAGGGGAAACTGCTCAGACCACAACGTGTTAGCAAATAATTCATCATCATCTGCTCTCGTTCTGTCCAGAACTCATGTAAATCACCAGGGCCGCGCCATGTGTTCGTCTCGCCTCTCTGTTGTGAGCAGGGGCGTCACACGGGTGGTGGGGGGAGTGGGACTGAGTTACTAGGGCCCAAGGTGGAGGGGCCTAGTATTATTTTATACTTTAGCTATTGAAAAATAGCAGACATACAAGCTCACAGCGCGGCACCGAGTGCCGCGCTGCGAGCTTGTAGATCCGCTATTTTTGAAAAGTCGTGAAAATCTGTGTGCAAATCTTTGAATATATGTATAGTTTTTTTTAAGCAAACTTTTGTAACTCAAATTTTGATTCTGGGGGGGTCCCTGGAACTATATATTTTGAGGCCGTGGCCAAATGCATACTGTATAAATTTGGGGGTCCTTAACATGAAAAGGTTTGAGCACCACTGACATAGAAACATGGGTTTTTCAAAAAACATTAGAAGGATCTGAAATATTCAAAGACTTGCACACATTTTCAAGATTTTTCAAAAACAGCAGATCTACAAGCTCACAAGCTTGTATATCTGCTATTTTTCAATAGTTAAAGCACAAAATAATGCGTTCCCAGTCTAAATGGGTAAAACCCCCTCCCCCTATGAAGAACATTCATGGGGGGCCCGCAGTGAATCCTTGTACCCAGGGCCCAGGATTTGGTGCGACGCCCCTGCTTGTGAGAGCCTCCGCCGGCATGGCTGGTATGCCAGGCTGATCTCGTCTTACCCCAATCATCTCATCCCTGAGACCAGAGTGAAATCCTTCATAACCTTCACTTCAGAAACACACAAAAAAACACTGCTGCCTCTGATTGCATGCACGTGTGAGTCTGGCACGCCTCGAAAGAGTTCCTGTAATAAACAGTTGTTTGCCGTTTTAAGTTAAAAAAGAAAAGAAGAAAAAAGAAAAGAAGAAAGGACGAGAAATGTGAAAATCATTAATCATGTTGTTTTGGAGTAATGAATGGACACTTAAGGGTTAGCTTTGTCAGGGTTGGACGTAGATTATTTGATTTGTGACTTAGCATTCATGGGTAAGAGTTAAGTGCGCAGGTTTTAGGGTCAAATGAAAATTATACACGGCTCCACCTTTGAAGCTGGTCCAGGACACAACATTCCCGGAATGGAAGCAGTAGTGCGGAGGGAGAGCGGTCAGACTAGACATTAATAGAACAGACAAGGTAAACAAAGAGCTGAGAGTGAGACGGTGTAGGGGAGACACAAATGGGCCTTTACCACAGGCTGCACCATAGAAAGTTCTGAGAATGGTTCAGAAATGGTTCCAACGCATTTCCATCTGTGCACACGTTCACTGCTGTTCGACGTGGACTGGATTAAACCGTGCCCACTCCTGGGTTTTCGGGCTGGTTTCCTATCCATCCATGCTCAACGTCGCCAAAGTAGGGCTTAATGACGTATAGGTCAGTGGTTCTCAGAGTGTGGTAGGGGGATCCTCAGTGTTCCTTGAGGAGGATCCAAATGGTAGTGTGAAAATACTGTAGAACCAAATGGAACCGCCCTTACAGGTTCATTTGCACACACTCACAAATACTTTTAGTACCAGTGGCATAGGTATTCAATAACAACTAATGATCTGAGAGTTAACACAAAAAGCTGCTCAAAATACATGTCTGAATATTTACTACCGACAGACACTTGAGGAAAGACTATGATACATTTAACTCATCAATTGGAGTGCAAAGAAAAATAATTTTGTGGTTATAATTAACTAGGCCAGAAACCCAGCCTATGTAATGTAGCTGACTGTAGTACTTAATGTCTTTACTATTATACTGCCGTTCCCCAACTATGACTACTTCAACCTCACTGTTGTTTTTTTAAGGGATCCCCTATACTCCTGATTCCAGCTCTACTGCAGTAGAAACAAATGATGTGATACAGGTCTGTTTGATACAATGCTAACATCATTTAAAAACAATAAGTCTAGGAGCCCTATTTTGAACTAGGTCTTACACGTTAATAAAGTCATAACGTCACCGTCATATTCGTAATTGGTATTATGAAAGGCGCGCTCAACGTAATCTGTTATAGTTTTAGTGTCGCTCGCATTAGATTAGATTAGAGCATACTGTTTAGACGTGGTCAGAGTTGCTTTTATGCGCAAAAATACTTGTTTATTTGGCCACACGAGAGGGCGCGCTGCCTCTTCACACAAGAAACAGGAGATATATTCGGCCACATCTCGGTCACTTCTGGTCTGATTTAAAAAAAGAAATCCACATATTCCTTGGGACGTGTACATTCTTGTTCTGTACCAGCCGTGGCTGTATTGTGTCCATATCAAACTAAATCAAGCTAATACGCGGCTTTGGGGATTTATTATCATGCTGGTGGCCACCCATTTTGGAGAAGGAAGCGGCACCACAAAATGAACCATATATCGCTCAATTCTCAAACGAATTAACATTTTTTAAAACATAATTTTACTTGGAAAGCCTACTTTCTTTTCCGACACAATAGAGCCGTGACTCTATTGAGCACACAACACATCAAACGAAGCATTGGCGGTGATGGCTACATGGCAGCATGGATAGAATGCATGCATCATTGATAAGCCTGTTGCGGCCCTGGCTCACACCATGCCATGGCGACACTTCCATACTAATATTACAACAAATAATGGATGTCTGTCTGACAACATGAAGGCACCGAACCCCGGCTGGAGATGAGCTTTCAGGGAGCCGATTCTCTGGGCATGTTGTGTGCATCCAAGCGCTGCGCTTTGCTCTGCTCTTTCACAATTTGCGCTCCCTCTTATATTCAGAGAGACTTAACAAGTGTCTGTGTGAGATCAGAACAAGCAGAACCTGCATGAACTCCTAAAGGCATATAACCCTAAACAAGGTATTCCCCAAAGAGTACAATACTATAGCAGAAGCCTCTTCTCTCACCCTTTTCTTTTTTTCCTCTTTACAATTTCGGCTCTAATAGCACAGACATTATTATCCAGAGTGACCTGCAAGTGTGATATATGAATAAGCAAAGAAAACACGCACTACACTCAATTAATAAGGTAAGTGTGCGAGGGAGAATTACATTGCTGTCCGTCCATTTGTCTGTGCCAAAGATGAGACAGTGGCATGCCTTGACCTCATGCACAGCTTTTGGGTGTTGTTGTCATTTATGCCAGTTCTTACGGCTCTTAAAGGGGATGACAGGCGCCACGCTGATTAGTTTGATTAAATTAACGGCCAAACACGCCCATTACTAATTCAGGGCCCGCTGTGCACACAATACCGCACAACACCGCACAACACCACACAACACCACACAACACCGATTTCTAAATAGCAAGATGGTAATTATTCACGCTTCCAAATTGTTATTCGATAGTCGGAATCTCCTTAACGTATGCGTTAATTACCGCCGTCATTATAGGGCCCTAGATGTCTTTAAAAAAAGAAAGGTAATTCCAGAGAAATCATTATGTAAACAAAGTCATAGTAGGGCAGCTTTGCTCAGACCTGCTAACTATACTAAGATTGGCCCTCTAAGTCTACAAATACTCAATAGAAGCAGTCCTTGAATGTTTTCATAAGTTTGTCTGGGGTGGATTTTAGCACCTCTGGAAATAGTGCGACGATTCGTAAGGATCAAAGCTAGTTCAGGGGGCGGTCCCAAGGGAGCGCGCGCGCGGAGGGGGGTGGGTCACTAGGTCCTGCCCCCCCCTTACCCATAGTTCTTAGGGAAGTCAGATGGTGGGACTCAGTCTTGTTGCATAGCACTGCTGCTGCTGCTACGCATGGCTGTCTCGAAGGGGTTACTGGTTGTTTGTGCTGCTGACTTCTGCTTGGATCGTGTTTTTCGCTGCTGTCTATGCTGGGATCAAGGCAAGGTTGTATGGAAAAACTCTGGGATTGTGGATTCGGGTGGACACTGCTGTATTCTAGTCATAGACTGTAGAAGGGTTCTAGTACTGTTTCAACAAGTTTGTGGTCTCAGCGGATGTTGCTGATTCCCAGCTGATATCCGCAGTACAGTGCTGCTGATCCAATGCGGCAGTTGTTGTTGCTAAGCTAATTTTATTGTGCCTTTGTGGGCCATTGCTCTGCTACCGTTCGCTAAGGTAAACTCAGGTACTGTGCTGGTAACAGTGGCCGTGTGGCCTTATCTGCTAGTTGTTGAGTAAGCGTTTTCTCCATTCAGACAGTCAGCCAGGGGCTAGCTTTTGCTGTTGGTGGCCGGCTAGCTATAACTTCTTTACTAGTAGTTATTAGCTGGTAAAACGGCGTGCTATTCACATCCAAAGCACAAGTAATGGCCCGTGTGAAATCGTTGCCCCTATGAACAGTAAATGACCTAATTCAGGAGGATTATTTTATGTAGGTTGCGTGTGTCCGTAAACAGCATCTACCTAACGTCTAGCTGCCCTCATTTGTTCCACATATTTTATTATCGATGATGCTGTCCGTTCTGCTACTGTATGAGCTATGGTTCATTCCAGCCATGAGCTGTTTGTTGATAGTCGGCTAGCTTACAACGCAGGACGCATGTAGCTAAAGATGTTGGCTATCGAACTGTAATGACTCTCATCTGTCTACTCCATGGGAGTTGCGTGTGTCCGTAGTCAGCATCTACCTAGCATACAGGCTAGCAGAGGGTAACGTCACGAAGCGAAGGGTTGCGCATGTTCTGCGCATACTGAGCACAACGGGTAACGTAGCTCTAGCATTCAACCTCCTTGGCACGTGTCACTTGGTCCTTTAAGAGTCTTTTCGTTATTACATTATTTTATGTGCACGCGCAGTTTAATAAGGTAAGGATGCGCATGTATGATCAATGGCTATGCTTCACTCATGCCTACTATAAAAGCTAGGTGGTGTTAGTAGTAAGAATCGTGGTCACGTCGGGCCAGTGGAAGTTCATTCATTCAGGCTTCGTTTGTAGCTTGTTTATTCTATTCAGTCTATTGTGGGCGTAATGCATTACTTCTGCCTCTCCTCGGGTTGTGTGGGGTGTGTGCGTGTGGTTTTATGTAGCCCATTCAGTCACGCATTGTAGTCTGGCCGTCATAGCATCCGCTTATGAGTGGCAGTTGTTTTCAAGGGAGGTGCGGGTAGCTACAGCTAAAAGCATCCCCGTTGTCCCCGTTGCGTCATAGATCCTCTACTCTAAAGGCTTCTTGTAGCCCACCTCCCATCCTGCTAATCATTCGCTAAGCAGCATATAACAAGCTGCAGCGCGTCAGGCTTTCCTCTCAGTTTTAGGGTTTGACAGGCTCTATAACCAATGTTTTGTTCATGAGGATTTTGCCCGGTTTCAGTTAATGCTAGCTTTACCCAAGCTGCGGCTGCCTGCGGGCATAGCAGCCGATAATTACTGCCGATGCTACTCTTGGTAAAAACGCTAACATCTGTTTATGTTTGCAGCTCAGGTCGGAACTGCCACGCGTCTGTTGCTAACATCAGGGCGGCTTCAAGTGTAACAGTGTTAAAGGTGAAGTCATTGGATATTGTCCACTATCGAGCTGCCGTATTTGTTTCAATCTAGGGTTATAGTTTGGGATCACCGCGTATCGCACTGCATGTCCTTGTGGTGTTTCCGTAGCTGCGGCACTCAAGCTAATAATTACAGCTAAGGCTACTGCTAGTGAAAATGACGAGTGTTTATCTTTACAATCACGGTAAAGCGGCCACAGGACTGTTGCTATCATGTTCACCATTGCAGCTCCAGGATAAAGGCTGCTAACGCCATGCTTTCTTTTCAGCTTCAGGCTAAAGTGCTACATGTCTGTTGCTAACATTACTTTATCACTACAGATCCATGCCGGAGCTGTGGCAGCATCATGTTATTATGGCAGCTTCAGGCTAAAGTGCTACAGGTCTGTTGCTAACATTATTATGTCACTACAGATCCATGCCGGAGCTGTGGCAGGCCCGCTACTACAGCATCATGTTATCATGGCAGCTTCAGGCTAAAGTGCTACAGGTCTGTTGCTAACATTATTATGTCACTACAGATCCATGCCGGAGCTGCGGCAGGCCCGCTACTACAGCATCATGTTATCATGGCAGCTGCAGGCTAAGCTGCAACATGTTCCGCTAACAGTGTGTTTCCTTCATAGCTTCGTGCTGCGGCTGCTACATGCCTGCTAACATCATGTTTTTCAGATTCAGGCTGGAGCGGCTGCATGTATGTCTTTGCAGCGTCATGCCGCAGCCGCTGCGTTTTTTCTATTAACATGTCATCTCTATAGCTTCGTCCACGGCTGTATAATACCATGAAGCCAGTCAGGAGTCGATTGGCACTGCAGAGGGCTCTGCTGCTACAGCATCAGCTAACGCAAGCAAGGCGGTCGGCACGCCCGCCAACCCACCGCCCACCCGCCTGCCGGCATGCCCGCCAGCCCGCCGCATTGTGCTGGAAGCTGGCGGGGCGCAGGCCCGTTTTCCGGGGGCGTTGTCATGCTGCAACACGCCGACGCCGGTCACGCCGCCATCATGCCGCGAAGGAACCCGGGAACAGCAGTTCCAGCACCAGCGGCGGGAACTCCATTCCTCTCACCAGCGACGGCTATCCCGGAAGCATTGTGGAGCCAGACTCTAGAAGGTAAATAGCGGCGCATTTGCTTGTTCGGTTCTGTTGGGGTGTCAGTCGCTCTCCAAGCTGGGAAATAATGGGTAGCCATAGTTAGATAGCAGCACATTCGCTCGTTCTGTTTGTTGGGTTTTAGCCGCTCTCTTGCATTGCTTGACTTAAAAGTCAAGATGTGGTTTGGGTTGAGTTCTTATGTGCTTCAGCGGACTCTACAGCAGAACTAACCCACTTTTCCGTTCTTTATTTCCATGCCGAAACACCTGGTCATCCGCCTGATGTCTGCTCCCGACGCCGGGCACCCATGACACGCACCTGGTTCGGCATAAAACCGAGAGCTGCGGCCTGCCCACCCAGCTGGCTGCCTGCACGCCGGCCCCCCCGCCCGACAGCCTGTCTCCCAAACCTTTGCACAGCTCTCTCTCTGGACCGGTGCAGCGACAACAGCAGTGCTCCGGGTGCCGTCATCAACCATGGAATCCTTTAGCCATCGGCAGCTATGTCCGTTCATCACACTCTGCATATGAAGTCCAGCACGCCCAGCTGTCAATGAGCATCAAGCCCACGCAACTCAGGACTGAAGCGGCCGCACCATTAGCACAGGTTTAGAAGGTTACATTATGCGGTTCTGCTTCAGCGTATACCTGTTAAGGTTGTGTGTTTTATTGCTGCCTCTCACATGTATGGGTTTATTGCTGTGTTGCACATGTATGTAAAATGCAAGGCAAGGTGTCCTTTAAGGTTACACCAGTACAGTTGCTGCTCTGCTTCGGCGTATACCTGATATATTTGTGTGTTTTTCGTGCTGCCTATCTGCTGCGCTTCACAGGTCTTAAATTAGTGTTATACTTAGTGGCTCCTGCCCACTATAGCTTCGCTAAAAGTAGAGCTACCTTCTTATCGCTGGTTGGCTTTAGGCAAGCTGCTAGTATTTATACATTCGGTACTACCGTGCATTTTCCTTGCTGGCTCATTCTAGTATACAATAGCGCTCTAGAGTACTAGAGTCGGTCAGTAGGTATAGTGTAATTGCTCCGGCTCAGCAGTAATCGCGCATTCATTCGCTGTTGCTTTAGTATTCCATAGCGCTCTAAAGCATTAGGTTAGGCGGTACATAGTTTAGTTGCCCCCCGCTCCGCAGTAAGGTTAAAAGGTATTTGCTTAGATTACAGCCAAGCTGCCTCCTTCGCCGTTGGCTAGCACTGGCATAAGATTATTATTCTGAATAAACGGTGCTCACCACTGCTTCTGGTTCTGCTGTCAGTTATATAGTTTTCAGTGATGCTGCTCCCGTTATTCACTTGGGCCGTTAAGCAGTACTGCAAGTTAGATAGTTTCAGTATTGCTGCAAGTTAGATATGTCAGTGCTGCCGCACTATATTAGGCCACTGTGTTGCTGATAGGTTTGCTCGTTCTAGGTTAATTGCATTGCTGCGCGCTCCAATATTTCTATCATGCAAAAGCTAGGTGGTTGCTGGGGTGTTAGTTAGGTAGGATGTGAAGCTGTATGGCGCTGTAGTTATATGAATTAAAGGTTTCATCGCTGCTTCTGGTTCTGCTGTCTATATATATATATACGTCCATGTTGCTGCTCCCGCTTTTCTCTAGGGTGTTTTAGTATGGCTTCAGTCAGATTGCAGTATATCGTTATAGTCAGCAGTACCACCTTCCTCACCGTTGGTTCGGTCTGCCAGCTGCTAACATTCTTAATTATTAAATTGCTTTAGCAGTACTTATAGCGTTTTTGGCAAGCTGCCAATATCATTGCTTAGTATTTTGCCTTAGTAATATTCGCTCTGCCTGATGCTAATATGCTTAATTATTATATTTTTGCGTTAGCAGGAAAGGCAGTTCATAGTTTGCCCCGCAGTAATGATAAATTAATCGCTAGAGTCACAGCAGAGCTGCCTTCCTCGCAGTTGGCTAGCACTGGCATGGGATTCTGAGATTTTGGCGTGCTTTGGGGGTTTGTAGTTTTGGGGGGTATCGGGCCAGGGCTCGCTGTAATTAAATTATGCCCTCGATGCTCATGGTAACATGAGGATCGTGGGTTCAGCGAGCCATGGCCCGAGGCAGAACCCCATGCCAAACCATGCTAACTTAGGCTATAGATTCTATGCTGTCTTATAGTAGAGCTAAGGTAGGCTGCCAATACTATGCGCTTAGATATAGGCTTAGATTCTATGCTGTCTCTATAGTAGGGTGCTCAATATGCCATGCTGTGTGATGCTTGCTTTCTGCCTTCATTCTGGTCAATAAAGTATATCTTAACCCAAGTGATCGTCTCCTGAAATAGTGCGACGATTCGTAAGGATCAAAGCTAGTTCAGGGGGCGGTCCCAAGGGAGCGCGCGCGCGGAGGGGGGTGGGTCACTAGGTCCTGCCCCCCCCTTACCCATAGTTCTTAGGGAAGTCAGATGGTGGGACTCAGTCTTGTTGCATAGCACTGCCCCGCCACCACCCCAGCGCCACCTTCAGGTTCTGCCTTAGATCCCCCTCGGGGGGTATCGGGCCAGGGCTCGCTGTAATTAAATTATGCCCTCGATGCTCATGGTAACATGAGGATCGTGGGTTCAGCGAGCCATGGCCCGAGGCAGAACCCCATGCCAAACCATGCTAACTTAGGCTATAGATTCTATGCTGTCTTATAGTAGAGCTAAGGTAGGCTGCCAATACTATGCGCTTAGATATAGGCTTAGATTCTATGCTGTCTCTATAGTAGGGTGCTCAATATGCCATGCTGTGTGATGCTTGCTTTCTGCCTTCATTCTGGTCAATAAAGTATATCTTAACCCAAGTGATCGTCTCCTGAACTACTGGTACATCGGTGCAGTAGAAAATGGATTCTCTGTATGTTGAAATATTAGACTTTCTTCCAAATGCGTGTGTGAGCCACGTCTGGTACTGAAATCACATCCTTAGCCTCAAAAGCTCTCGGGCCAGTAAGGCCACAGTGAGACACAGTGTTGAGATTACAAGGAAGCACCAAGCCTACTGGGGTTCACAGGAATGCATGCGTAGAGTAAAGTTATGGAGATTTTCAAGTATTAATAGTGTATTAATATAAACAATGGACAGGCCCAGTGTGTGTAATGCCATGCTGCCGATAATTCCTATCAGCAACACGTATGCAAGCACACTCACACACACGCGCACACGCATGCACACTCATGCACACGCATGCACACACACACACACGCACGCGCACGCACACACACACACACACACACACACACACACACACACACACACACACACACACACACACACACACACACACACACACACGCGCGTGCAGGTCCAATGTCGCCCACAAAAGAAAATCGTGACCTTTTACTGTATGTGCGAGCTACAGCAGTTAAATCCCACTTCATAAACACATGTGCAGAGCAGCTGTGCGACAGACGGAACAGTGAGAGCTCCGTGGGCTGGGCTCAGCAGGTAGAACACACACACACACACACACACACACACACACACACACACACACACACACACACGTTGGTATTACTACTGTATACTTGAGAGAACGTCGATATTTTAGGGCGGCCGGCTACAGCTCACAGCGCTAAATCTGATCCAACCCCTTAAAATAGCCTCTAAATGCCTAATCCTGACCATAACGCCAACCTGAATCTTTTTGTAATTGTAAGCCTCTAAATTTTCGTAATTCCTTTTTTTTTTTTACCATAAAGCACCCATGTATTTTGTGAGAACCCGGAAAATTGTCCTCACAATTTCTATTTGTGGGGCTTGTGGGGGACATCTGGCCCTCATAAGTGAAGTAATACAAGTACACAAGCGCGCGTGCGTGCACACACACACGCACACACACACACACACGTGTGCACACACGCACACACACACACACACACACACACACACACACACACACCCACACACACACACACACACACACACACACACACACACACACACACCCACACACACACACACACACACACAGCTCTTTCATCTCCCTCAGCCCACTCATGTGAGGGTAGAGAAAGCTGTACAGTATGGGAGGAAGGTACAGTATAGGCTTTCCTTTAAAGGTTTATTGTTGCGGTCAGGTCAGGGGATGACCAGAGGATGGCAGTGCTGCAGATCATCAACCACATTCCATCCAATGACTGGGCCTATGTAGTGCATCCCCAGTGTTTATGACTGGGCCTATGTAGTGCATCCCCAGTGTTTATGACTGGGCCTATGTAGTGCATCCCCAGTGTTTATTTAACCATCTGAACCCTAGCGGCCTTATTCGGGGGCAAACATTAGGCGAAAATGGCAGATCGACAAAGATATTACAGACTCTCTGGGTTTAAGTGGTTAAAGGGGATTTTATGTGATTGTATAAATACATTTTTTTACTGTGTCTTTTCAGGAGCTCATTAGAAACCGAAAATACATTTTCAGGTCTGGATACCAATTTCATCTAGTCAGGAGAGAGAACAGGTAGTGAGAAATTGAAGAAAAGAAATGAACGCTTACTCTACTAATAATACTATAATACTTTAAATTGAAGCTGCAAAATTATCTTTTGGGGATTATCTCTCCTGATTTGATTTGATTTCATTTGTACTCTCTGAATTCTACATGAGTTAATTTAACTCTAAGATGCAGTAAATTAACAGAAAGAGAAAGAGAGAATACATTGGGTATAGGGTCAATATCTTGCTCTGTGAGTGTGCCAGTCTCCCAACTACTGTAAGTATGTTTTTCTGTTGTGCTGTCATTTTGTCACTGCCATTGAGGTTTTTTGGGGGGGGTTAAAAAATCCAAAGCGATGTCCTATGGTTTCCTTTAATGTGTGGGGGTAAATGCAGAGTGTGCACACCTCAGCAAGCTGCAGGCGTTTGTAGGGATGGGCCGATATGAAAATGTCATATCACGATTATTGACAAAAGAAATCGCGATTTACGATATTATCGTGATAATCAAAATCCATTATCCTGGGTCAGAACATTTGCAAATAGCAAATAGCAGATCTACAAGCTCACAACACGTCGCGCTGCGACGCGTTGTGAGCTTGTAGATCTGCTATTTTTTAGCAAAGAGATTTGTTAGAGAGCGGGAAAAAAAGACTGTATCAAGTACGTATATATTATAAGTACCTTTTACCAATTAGGGTTTAAGTGGTACTGGATATGCAGCTCGGCAAATAAAAGGTGAATTGATCCCAGTGCATGACGGATGACGATATCACGATAATTGAAATCTCCACGATATGATTATCGTGAGTGTTTTTTATCGCGATAAACGATAATATGGCGTATCGTCCCATCCCTAGGCGTTTGATGTGCTCTTTACTGCTGGTCCCTGTGTCCTGGTTAACCACTTCAACACTCTAGTCTTACTGAAACCCACCCGAGATGCAACTGTACTTGGACCAGATTCTTCCATCTACACCAAAATCATGTTGTCAAAAATAGCCGGTGTACAAGCTCACAAGATCTACGATGCGTTGTGACGCGTTGTAGATCTGCTGTTTTCACTCGTTTGGGTCCTGTGCGAACAACGTCTAATCTCTCTTTCGGGCCTCGACCTGAAAGGTTTGGGAACCACTGGTCTAACACTACAGTCATATCGCCCAACCCTTGAAGAAGCCAAATGGAAGGGCAGAATATTCTGGGTTTCCCATTATAGAGGACGTCGCACATTTCCCAGGAATATGCTTTACACTGGTGCGTGTGTCTGTGGGCTGGGCTCATTCCACACACAGTGTGAGAGATGAAGAGAGAGACAGAGAGGAGAGCACACAGAAAGAATGAAGACACAACTAGGGTTATGGTGGCTGTGGAGTGGAATGGAATGGGGAAAAAAATGAAAAACGAGCATCGCTAGTATTCCACTAGGTTCTCAGGAGTCATTCCTGTGGTGCGCTGTTTGTGGAGCTTGGAGGGAACTACGTCTCATTACTTATTGAACCATGTGTGTGTGTGTGTGTGTGTGTGTGTGTGTGTGTGTGTGTGTGTGTGTGTGTGTGTGTGTGTGTGTGTGTGTGTGTGTGTGTGTGTGTGTGTGTATGTGCGTGCGTGTGTGCATGTGTGCATGCATGCGTGTGTTAACAGTGGTTGTGTGTTAGTGCATGTGTTTTACATACTGTATGTGTGCTCGCACACCTGAATACAGTATGTGCATGTGTGTACACAGTCTATATACTTTATGTGTGCACATAAACGTATACATGTGTTGTGTGTGAGTATGTGGGTGTGTGTGTTGTGTGTACTGTACTGTATGTACAGTATGTATGTGTGTGCGTGCGTGCGTGCATGCGTGCGTGCGTGCGTGCGTGCGTGTGCGTGCGTGTTACAGCAGTTGTTGTCAAAGTGGGGTCCGGGGACCCTGAATTAGTTAACATAGCATATATACGTACTTATGGGTATACCGGTATATGTCAGCTGAAAATAGCCGATCTACAAGCGATGCGTTGTGAGCTTGTAGAACTGCTGCTATTTTCAAAACATCTTGAAATAAATGTGTAAAATGTAGGGTATACTCACATGACGACACGTGTACACTGCACGTTGCCCCAGGTACATGGATGGTAGTCTGGCTTCACGTATGTCTCCACCCCATCCTCCACCACACAGCTGACTGTCTTTGTCACCACGTACGCACACCAGTTCCTGACACACAGAGACACATACATGTCAAACATATGTCATGTATAGGGTTGTCATGACCTATGAGATCAAGTTTACCACCCATACCACGGGTGGGACTTGACAAAGTGTCAAAAAAAATGAAAGAAATTGGTGAACATTTGTCAAAAACAGGCAAACCTTTGGCATGCATTTGTCGCTATTTGACATACCGGTACAACAACGTATATAGGATTTAAAGGACCTACACCATGAATTTTCACTTTTTCTATTTTAAAACCTTTTTTTGGGGTCCCACTAGCACCTTCTATCCTCACAAAGTCCTATTTCTGACCGTTGTGTCTTTCTCTGGTTTTGGGCAGACAGAGATGATGATGATGATGATGAGAGAAGATTTTTTTTCTGGAAAAACCCCACTAGATGCGCCCCTGAGCAAACAGAGGCCGTTTTGGTATTGCAGCTGGAGAGCCTCATTATAGTAGAGCTAGAACAAACAAAAAGAATGGTCAGAGTGTTTTTTGAGGGTTAAAACCTGTCTAAGACTCAATTTTGAGCATATATTTATACAAAAAATATAGTTTTAAAAGCATGGTGTAGGCCCTTTAAGTGCTTAAACTCCATCAGGCAGGATGTGAAGAAGAGGAAGGGGGTTGGATTGGGCCCACCCTCCGAAAACCAACTGACAACATCACAAGGCAAGTACCAGACTGGAATCCACTGGGCAAAAGAAAAGTGGGGAGGCCAAAACAGGCCTGGAGAAGATCAGTCGAGACTGAGGCAAAGCCAACCAGACTGGAGACCAGCTGAAGAAAACTGCCCAAAACAGAGTCCGATGGCGGGGTGTGATAGCGGCCCTATGCTCCATCTAGGAGCCTAAACATCCAATGTTGAAGTGTTCTAACAGCAGCCTGCTCCTAGTACAAGGCTGTGTTTTTACTAGGTAGCATCATCCAGATGTGACCAAAATGTTTAATATGGAACATGGCAGAGAAAGCATGCTCAACATCAGCAAACCTTTCATGGATATAGTTTTGAAAAGATTAGGGGACACATACAGTACAACAAAGAACATACAAGCACACTGTCTCAAACCGGGCAAGAAGCTATAACAGATGGGACTTTCTGTTTTGAATGTGCAGACCTAAGACTTGTGCAACTGAGAGCCATTAAAATGAGCTCCCTCTTGTCCTTCATTCTGTCTCAATATGCTGCAGGAATGCATCATGTGAAAGGACAGGGAACACATGGTGCTGCTGACTGTGCAGAGACATGGGAACCTTTCCTGTGTGGTTCTCAATGTGGGGTCCAGGGACCCTCTGGTTCCTTGAGGGGGGTCCAAACGGAAAGACGGTAACTCTGAGAGTGTACGAATGGAACCAAATGGACCCGACTGTCTCCCTTGGATTAACTGTCACATCGAGAATCATTTCTGTCAGACCCAGTAAGACACCCGTTAGTGTGCTGTATGTTGTTTTGGAGGACAAAGCACAGTGAACAGTGAAGTACTCACATGTTTTACAAAGGTAAAAGTATAAATTCTACAATGTAGATGTGGCAGTGGCTACTTACAAATAGAAGTCCCATATTCAAAATGTGCTTCAGTAAAAGTACAAAAGTATCAGCATCAAAATATACTTAAAGTACCAAAAGTAAAAGGAGTCATTACGCAGAATGTCCCCATTGTGAGCTTGTAGATCTGCTATTTTCAAATCGCCTAAATATATATACGTCTGAAGTGGTTATTGTGTTTTGTGATAATTATCAAAATCGACAAAGTATCTCGTTTTCATAATTGTTTACTGGAGTAAAAGTAGGCCTACAATATTTTCCACCGAGATGTAGTGGGTTAAGGTAAAAGTATTGAAAATTGTAAATACTGAAGAAAGTAAAAAAAAGAAATGCCTCAAAATTGTACTACATTACTTGAGCAAACTACTTTACACCACTGGCAGCCAAAATCCTCAGTGTTAAGGTGGTTGCACACTGCTGCGTTTTTCGGGCCGAATATCGGAGTGAATTTCGGAGCACGCAAATAAAAAATCAACCTCACGTTATGTCAGTCACGTTTGCACACTGCCGCCCGTTTCGCGCACCACTCAGTCCCTTGCTCTCTCTATCTCTCTCTCTCTCCTTGCCCTGAAAAACGCATTTCGCAACGAAAAACGCAGCAGTGTGCAACCACCTTTAATCCATGTGTAACGCACCAACCCATTCTCACCCCTACTGCGTCTCACCCTTGACGCCGGGTCATGTCCCCAATGGCGTCAGTTCCAAACGTGCTGGGATGCTTTCAGCGTCTAGCTGAGACACGCAGAGAGAGTGTTATGTGCGTGCGCTGACACATGTTGACTCGAATATTTAGTTCCCTGGGTGGGAAGCGAACCCGAGCCTTGGTTATCATAGGCACCGTGCTGAACTGACTGAGCTAGCGAACGGATGGCCAAACCTCCTTTTTTGTGCCTTTATCTTTGAGAATGTGGATACTGGGGGACTGAATATTTACTATTCTGTCCATAACGGCACATAACTTGGTAACACCGCAGAGTCGGCTCATCCGCCGCTCGCACCGATCGCCGCAGCGACTCGCTACGACTCCCGAGGCTCATCGGCGGCTGAGACGGCGTGGCTCCATCGTGGATAGTGGCTTGAAGGGTAGCGCCGGGTAGCTGGGAAACCTGTGGCAGTCGCTTCAAATATTTTTTCTTTTTCTTTTCCTTTGACCACTAGAAGGTGCAATTGCATTACTTATGAAGCGCAGCGCTTTCAGCATCCTGCACAGACGCGCTGAGATTCTTTCAGCATCTTGCTAAGACGCTGTTGGGGGGGTGACCCGGCGTCATGAGTGAGACGCAGGGTGAGAATGTGTTGAACGCACACACACTGCAAGCCTAGGAGGAACGCAGCAGTGGAATGACCTTAGCACTCGCCTACCATCAATGACCTTACATGAAAGTTAGATAGCGTTTGTTTAGGTTTTACTGAATAGGTGCTTGGTCTACCCACATTCTTTTTTCTTAGATTACTATTTCTATGCATTTGATGTATTGATGTTGATGTATTGATGTATTACCTTGCTTATTGTAAGTCGCACTGGATTAAGAGCCTGCTAAATGTCTAAATTGTAATGAGCTAGGATAAAGGCAGGTCCACATATGGTAGCTATGTTGTGGTGGAGAAGAGGCCCTGGGCCTCATATCAGTACTAGGGGTAAGTAAGTAAAGTACACAGTGTCGGGCGTTATAGACAGAGATACATACATACATACATACATACATACATACATACATACATACATACATACATACATACATACGGACAAGCTATGACCGTTCACATACTAATCTGCGACCTATGGTCGCAACTAAACTAAATAATAAAATAATAAAACAATATAGTCATGACAGACTACTACTCTGACCTCTCCACGGGCCAGAGGTGACATAACATCACAGCCATCACTGCTCTGTTGTTGGAAGGGTTCTAAGACAGATAACAGTCCAGCAAGTATTTTCTCAAAGGTTGTCTTTGATGATGAATGAAAGCATACCTCTGCCATGAAGAAAGGTTATTTATATCGGAGGTACAAGAGCACAAGGGCCTTTTTTATTCAGCAAAAAGCTGATGAAGAAGCTACTGAAACCCTGTTGAGAATGTCAGTCTTTGCTTTGCACCTCATAAAGTTTATTTATGTGAATATTTGAGAGCTCTGGTACTTCTCTCCTCTCTGATGCCGTGGTCCAATTCCAAGAACCCCGGGCCTTTCTTCACTACACAATCCTGAGTGTTTGTTTAACCCAGAGAGAGAACAAAATGGAACCACATGGACCTGTTAGGGTCCATGTGGTTCTACGTGTATTCTCGCTGGGTAACAAATAGATATATTAACACGGAGGCTTTTACTGTGTAGAAAAAGTGAGAGTACAGTAACTCCCTTTCAAGAGCTATTTTCAGAGTTGTCAGCTTGTTTTTAATGAGAATCACATGATCTTCGTCCAAAAAAAAAAGAGAAAAGAAAACGTCTCCTCATGAAAGATGAGACAGTGTGCGTCAGAAGGATCATACAACAGACTGGCCTCACTCACATCACACACACACACACACACACACACACACACACACACACACACACACACACACACACACACACACACACACACACACACACACACACACACACACACACACACACACACAACAAAGCATTAACTGACTCCAGACCAGCTTCAGAAGAACAGCACTGGGCTGGCTTCCATCACGTTATACCATAGCTATACCGTATAAGCTCATCTTAGGCGAGGACGGGGGATTCTAAGGGTCTGCCTATAGAAGAAATAAAAGCAAAGAAGTTGCAATAAATATAATATAATAAATATTTAATGTTGTAAGCATGTAGATCTGCTATTTTCACAATAGGACCATGTTATACAAAATGTAATGCCTCAACTCTTAGTGCTCATAGGATGGGGTCCCAGTTAAAATATGATTATTTGGGTGAAAGGTTGAAAAGGTTGAGAACCACTGACTTAAGTGATGCATCTAGAGAGCTCCACAAATGAGGGCATCTAAATGTAATTGTTTTGAAGTACGACAAAAAGGTAAATGTTACATCTTTATTCACATTCACAAGTTTTTTTTAACTAAAAGGCTCATCTTCATCTCCATAGTGAAAGCACTTGGAAACAGAGTGCGGTGTTAATCAGAAGGCCTCATAATTCAGGTAATAAGAATGCACAATTTTTGCATTGGTACACGTCTGCATCTATACAGTTATCTGTAATGTAAACCGTACCGGAAACTTGCAATATCTGTATTGGTATCGATCGGTTTGACCATGAAATTAGTTATTAGTTAGTTATTAATGGATGTTGGCCAAAAATGTCAATAGCATGCATCCCAAAATCCAACAGCAGTGTACTGTAGTCTTCTGTAATGTAAAGTTATGCATTGTCAGAGCTGCAATCCAGGAATTATTTGAATGAATAAAATATTATTTTAACAATTTTTTTTTTTTTTTTAAAGGTTGGAGGTGGTCTCTATATTCTTCCATTGAGACATTAAGACCCTTGTGTTGGGTAGGACATCTACTGGTTGACAAATATTAGGCCTACTCATAAGCCCAATATATCACCTCGAAAAGCTGAGCTTCTTGGCTGAGCTGTAGAAAGATTGGTTGTGGGCTCAAATCTTCTGTAGGACATAAACGTTATTGATTGCATCTTTATGGACATTCTGGTAGAAATGGATGAATGGACTCTTTGCCACATGTCTGGAGTGGACACACACACACCAGATGGTTTACACGCAAATGTGTTTGCATGCAAAATGTTGATAAATGCGAAACCGTGATGTGCAAACACAAGGTCACCTCATCACGGCTGTGTATCATCTCCCCAAGCATCAATTTAAGTATCAAGACATTTGAAAGATGACATTCCAAAGTGATTTTCATAATGATAATGGCATGACTTGGTAATGTCAAACATTTCTCTGTGGTTTGTGTGGTTTTCATGCTTCAGTGTGGAGGGAAAACTCTAAAAACACCACTAATCCACTCCCATATATTTCAAAATACAGCAGAGAAACAGCTTGGAAGAGTTAAAAACTTTGTATGCTTCAGCTGACGGAGGCCCCCCAGGGGTCTATCCCTAGCCATATCCTTTTTTCCCTCAACACCAAATCTCTTCCCAGAGATCATCAGATCTGTAGACAGTAGAAGAGGTTCAGTACCATTCCAAACTTATCCTTTCATAAGGTGAAAAGGGAGCCTTCTCAAAACTTTGGTTGGTACTTCCTGGTGGCGTTCGCCATAAGAGTCAGTGGTGGTATTAGTAACTGTCATGAGACAATGAGAGTGCATATTCTTGCTCCAGTGCTGACGCTTATTATAAGGTTGCTGTCATCACTAAACTAAATGGCAGTACTATAAGAGTTTGGGTCACTCACTGACCTACGGTACATATCAAATTACTATGTAACCTCAGGTCAGTGTGCTGTCATTGATGATTTGTTTGGAAGATGAACACTTTGAGGAGATTTAGCCAGTTATCAGCTGTGATCGAAGGCAGACTATAATAACAGGGAAGCAATGCATTTGAACAATAATGCTTAATATATGCGATGAAGTAAATCAGACATAACCACTTAAGCCATATTTGATACTTTGCTGTATGACTGTGTCACGCAACAATAGCGAAATAGTCGCTAATCTAATCTAATCTAATCATTTTTGCAAACATCTAATATATCTTTTCAAACATTGGCCTATGACAGGCCCAAGATAGGGATGCCAGGTTGAAAATAATCTCTCGAGAAAAGGAACAAAACAGAGAGGGCGCTGTTTTTTCCTTTTTTGTTTTTGTTCCCAGATTGTGTTGAAAGTGATTCAGAAAAGCCAGCAAACTCCTCTAGAGCACTGGTTCCCAAACAGTGGGTCGGGACCCATTTGTGGGTCACAGACACATTTTTAGTTTTTTATTATTATTATTTCAAAACATTTTCAGAGAACATTCCCCCAAAAAAAATGTAATTTCATGAATAAATAAAATAAAAATCTAACAACTTAAATAGATTAGAAAGTAGTGAAAATAGCCGTTCTACAAGCTCACAACACGGCGCGACGCGTTGTTGCGAGCTTGTAGATCTGCTGTTTTCACTAGTTTGGGTTCCGGGCAAAGGTCCGGGCAATTTCTCTTTTGGGTCTTGAGCTAAAAAGGTTGGGAACCACTGCTCTAGAGGCAAAACGCCAACGTTCCCTTTTCCTCTACCCTAAACAGTGATAGAGGTGAGGAACAATATCAGCAACAGTAACATTCTCCTCTGTTTCAGTGCTTCATATTCACTGGACAGCTGTCAACTGTAACTAGTCCTTACCCGTTCAAAGATATGAGCTCCGAAATGGTGTGCAGTGTGCACACGGTATGTGAGGGATGGAAAGTAACTTTAACTGGTACTTGCATGATAATATGTAGGAGCATCAATGTAAGAAATACCCGTTTCGTTTAATGGCTATGTGTGTGTGTGTGTGTGTGTGTGTGTGTGTGTGTGTGTGTGTGTGTGTGTGTGTGTGTGTGTGTGTGTGTGTGCGTGCAGCGGTTTGGACCGTGAGACCATCCGCAGAGTAGTCTGTGTTTCTTTTTGAGAGGGTCGGTCCGCCTGAAAAACGCGTTTTGGAACGAAACGGTTACGTTTTGCGCGTTTGTGACGCCCTCTACGGGTGGAATTGGAAATGCTTCTGGGGATTCGTTGAGTAAGCCACCCGCAACCTGTGGCAGAAATTCAGTGTTGACTCGACGTTTTGTTTGTGATTTATGGCTATTGTTTGCAAAACGGGCCCCTCCCGCTAACTTTGGAAGCCCGTTACGAACGAACGGTATGGACTATCAAAATATCCCTTGACTATGTTCATTGCATGGGTTCAGAGATCATGTGTACCCATTCTCGTGACATTTGAAGAAAATATGTAGGAAAAGGAGCAAAAAGTGTGTTTTGGAGAAAATTCAAAATGGCGGAAAATCTATCCTGACGCAAATGGGCGGGGCCTATATGGGGAGATGCGTATTGACCCAAGGAATCCAGGGAAAAAAGAATTTTAATTTTTCGACCTACGGTTCAAGAGTTACAGGCCGAAACGTAAAGTGGACTGTTATAGCGCCACCATGAGGCCAACTGACAAAGTTATTTTTTATTTAATCCTTGATATCATTATAAATCTCCTCTCAGAGTTTTGTAACTGTAGCCCCTATGGTTTGCGAGAAAAAAAATATTGAATGTGAGTTTTTGCGATTCCCATTATAAGTCAATGGGAAAAATTAATTCACTAATAAATTAATATCAATTAAACGATTTGTGAAAGTGAAAAAAGGGCTTCACAGTTGTGCCAGGTGTGTTCATATGCTAATGGTGATGCGATTTCAGATCAATTGCTCCAGCCACTGAGGAGAAACGCTGTTTCAGACACTCACTCAGACACTCACTCAGACATTTGGTGAATTATATGTTAGATGTTTGACCAATGGGTTTCCCACACTGCATCGCTCATTCTTGTAAAGTGATTCTTTTGAGTCAGCATACCGTTGTGTTGTGTTGTGTTGTGTTGTGTTGCGTTGCTGTTGTGTTGCTGTTGCGACACACAAAGGTTTCTCTGTGAAAACCAAAACCTCATTTGGAAATGATAAACTCATGGTACTGATGTCATCGCTGATTGCTTGGAATGTACTTTCTGTTGGTGCGTGTTGTTTGTACGCGAAAGAGAGTGGGAGAGATTGAGAAAGTGACTAGGTTTCTCTCTATCACACACACACACACACACACACACACACACACACACACACACACACACACACACAAAATCCCATAATGTATTTCTCGGGTCTCGAGGTTTCGACAGGCGAGAGAGAGCGATGACTCAGTGTCATCAACTCCAATAAATCATATATTGAATCTGGACACTCTCTAGACAGAAAGTCCTCCTGGACCCATGCAGCTTCAACACAAACAACCACACAGAGATGACATGACACAATAACTGAACACATCAATATGCCAGAGTGATGGCGACTAACCAAATATTGTCGCAGTGGGGCATGTTTTATGGTTTTCCACAAATGAATTCCCTATTTTGTCGTATAAAAACGTGACACTAATGTAGCAAAAATGCAAGCTCACACCACATCATGTTTTTTTTTGTAATAATTTTTATCCCACGATTTTGCAACCCATTTTCACTCAGTGCCAATTGCCTATGTAATCCTGGGCTCTGCTCTCCCTCTGCCGCGCCTGGGGAGACAACGGACTGACCTCATGCTTCCTTCTATGCATGAAGAGTCCAAGTTGTTTCTTTTCACCTGACAGGGGGGATTTCCCTGGGATGGACGTAGCGCGTGGAAGGAACACGTTATTCCAACCAGTTCCTTTCCCCTCCATCAAGCGCCCCGGCTGGCCAGGGGGAGGCATTATTGAGACCAGGATTACTGCATGTTTTTGTGAGGGTATCAACCCTAGGAGACACGGGGAGAACATGCAAACTCCACACAGAAAGGCCCTGACCTGATGGTCAAGATTAAATGTATCCCCCGAGCAAGCAGGCAGGCTCTATTAGGCCCTTTTGCCAACCCCACCTCGGGTATGGGCAGACTGGGCACTGATGACGTGGAGGAGACAAGAGAACACAGCCCAAGCGCCCCAGCGAGAATCAAACCCAGGGCATTCTAGCTGTGAGGCGACAGCACTACCGACTGCGCCAGCACTGCGCCCCCCTTAGACTGGCCTCTCTGACTTTATCTCGAAAACATCTTACATGCGCTGTCCCTCTAATGTACTCGTTCCTGATCCTATCCATCCTTGTTTCTCATAGAGAGAACCTCAACATTTTAGTCTCTGCTACCTCCAGCTCTGCTTCCTGTCTTTTCCACAGTGCGACTGTCTCTAAACCGTACAACTAGCTGGTCTCACCACCATCTTGTACAGTTGTACACCTTCCCGTGATATACTGTACTGAATCTGGACACTCTACATATCGTCGTTGTCGGGTGAAAACCTTGTATGTCCAAAACCGTTTGTTTTGTATTTATCATTTTAAAAATGATTTAAACTAGTGAAAACAGCCGATCTACAAGCACACAACGCCTTGCACCGCGAGGCGTTGTGTGCTTGTAGATCAGCTGTTTTCACTACTTTTGTGCGACGGCCTTGTGTGATGAAGCAGGGCTTTACTTTGCAAAAGTACATACAAATTTTAAACTTGGAGATACGAGGTTTCCACCCGACAACAACGATATCTAAACTTATAGAGTCTATAGACAGTCCTCCTGGACCCAGCATCTGCACAAACAACCACACAGAGATGACTCAAGAAATGAAGGATGACCAGAGCAATATTCCAGTGTGACGTTGACTTCAAATGTGTTTCTCCATCAAGCCTGATGTATGCTTTGCAGTACAACGGTGTTGTAGACCGAAAATAGACGATCTCAACCTTCATAAAATGTGGCGGATGCAACACGTTATTTATTATTTTCGTTCCACAACGGCATCGTACGACGTGACAGAGCATAAATTAGGCATTAGTTTCCGTCTGGTGTTGGCCCAGCAGCTAGCCTGACGGATTTCACAATTTTATGGAATCAAGATTAAACAATGTGATCCGGACACATTAATTGGAACCATTAATAAGAAGAACACTGTTGACAAATGTTACAAGATGTGAAATGTCTGATTTATGATTCCTTGTTTCCAAATGCCATGGGAAAAAGTTATTCAACCTACTCTGGAACCAGGTCAATAACCATGCCCTTGTTAAAGGGATAGTTCACCCACACATTTGTTTTTGGCGATTAGTCACCCACGGAGACTTGAATTCATGGATATTTTGTTTGTTTTTGTTGAATTCCTAAGCCTATAATTTGAGGAGACTCTTTGTGTCTACATAGGGAACAAAGCAGGCTCTTTGTGTATCCACAGGGAACCACTGCTGGTTATCAAATTATTAGCTTAGGAATGAAAACAAAAGAAAAACCATCAATTCAAATGGGGGTGAGTAATCGATAGGTAAAAAATATATATATTTTGGGGGTGAACTACCCCCAAAAAGCGTTTGAATGTCTGCAAGTCAGTTTAACTGACTGCCAACTTACAACATTAAGACATTAGTAGGCCAGGCCTACAATAATCATTTGACACTTTGTTCATTCTTTTCTAACCATACTGTACCTCATCATTTGCATAACATATGCTGGCTGTATTTTGCTTATTTGCCATGAACTTACTTATAGAGGTCTTTAGGCTGTTGAGTCTTCATGACCCTGTACAGTACATAAGCCCACATGCAAACCACAGGGCTCTAAATCAGAACTTAAAGCGTCCCTATTGTGGGCATGTCATAGTAATTGCCAGTGAGTTTATATCCAAACGTGTTCCCAAGTGTTACTGTACCAGAACGTCTGAATGAAAAGCAACATAACTTCAGTGTCTCAGTGACCTTAAGATCAAACCTTTTTGTGTGAAGGACCCCCATATCAGTACGCATTTGGCCGTGGACCCCCATCAGAAAATGTTTTGTGCAAGGTACTCTGAGAAGAGAAAAATGTGTGCTTGTGTTAAATATTTTCAAGCTTTTTCTAATATTTTCAATCAACAAAAAAAGAACACAAATCGCAGATCTACAAGCTCACAAAGCTTTGTATCGCAGCTTAGATAGCCAAGGTATAAAATATGGTTAAAGTGGGTAAACTGATTGTGATGCTACATTAACTACCCCTGGGGGTCACCGGACCCCACTGTGGGTACGTTCAGACAGTCAGAGGCAGATGCACTGACCCCCCCATCCACTCCCATGTTTAGGGAATAACCCGGAAGAGGCTTTGGGTGTCTGACCGAAGACGCATTATGCCTTTGCGGGGTCACAAGCTCAAGGGTTCAATACAGGTTCATGGTTCAGCACTGCTACTCTCACCCGGCAGTGATACGCACAAACCAATGGGACAGACCTAAACGCAGGAAGAACGTCACCTTGTTGACACTCACATCAGCTGCTCAAGTGTGAAAGTTCAAAGTTCAAGGAGTAGTTCACCCCCAAAATGATTTTTTTCCTATTGATTACTCACGCCATGGAGACTTGAGTTCAATAATATTCATATTTTTTGTTTTTTGTCGCATTCCTAAGCCAAAAATGTGATAACAATAAATTGACCCGCATTCGTTCCGGATGGGGACTTATTTACCAGATCTGCTAACGTAAATGCCTCTATAGGTATATTCACGCTTAAAGGCGAACAAATCGAACTAGTGACATCTTACAAATATCTGGGTATTTGGCTAGATGAGAAGCTTTCATTTAAGATCCATGTAGAGCACTTAAACAAAAAATTAAGAGGACAAATTGGGTTTCTCTACAGGAATAGGTCTTGTTTTTCTCTGGTTAATAGAAAGACTATTGTTCAGTCTGTCATAATGTCTGTGTTTGATTATGGTGATGTGGTGTACATGCACGCCTCACTTTCCACACTGAAGCCTCTTGACGCTGTCTACCACAGTGCCCTGCGGTTTATCACTGGCGATGGTTATCTTACCCATCATTGTTTGTTATATGAAAAAGTGGGTTGGTCATCTCTCACAGTTCGAAGAGAGAAACACTGTATTTTATATATTTACAAGGCCTTGTGCGGTAAGCTACCTGTGTACCTATCCTCGCTCTTAGAGCCAAAAGTCACAGGTCAATCAACTCGTTCACAGGCACATATTCGATTTACCTGCCCCCCTATGAACAGTGAGAAAGGAAAGACTGCCTTCATGTTTTATGCTCCACATAAATGGGACAAACTTCAGGATAAGCTGAAATTGGTTCGGCTGGCCTCAATAGAGACATTCAAAGTGCTTCTGGAAGGCACACTACACAGTGTCTGTTCTTGCTTCACTTAACTCATTCTGAGCCCAGGACATTAACGGATTAGGGGGTCCAGAGTGCCCCCTCCCGGCCCCATTAACGGCCGCTGTCTTATTTTGAAGGCCAGAAGTCTAGACCGGAAGTACTTCCGGTCTGACGTCATCGGATCGTGCGCCGGAACCGATGCGTGTCCACGTGGAGTTGTGTAATGGCCGACCGGGAGCTTTTATAACTGTGTAAAATAAGCGAGCATCTGCCTCCATCCTAGCTTCTAAAGTGTAGTTTTGAGATAATGGACATTAAAGATGAGATCGGCCGTCCACCTCAATGTTATGGGATGACTATTGTGTGCTCGTGGAGCCGTGATGATGACAAATCAGCGCGGATTTCGTCTCCGGAGCGTCGGCCATTGTACTAGGTATTTTTACTCGCCGTTACAGTAATATATTACTTTTCCCGCGACATCGCGTGGATGGCACTATAGATACTCTATTACTTTTCCCGCGACATCGCGGGGTTGGCTTTTAATGAGTTAATATATATATATTTTGTTTTTTGCATTTGTAACAGTGTACCATGATTTGATTGCCTATTGTATTATCATTGCTTGTATTGTGTCATATGCTGTGATCAGGGTGTCCTCGAAAAAGAGAGCTTGCTCTCAATGGGCTCCCCTGAATAAATAAAGTATAAAGAAAGAAAGAAATCGATTCGGGTCCCCATCCAGAATCAATGGGGGTAAATTTACTCAAATCAAATTTTTGTCTTAGGAATGCGACAAAAACCAAAAAATACTATTGAACTCTAGTCTCCATGGCGTGAGTAATCAATAGAAAAAAAGTCATTTTGGGGGTGAACTACTCCTTTAAGGGAGTAATGCTGCTGTAGGGGGCGCTTTGCAGCCTTATGAGCTTTCATGTGTGGACGCGCTCTTTGAGAACCACTGCTCAAGATGCTTCCATAAAGGTACTAAGGCCTGGCCTCTGTCTTCAGACGTCCAGTAGGCAGGCTGTCTCCACAGTTCTCTGCAGGCCGGGCTGCATGCATGCTCTCCGTTCTCTGCTTACATGACTGACTGACCTGGAAGCTCTTCCTCTGAGGGAAGCCTGACCCCGCATGACCCCGCCAACAGGCTGGGGCCAGAATAACTGCTGACCTTTGACCCCTGGGAGCTGTCAGACTGAAGCAGCTGCAGCCTGCACCTGGAGGAGCGCAGCGGTGTGTCCATTTATGACGCGTGCACACGCGCTCGTGTGTGTGTGTGTGTGTGTGTGTGTGTGAGCGTCATTAGCAGACGTTACATTACATACACCCAAGCCCAAAAAGGCGATAGATAGCCAGACGCATACTGTAGATACCGCACACACTGTATTTATGTTATGAGGGGCATGTGCCATGTATGACATCATGCATACTCTGTCAACAGAAATATCCAAAACCCCCTCCATCCAAAACAAATATTTCTCCCTCTCACACGCAAGAGCACACGCACGCGCACACGCACACACACACGCACGCACGCACGCACGCACACACGCACACACACACGCACGCACACACACACACTTTCTCTCTCCCTCTCTGCTGGTAAACAGATGGTCCCAGAGTGCACACCAATTATCCCAGAGGATGCGTGTGATTATTCATGAGATGGTAGAAGGCATGTTTATGTATCGGCCTGGTCTCTTTCCCTCGCAGAGCCTTGGACTTGGGCCTAGTCATCACGAGGCTGGTGTTTAAGCAGCGCCGGACTGTAGAGGACTGTAGGATTGGGGGTGTTGGTGTTGGACAGAGGTGTAAAGTAACTAAGTAGTATTGTTGTTATTGTTGTTGACGCGTTGCATCACGACGTGTTGTGAGCTTGTACTGTAGATCTGCTATTTTCAAACATTTTGTACTTTTACTTTTGGTACTTTAAGTACTTATTGATGCCAATACCTTTATACTTTTACTCAAGTAAATTTTAAATTCCGTACTTTCTAACTTTCTACATTGCAGTATTGCTACTTAAGCAAAACATTTGAGTACTTTTTCCACCACTGCCCGACACCAACCAATATTTATTCCCAATCTGGAAGAAGTTATCAGTATGGAATCTGACATAGGACACGGCTGAGCCCCGTGCCAAGCGATTCTGGGAAAATCCCTTGATTGTCTGTGTTTAATGCTGGAACATGTAGGTTTGGTTGGAATAAATACATTTACTTAGAAGAATGCCATGTTTGTTGAGTTGTCGGTATTTTCTACTGTGGGAAGTATCGAAAACTGATAGATTTCTGATGACATTCAAGAGCATAGTTTTCAAATCACTTCAGTTAAATTTCACAGTGCCACAGTTATAATGTAACATGTTGGGTATATTTATATTGGAACACTCAAATAATTTATTGGGAAGAGTTATTGTCATTGCACTGTATTGTAAAATCCCTTGGTAGCCAGCATTACAAATGAATCCACCAGTAGTCTAGAACAGCGGTTCTCAACCTTTTCAGGCCCCCAAAAGAATCATAATTTGAACTGTTGACCTGACACCCTGACAAGCACTTGGAATTGTAGGAATTGAGGCATTACATTTAGTTTGACTCGGTTCCACAGTTAAATAAAAAATAAATAATGAATATAGCTAGAATATTTCTTATATTATTTGACAATTTGACCAATGTTTCACTTTTCTTTAGGTATTCTTATTTAGCTTTCATGTGTCACCAGCTTATTGTCACCAGAATCATCGTCACATCGCGAGATGCAACACGTCTTGTAGATCTGCATTTTTCCCGTTTCCTCTTCTAGATCTGCCAGAGTTAATCGAACAAATCGATTTAATCGATTATAAAAAATAGTAATCAATAGGGATGTCCCGATTTTTTGTCCCACTTTTTTGCTGACCAAGTACGAGTACTTCATTTGAGTACTCGAGAGGCAGCCGCGGAACACACCAGAAAGCCCTGTACTGGAACACACCGTGGTATCGGGCGCTGCCGTGAACAATATCGGACGAGTACGAAAATAGGCCGGTATTGGGGCGAGTACTGATACCATGAGTACCTATACCACATCCTTAGTAATCAATAATTGTATAACATAATGGATTAATAATCAATCCCTATTTTGGGCAGGCCATTATATGTATACCGGTAAACCACAACCTGCCTCAATTCTGGGCTTGTGGATCTGCTATTTTCACAAAACTGTAATTCGGTTCAATGAATCAAAGAATAATAATAAAATCAATAAAATGCAGGTAGCCCCTGAGCCTGGCAGCTCACGATGGAGACTGTTGTCCATGACTCAGTCATGGTGTGGTCATGTTCCTTCCAGCATCTCAGTGTGTGTGTGTGTGTGTGTGTGTGTGTGTGTGTGTGTGTGTGTGTGTGTGTGTGTGTGTGTGTGTGTGTGTGTGTGTGTGTGTGTAGTAATGTCAATCTAAAGTTGACCTCATGAGGACATCTTGTCCTCATGATTAAAAGGGTCATTTGTACCCAGTTGCTCATGTGAGCATAGAAGTTATCATAGAAGTTAGAAGTATGCATGTCTCCAAGACATTGAGTGCATTCACACACAATGTGTCAGTGTTTCTTAAGCATTTTCATGTCAAGGACCCCTAAATTGAATTAAGTATTTGGCCACAGACACCATTTTGACAGGATGTTGTGCCAGAGAACCAACATAAGAGGAGAGGACATTCTCAGAAAATAGCAGATCAGCAATTTCTGAATTGTAGAATAGTTTAAAGAGAATGAGAATGAGTGCACTATTATGTTCATCGGTATACATGTGCGTGCAGGCATGCGAATGCTTGTGTGTGTCGCTCTTAATGGACATTGCACTGCCAAAAAAATCTATTATGCATCATCATACCACAATACACAACCCCCAACGACCACAATACACAACTCACACACAATAGTAAAGCTGACAAATTTGGGGTCGCTGAGTCTATGGCACGCTTGCATCTGGCAGTCCCTCTCTCTCTGTGGGTCTGTTTCTGCTTGTTGGGGGGCCTGCTCTGCATTTTCCAGTTAAATCTCTCAGCCTTTTATAGCGTCACAAGCCAAGTGCGGGCAATTCGCATTCCTCGTCCATCTGTTACGGATGCGATTCTACTTCTCACAGACGCTCAAATCGTCAATGTTTCGTCGACTTGCACAACCTCTCAGCTGGCTCCGAGAGAGAGGTGGGATCGGAAAAGGAGCAGAAGAAGAAGAAAAAATCACACCCGTGTGAAGTGAGCGGTGGTTGTGGAGGCTGCGCAACAGCATTACTGGGTGGGTGCAGCGGGGGTTGCAGTACTTATGGGTCAAATAAATGCATTTCAAGATTGCTCAACAGAGGCACTTGAAGATAGGTCAGCCAGATGTTGGAAGTAAATGGTGCTGGTATAGCAGTGGGGCCAAAAGCAAGGTGAGTGTGATACAGAGACAGTAAGGTTATGGCAAACAATTGTTCTTTCATTAATATTTCAACTTAAAAGAGACTTCAGCACACAAAATAAATGCAATTATATTTATTACAAAAGGTTTACAAGTGAATATAATTAAACATGAAGGAATGAATGTGATTAATGCTTTGGCGCGCGCCCCATTGGAGGATGGGATCAGAAGCCTTGGATCAGACCCTGCCAGATGGAAGGCAGAGAGCTTTGGAGGCTGGCTCCTGTAGATACTGTAGGGCCTGTCCTGGTGGTGCCTGCAGCTGGGTGGTGTCGGGAGGTGGCGGGTGACCTGAACAGATAATACAGGTGAGATAAGGAATGAGGAGGAATTATTTTAAAAGGAACGTTGTCATGAGTTAGGCTGATCTGATTGGGACAGAGCCAATGAGTTGATGGGGGAGGGATGTTAGAAATGACAGCTGGTTCTGTCTGTCAATTAGTCCAGGTCAATATGTCCAAACTTGAAGGTTCGTTCAATTTTTCGGGGGATTTGTAAAACTTCAGATTCTGAATCAATTGCAAGCATTTGTTTTGCACAAAACACATTAATTCGGCTAAAAACACCCCCAACATTGTGCACCAATGGTAAAAGAAATACAACTATGTGTTATGAAGTAATGTATACACGTCGTAAGCCATACCTAGAGGGCTTTGGAGCTTGCTCCCTGTAGATAGGGCCCGTCCTGGTCGTGCCTGCTGCTGGGTGGTGTCTGGGAGGTGGCGGGTGACCTGAACAGATAGCACAGGTGAGATTAGGAAGGAGGATGAGTTAAGCTGATCTGATAGAGGCAATGAGTTGATGGGGGAGGGATGTTAGAAATGACAGGTGGTTCAGTGCGTACGTATAAACTTCCATTTTTGTCTGGGTGCTGTTTTAGTATGAGGCTAGGGGTGGAGACGGAATGCAGTGGGAGTGGATTCATCTGAAATGAGACAGTATGATATTTTACAGTCTGCAGTATTTGACATTATATTAGCACTTGTCAACATCAGTGGTGTAAGATCCTTAAAGTAAAATAAATACTGGTATGTGTAATGACATAATGTATACATGTTGTATGCCATACCTAGAGGGCTTCAGAGCACGTCTCCCAGTAGATAGGGGCTGTTCTGGTGGTGCCTGCTGCTGGGCGGTTTCGGGTGTCCTGAAGAGATTGCCCAGGTGAGATGGAAGGAGGAGGCATCATTCTAAAAGGAACATTGTCATGAGTTAGGCTGATCTGATTGGAACAGAGGCAATGAGTTGATGGGGGTGGGATGTTAGAAATTACAGCAGGTTCAGCCTCTCAGTTGAACTTACGTATAAACTTCCATTTTTTTGTGGGTGCCGTTGCCGTATGAGGCTGGGTGGAGATGGGATGCGGCGGGAGTGGTTTAATCTGAGAAAAATGAGACAGTATAATATATTAGTCTACAGTATGCAGTATTTTACATTATATTATCCTTTGTCAACGTCAGTGGTGCAAGATCCTTAAAGAAAAATAAATACTGGTATGTGTTATGAAGTAATGTATACATGTTGTAAGCCATACCTAGAGTATTTCTGTAGTTTTCTTTACTGTTATCAGCAAAGCATCATGGTCTCTGGCTGTGTAGTATGAACTGTACAGAGAGGGATGTGCAGTGAGGTGTTCATTATTCCGGAAGTAGGCATGGTCAAGGTGTCCTCCTTCAAAATGGGTTGCTTCTTTTATGAGTGAAGTGAATCCTAGTTGCTGAAGAGTTTGGGAAACGGGATTGTTGGAGTTTTGAGCAAAGCATATGTTGAAGTCACCGCAGATCAGAGTTGTTTTGTGGGGGTTGATTAAGCGTACCAAATTCTGGATCAAGGCTTTATTTGCCTTACTTTTGTAGACACTGATTATGTCAACGTCTGCTGAGACCATCATGGTGATTTGCATAGTGTCATCGTTGAAATCTGCTTGATGTTGGAGTTTTTCTGGTCTGTAGTAAGTGGCTAATCCCTTGCCAGGTCCGGTACTGTTTAGATGGAGTGAAAAGCCATCAATCTGCAAAGATGGGTCCTGGTTGTTGTTGTGTGTGAGCCATGTTTCACTGAAGCATAAAATGTCAGCATAAGCCAGAACAGGGTCTACTTTAATTTCGGGTAGTTTGGGCACTAGGGAACGGCAGTTGAGAGCTGCGACTTTCACTGTCCACTCATGTGTGTTTTCCCATTCTGTAGGGTTCATGTTGATGGACACACTCTCCATCCTCCTCAGTTCCTGTAGGGCATTTATATCGGCATACAGGTTTTCCTCCGGTAGAGAGTTGATTATGTACAGTTGTTCTAAGGAGGGAACTCTGCTGAGCATGACATATCCCATGGCTGCCTGGAAGATTGTTTCTAAGTACATTGCTGCGTTTTGGGGTTTGGGAATTTCTTGTCCTTGGAATTTATGGCATGTTGCGGCATAGCAAAGTACCAGTGGGAATTGATAGACGGTTGCATTGTTGGATGCATGTGTTTGTTTGTTTGACAGGCTGTAAGTGAATTGAACTTTTTCTACTGGTGTACAGCCTGGGTACAGCAACTGAAGTGCTGGTTGGGTTGTACGCTTGTTTGCCCCTTGATATTCTTCCTGGAATTTGACCATCAGTTTGATGATATTTTGTTGTTTGTCTTTGATGACTGCAACAAGGGTTCCTCTTGAGCCATTGGTCAAACCATCAAGAGTGTCCAGATTGTGAATTAGCATCACTCGAGCACCTATCTTGAGCTTCAAGGTTTGGAGAAATGCTGAATTTCCAACTGTTCCTTTTGCATTTAGTTTTGGTTTAAAATTCGGAATTGTAGGATGATGATTAATGGCTTCTATTACAAACAGTTCCGTTTTAAGTTCATCTAGTCTCAGAGTGTTTTGGCAGTTCACTGTTGCATTAGTGCAGCTAATGCATGTTGCACCAACTGTGTCACGATGGCCTTCAGGTCTGACTCTGGTAGCTAGCATTGCTAGATCTTCTTCGGTCTGGTGACCTACTCTGAGTCTGTTGAGAATATCAGCATATGTATGGTCATCTCCTTGCCTGTGATTCTCCTCTAGTGTGATGATGTCAAACAGTTGCCAATGAGGTTGGATGTGAAAGGGTAGTTTGTAGTCATCACACCGGGGCTCATCAAAAATGTACCTTGCTTGGCATGGTTTGAGCTGCATTAGATCCCCGAAGAAGAACATCGCAAGACCTCCAAATATCTTGTCGGGTTGAAGCATGATTTCCCGAAGTCGAAGGTCAAGCATGTAGAGCATATCTGCTTTGACCATGGAAATTTCATCCACAATGACTGCCCTAAGGTTTGTAAGCTGCATCCTTGTGTTGTCTCGTTTCTTGTCACTCAGTGGATAGTGCTGATTGCCAAAGTTGAATCCAAATGTTGTGTGGAGTGTTTGTCCTCTGACTCTGGAGGCTGCTGTTCCAGTCGGGGCAGTGACCAAGACATGTGGGCATTCAGGGCTGTCACCAGCCTTGTGTAGAATGAGATGAAGCCATTGTTTCAGGATGTTGATTACTGTAGATTTGCCGCAGCCTGCCCCGCCATTTACCATCAGCAGTGGAGCTGTTGGTAGTGGATTTTTGTCTTTGAGTGCCTTAACAAGATCTCGTGCATATCTTATGCCCTTTTCCACAACCTTCCTCTGATAATAGTCAAGGTTTCTTGTCTTCGTCCACAGAATATGTTGTGGTTCTATTTCAATGGGTCGAAATGTTTTTTCAAATTGATTGTTTTCCTGTAGTAGTGCATGATTGTCAGGATCAAGGTGAGCGAATTCTGGATGAGGTAGAGGACCTTGTAGATTGCAGTCAAGAATTTCTTGCTCCCCTTCTGGATTTAACATGTCCTCCATGTCTTGATTTCGCGCAGACTCTTCAACCGCCAGCCTTGCTTCCTCCACGTTGTCTAGGTGTTCCATGACATGTTGCTTAACCATCATGATGTCTTGCTGTAGGTTTGTGTATTTTTCTTTTTTTTCATTTTCATCAGAAATGCCGTCAATTCTTCCAAGCTGCTTGTCAATGTCTTCCTCTTGTCTGTATGGCCTATATAGGAGAAGTTCTGAGAACCAGTATGACTGCGTATGTTTGCTTTGGTTGAACTTGTGCATTCTCATTACAGCAGGTTTGGACCTCTTCCTCATGTACGGTGGTTCACCTGGATGTATTTGTGTCAGTTTGAAACTTAGTGGAAGGGCTTTGTCAGATATTCCTTCATGGGAAGTGATGAAGAAATTTAGCTTGTATTTAGGATTGGCATGTGATGGTGGAATTCCTTGAGAATGCTGTTTGTCTCCTGAGCCTTTCCAAGCAGGGGTGTACATTTTGACAAATTGGGCCAAGCAAATGTTTTCCATTTCTTTTGGCCTTCTTTCATATTTAGTGACTATGTCATATTTCTCTACATAGTCACCTTCTCTTCCTGGAATATTAATCTTAGTGTCAGTGTAATGTGGATTATTGTCAACTCTAATGAGAAACTTGCTTCTGTCTTCTCTGCGGCTTGTCTGAACGAAGACTGTTTTGACATTGGAGTCTCTGAAGTGGAAGTCTGGGAACATCTTATAGACTGCTTCTGCTTCTCCCATCTGTCGGTGTGAGATGAAGGTATTCATGAGTGTTACCATCTTTTCTTTTAGAGTGCTGGACTGTGTTTGTTTTAAGGCATCCAGAAGAACCTTCATTGTACCACTATCATCCTTGGTGTAGTACTCAGAGATGTAGGTTATGACTGCATGGTAGTCCAGTGTAATTTGCAGATCTGTATTACCATTCCAGGCTTCGGCCCACTCAGGATTGTAGGAATTGACAAATATTTCATCTATGTCCCTGGCCATGATGAGACAGTAGCCTCCCTTACTGGTCTTCAAAGCTTCCAAGTAGGAATCAAAGTTTGTGTCATTCAGACCAGCTAGCTTGAGGACTTCCTTAATCCTCTTCTCTCTGTTTGCTTCATATTCATGTTTGTCATTTGGATTGATGGTGGGGAATTTTGTAAGGATGTCGGATACGGTTTCGTCATCGAGCAGTACCTCCTTCACTGCGTCTAGTAACTCCTCACGTTTCTTTCGGTTAGGTGCATCTTTTTTTAAAGAATCTCCTACCAGTTTGCAGGGTGAAGCTATTACAGTGGTCCATACGGGGAACTTGGGGAAAAAGAATCTGCAGGTGGTGTTATATTTTCTGCAGGCTTTTGTGTGTCTGTGACAGTTGACAGCTTTTGCTATGTTAGACACGTTTTCTCCAACAACAGCAGGACTGAGGGTGACAGAAGTAAATGTGTTTGCAAAGTTGATGACAGCTCTTTCCTCATAGTCTTGTAAGTCATCTAGGGTTTGGAATTTCTTGAAAGCTGACTTGAGGCCAAAGAATTTGAATGTGTTGAGAAGGTTATCAGAGTTCAAATTGGATAAGTGGAGTTTATTGAGAATGGGAAGCAACGTTTGTTTCTCATGTTCACCTATAGTGTCCTTCTCAACGATGACAGTGTGAAGAACTTCTCTGAGTATTGTCTGCACGTCCATGGCTTTGTTCTTGGTAAGCAAATTGGCAATGTCATAAATGGTGTTTCCATCATGAATTTTCATTTCCATTTTATCCATATCCACCCACAGAACTCCATGATTGTGACCGGCTCCTCTGCCTTGGAACTCCAGCTTGGTTGAGTAGTATTCCACGGACATTGGATTGTGAGGATTGAGCATAATTTCTTGAATAAAGGTCTGCACTCTGTGCTTGTAATTTCTTGTGCCAGTCACAACATTGTTTCTGAGAATCTGATGGATTGACTGAGCTGTCTGTGTTTGCAGATAGTCATCTAAAGGAAGAGACAACTGACCGTCATTGAAATGCACCATCGTTATTTCTTCTTCCTTTCCTCCTTCTCCATTATTATCTTTTGTCACGTTTTGTAACACATATTCAATCCTCAAGCCCCTTTCTCTTAGAATAGCAGTGATATTTTCTTCCCAGCGCATGTCTGCACAGCTGACAGTGAAGAAGAACTGGAATGGACCAAGGTTTTCTAATCTTGCCATCATATCATATTTTCCTTTCTTGTGGTAGCCAGGAGTGTTGGAGGTACTGTCAAACACAGAGAAAGCATTCTCAAGGTTGTAGATAGTTTCTCCAGATGTTGATTTGGTCTTTTTGCCTCTCATGAAGGAAATGTTTATGTTCCTCTGAAGCTGTTTCTTCTCAATATAGGAAACTGCTGCAAAAAGATAGCTAGGATCATCTCTGAATCTTGAATCCACATTTCTTAGTCTTTGAATGAAATAGTACTGATCAGTGAGTTTGGCTTGTCTTGGATGGTGTAAGTTGAATTTTCCATCAGGATGCTTCATTGGAAAGGCCATGGCATCCCAATCTTTACTGTGAAGTATATTTTCTGGGATTTTTCCTTCGCCAGGTGCAAATGTAATGACATGGGAATCTGTCTGCTTGTTTTCATCATGAAATGCTTCTGGGAATCTTGCCGTTGCACAGACTGACTGGTCATAGTCAATTTGGAACTTTCTGATTGGATCATTCTCCCTGTATTCTGCCTCTTCCTTTTCTTCATCATTTTGTACTTCATTTCGGTCTTCTGTGTCAGTGTTGTCGTCATTGATGTCTTCACCGTTTTGTGAGTGTTGTTCAGTGATGGTTATGTCATCAATAGCATCATCAATAATGTTCTCAATAATGGCATCAATTATTTCAGCAACAATCGCATCTTCATTTACGTAGAGCAGCTGTGAACCTGTTGGATCTTCTCGTTCACACCTGTGTTGGAAGGTTATGGGATCTGTGTAGAATTGATAGCCAGGATGTCCGAGGTCTTTCAATAATTGCATTGCTTGGAACAGTTGTTGAGGGTTTATAGTTGTGTGGTGAACATGATTCTTTAATGTTTTCATGCGCTTCAGCATGACATCAATGGTAGTTATCCCAGCCTCAGATGGTGTCCTGGGAAGGCTTTGTAGAGTGTTCATCACATCATCATCTCCTATAGGGATGTTAATAAGTCTGTCTTTCATAGCAGGCATCAATGAAGTTGGAAGTCTAAATATCTTCTGAAACAAGATCTTCTTGGCAATTAGATTGTTTGCCAGTTCTGTCAGTTGGAGATGTTTCGGTACAGCTGTAACTTTTAGACCATTAGCAGCTGACATGGGTGGCATTTGTCCTTTATTAATAAGATATCTCTTACAGGTGTGACAGAGATACCAGTTTGTGTTTGAATCAATGTAAACACTGAATTTTGGATTGTCCAATTTGTTTTCAAAGATATTATCAAATAACCTGTCATTTGTGTCATTGCATTTTATTTTAATGATACTGCAGAGATTGTCATCAATGATGGAAACTCCATTTTCAAACATCATTTGTTCACAACACGAGCATGGAAAGACTGGGCCATATTTCACAGCCCTTCTGAAGTTTCGTAGCCTCTCTTGTTGTGTATGTCCTTTCTGCATTCTAGCTTGTTTCTTTTTAGATGCATTGTTTTTGTGATGGAGTTCATTTTCTTCAGGTGTTTGCTGAGATCTAACCATGGCCATGTGTTCTGCCTTCTTTTTGTTATCAGCTTGCTTCTGTTCAAGTGTTCTTCCAGCCATCCTGATTCCCTCATTTATTGCCTTCTTTCTGTTGTCAGTTTGTTTCTGTTCTTGTGTCCTTTCAGCCCTCCTGATTCCCTCATTTATTGCCCTCTCTCTGTTATCAGCTTGTTTCTGTTCACGTGTTCTTTCCGCCCTCCTGCGACTATTGTTTTCAGCCATCTTTTTGTTATCAAGTTGTTTCTGTCCATTTATTCTTGCAGACCTCTTGATTCTCTTATTTTCTGCCATTTGTTTGTTGATATTTCTTTTCTGCTCTGGTGTTTGTCTAGCTCTTCGTAGTGAAGCCTGCAAACGCTTAATTTGGCGTTTTTGTTCTTCAGTTCGTTTTTTAGTCGCAATCTGTAAAAGATTATTAAGAATCGTGGTTTTGTCTTCAAAATCATTTTTTTGTTGTTTCATTCTCTGTGAATGGAAAGGCTTGTCTTCTGAAAGCGAGTCTTGGTCATGAAGTTGTTTCTGGTGGGTTTTTTGTTTAGAGGATATGTCAAGGTGTTTGTCTTTGGATGTTTGTGGTGCCGTGGAGGTTTTCAGCTTTGTTTGCTGTCTTTCTTCTTCATTTATGTTTGTACTTGTTTGTGAAATATTACCAAGAAGAGTGTTTTTGTCTTTTATTAAAGTCTTTTGTTTTTTACTTTTCTCCATAAAAACATCTTCACATGATTTTCTTTTGATGGAATACGATTTGTTGCAGATGTGTTGATGATTCTGAAGAGCACAAAATGTGGGTGTTGTGCTTGCTGGTGAGATCAGCATTGGGATGTCATCCTTCTTGTAGTCGTAGTTGCCTGCAATATACTTTCTCATTAGGGCAACAGTTTCTTCTCGGTCCTGACTCGTTTTAGGAATAAGGTTTTCATAATGGGACTCGTTGTAAGCAAGAAGTACAGGAACATCTGTGTCCAATACCCCACCAAATGTTTCAGGCTGAATCACATGAATAGGACTTGCAGCTTCAGGACTTGTGTTGAAGATGAGTAAATTCTTTCCACATCCTCGAGCGATTGCATTGGGCACCATATCACCAAAGAAGTCCACATTCCAGCAACCAGAAAGCTTAAGTTTGTTCCACTGTTCTTGTCTGAAGTGTGGGGCATAATGAGCAATGATGCCTGGATGGTTGTGTTCTATTTCATGTTGAAATTCAGTTATCCATATTTGTCTGTAGTCATCTACAAGTAGGTTGAGATTGTCAAAGCAGTCTCTGTCATTTATGTTGAATATAACAGCTTCATAGCAGCAGTTTCCTTTTGTGGATGTTGTCCTTCCAGGAAACACATCAATATGATGTTTTTGAGCACTTCTGATTGCACATGAAAGCAGGTCATCAGGTAATGTTGTCGAGCTGGCCATGACAAAGGAAATGTGTTCTTCACCATGAAGACCCTATAATAAAAATGTAATGGTTTGTTGAAGGTTTGTAAAGTCTGTATTCATTGTGGAGTGAGACTGACCCTTTAAAGTAGCATAATGTTTATTCAGTGGACTTGTAAACAAATCAGAATGTGATAGATTTTACACGTTGTATATCTATCTACTGTATTTGTCTATATATCTATTATATACTGATACTCTATTGCTAATTCACACTAAGTCACCTTTATACACAATAATAAAGGACAATAAAGTCAATACTCAATAGCGTATTGTCAGTGGCTAAAGTCATCAGCTTTCACATGTAATCAGTGGTTTAAAGTAACTAAGTACATTTACTTAAGTACATTTACTTCTACTCCGCTACATATCAGATCCAAATATTGTACTTTTACTCCACTACATTTATTTGATAACTATTTTATACCCATGCGATCTACAAGCTCACAATGTGTCTTTTTCCATGCACCAATGCATGTAATGTAGGCTATAGGGTATGCGCGTGACATCACTGTTGCTGTTGACAGCCCATATCCAAACAGAAAAGTCCTAGATTGTATTAAACAAGTTAAACTCACCAACATTGCTATCTAATAGCAGTGGTGCTTTGGGATTATTATTTTTTGGGGCGGACGGTCATTTATTGACGTCACGTGCACGCGCGTGCACGCGCCTCTAGAGGCTATTTAGATAGAAAGGATGTCAGCAGATCTAATGGTGGGAAAACCTAGGTGTTAAAGTAGACTATATATCCATATGAATAGAGGCTTGAGGACGCTCACACATTCACCACTAGAAACCTGTTATGCGAAGTAGTAGCCACTGATTAAAGTATTGCTTGTAGGCCTAGTTATCGCGGATTCGCGGGGTGGGGGGTTTGTCGCGGCTCTCGCGGGGGGGGGGGGGTATGCACGCGTTTACACGCTCGTGCACCGTTCGGTGCCGTCCGTGCGCGTGCATGTGGGGAAATATTTCGTTGTAAAAAAAAACAATTAAAAAAACAGTGGTTAAGTGGTTACGTTATGAGTAAAAAAAAGGAAAACCAACACATTGGCCACACACGCACACGCACGCACACACACACACACACACACACACACACACACACACACACACACACACACACACACACACACACACACACACAGTATAGGCCAGCATTCCACGGCTGCGGTGATCAACCAATGATAACAAAGAATATAAAACACAATAGCAATTGGTATTATAAAAGCGGAGATATAATGCCAGCAGAACAGTAGCCTATTGCAGGCCATTTTGGCACATTATTTTGGTGCTCCACGCAAGCGCGCGCACACACACACACACACACACACACACACACACACACACACACACACACACACAGAGAGAGAGAGAGAGGGGGGGTAGTATTCCAAGAATCCATGATGCTTAGGCCTACACGTTTTATAAATAAATGATTTAAAAAGAACACACACAGCAATTGGTATAGCCTACATATGCCTATAATTTATAAAAGGGGAGACCGCAGTTCTAATATTGTGTGTTTTGCTCGAAGACTTCTTTCAAGACGCAAAAGCCTAATTTAGGAACGTTGCCTCTTTTGGGGGGGGGGAGGGGTGGCGCATGTTGAGTTAGCGCGTAGGCCTTTAGGCCTATGCTCGAATAGGCCTAGTCCGCCTCTCAGAGTGAGTGTTTCCAAACGAAACATTGAACATGCATGAATGTAAATGCGTGTTTTTTTAACGTGTAAAAGTAAAACCCCTGACATTTGAAGGAATAATTATAGCCTACTTAAAAGAATCGGACAGAATCTGCTAAAAGGAAATGTAGGCTATGTGTGAAAGTGAAACTGGATATAATGGTTACCCTATTTGGGAGGGTAGGGATGGGGACAGACGCACGTATCCGCTATTTTCCAAGGATTATTTATTTTGACCTGCTTTTTGTGAGCTTGTAGGTCCTATATTTTCGGGAGCGGGGGGTGGGGGAGGTACAGACGGACGGACGGACGCATTGTGAGCTAAGATCCGCTATTTTCCAAGTAGCCTATTGTTTGATTATTATTATTTTGACCTCGTTAAAGAAACTCGGCTAATGATGGACGGGTGGATGCATTGTGAGCTTGTAGATCCGCTATTTTCGATTATTTGTTTATTTTGATATGAAAACTTCTACTTCTTGTAACAGATTATTAGGCCTACATCACCTAGGCCTATTATAGACAACACAAGAAGCACTCGACCAGCCTAAAGAAACTCGAATAAAGACTAATGATTGAAAGCACTCGAGTCGACCTGCTATAACTATATGATAGGCTATAGTTTTCGCCAACTTGTTATGATTGATAGTAGGCCTACATTACCTCTTTGTGTCAGCAAAAGCATCTGTGGTATAGGCCTACTTTCTGGTCAGGGGAAAAAACGTTGTGTGTGCTGTTCTCTGCTATACTGGGTGCAAGTGGCAGAGGGACTTTCGTGACTTGTTGAAGAATGAAGAATGTCGGGAGAGAGTGTGTGGGGGTGGCTTGTGAGGAGGGTCGCGAGCTTTTGAGAAACAACTAAAATAAGACCTTAAAACCTGGCGAAAACAGTTGCCTGCATTAGCGGAAGATGACGATAAAGGAAATCATTTAATGGAAAACATTAAATTAACTTCTGAAAAGCCTACACGGCCTTAAAACATGGCAAAACAGTTGCGTGCATTAGCGCAAGATTAGATGAGGATAAAGGAAATCATTAAATGGAAAACATTAAATTAATTTATGAAAATTAGGCTTCTAAGCCTACACTATAGCCTACTAAAACTAGTGAACCGCGATCTTCGCAAACGTGAATAATTGTGGTTGTAAACAATAACACAGACAATATAAATCCTTAGTCTAGTTGTGGGAACAAAAGGATATCATCATGGCCCCAAATAACTTTTAAATAGGCCTATCTTGCAATTGGCGACGAGTCGAGTGCCTCTCATTCTCAATACATAAAGGCTAAAGCTATATAACCTCTCCATCAGCAATAGTCAGTGGTGCGTGTTCCCCACACTCAAGCCCCCACCGTTGCGCTGTGTGTGTGTGTGTGTGTGTGTGTGTGTGTGTGTGTGTGTGTGAGAGAGAGAGAGAGAGAGAGAGAGAGAGAGAGTGTGTTGTCTGCCTGCCCTGCTCAATAGCGCCCCTCCTTTAACGTGTGTGTGTGTGTGTGGTCTGTGTGTGTGGTTAGGAGAGGTATGGCCGGACGGCAGGCGACAGACATACACGGCCAGTAACATCTTGAAAGCGAATCACAGGAGCGGCTACCACCGCTCAAAAACAGAGAGAGAGAGAGAGAGAGAGAGAGAGAGAGAGAGAGAGAGAGAGGGAAGGAAGGAATGGAGGAAGAAGAGAATGAGGTAGCCGGGATGAGAGAGAAAGAAAGATAGGGTGAATAAAATGGGAGACAGACAGAGAGACAAACAGTCAGACTTGTGAGCATACCAACGATTCCTTCTCCGTTTAGTAAACAATTAACCATGAGTGCCACGATCGATCCAAATATCTGTCATGATGTCAGAATACCCCCCACTACACACACGCACGTACGTGCACACACGCACACTCTGTTTTTTTCATCACATCTAAAAAAGATACATCATCTGGAATCATTAGGGAGTACTCCTACAAGCCAGAGAGAGAGAGAGAGCGAGAGAGCGAGAGAGAGAGAGAGAGAGAGAGAGAGAGAGAGGGGAGGTATGAGGTTAAGGGAATAGAGAGTGAGAAAAAGTGAGAGAGGGAGAAGTGAAGAAAAAAATACCCATGTCTGAGTTGGTGTGATGGCTCTACGGAGACGACTGTAGGCCAACATAAAGAACCCGGACACACACACACGCACACACATACACACGCACGCGCGCGTGTGCACACACGCGCACACAGGTGCACAGGACCTCATATCACAGGGTCAGAGGCTATGATTCGCTGTTGTTTTCTTTTGTCTTCTAATTGCTCAATCAGCACGTCTATCAGCGACCTTCACCTCTACTTCACTTCCTGTGTCTGCCCGGTCAGCGGGTCCAACATCCTTCCTCCTCACGCCTCCTCCCCGAGGGGGCTGTGTGTGTGTGTGTGTGTGTGTGTGTGTGTGTGTGTGTGTGTGTGTGTGTGTGTGTGTGTGTGTGTGTGTGTGTGTGTGTGTGTGTGTGTGTGTGTTTGTGTGTGTGTGTGTGTGTGTGTGTGTGTGTGTGTGTGTGTGTGTGTGTGTGTGCGTTAGTGTGTGTGTGCGTGCGTGCGCTTCAGAGATACAGACACATCAGGAAAAGACATTGGGATTTAAAATGATGCTTGTAGCAGACCATTTCTTAGGTGTCCGTCTCTGGCTCTCTCTCTCGCTGTCTCTCTCTCTGCTGCTGTGAGCTTGCAGACTGTCTATTTTCGCTATTCATCCACAAAAAGGTACATAGGGCCTAAGTTGTTAAGCTGATTATAGTTTTACATTATGTATTATGTACAGTATATTATGTATAGATAATACATATAATATAATACATACATACAGAATGGATAAGGAACCCAGAGCAGATTGGGCAAAAAAGCAGTCATCAGGTTTTGTTTACTCTGATTACAAAGACCATGTGCTGATTTTGGAAATCATATGACAGTGTTTTCTTGGCCATTTCAATAACTAAGGTATTGTCTTAATCTGGGTGAGACCGGTGTGTGTGTGTTCCCTCTGTGTTCTCTTTCTGTCTCTCTCAGTCCCTGTCATTTCTCAGGGTTGTTTGAGCTCATGTGACTGCACAGTGCACACCCCCTGTTATCACTTTGAACCCCCCCATCTGACACTGTCTGATCCAGACACCACTCCTCTCACAGGCTCCACTCAGCACAGTGTCCCGTAACCCAACACTATTGTACTGTACATCTCTAGACTGTACTGTGGCTGTTATCTCTGAGTGGCATCTGTGATATGAGAGAGAGAGAGAGAGAGAGAGAGAGAGAGAGAGAGAGAGAGAGAGAGAGAGAGAGAGACAGAGAGACAGAGAGACAGAGAGAGAGAGACAGAGAGAGAGAGAGACGAGGTGGGCAGTGTTAAGTGATGGAGGCACAGAAAGGGAAAGTGAAAAGAATGGATATTATCCATTGTTGAACTAATGAAATGTGCACCACACACACACACACACACACACACACACACACACACACACACACACACACACACACACACACACACACACACACACACACACACACACACACACACACACACACACACACACACGCACTACCACACACACATACATACAGACAGACAGACAGACAGACAGACAGACAGACAGACAGACAGACAGACAGACAGACAGACAGACAGACAGACAGACAGACAGACAGACAGACAGACAGACAGACACACACACACACACACACACACACACACACACACACACACACACACACACACACACACACACACACACACACGCACACTAAATCACTCACTCATACTAAATCACTCACTTGCTTGCACGCACGCACACACGCACGCACGCAAACAAACACACAATGTTGATCTTTATCTAGATAATTTCGCAATATCGTAAATTTTGCGCAAGTATGCATTTATTCAAACTGAGAAGGGCAACACAGAAACAGAGAGCTGGTTGTTACAGGAGGGAGAGAAAGAGATTATAAGATAGAGACAGATAGAGACCAAGAGAGAGTGAAAGACTGTGAGAAATAGAGACAGAGCGAGAACAAGATTAAGAGAGAATCATAAACAGATTGACTTTTGACTGAATGAAAGAGAGATGGTGGAACTCTGGAGATCTGATACTGACCCCAAAAAAAGAAGAAGCTCACAATACATCACATCAGCTCACAAAGCATTGTGAGCAGTATAAATTGGGTTTCTTCTCGTTGCAAATCTTTGGTTGAACAAGACTTAACTCTTATACCGCTTTGGACGTTCCTGTTCGCCCCAATTCTCAAGAGACCTCCGCGCCAATACGGCGCTCGTTCGCGTTCGTTCGTTCGTTCGTTTACCTTGTTGAAGCTGATGAGGGGTCGCGCCGCCGTGTACTGTAAACACATTTTCCGCGGTGATGGTGTAAAAAATCCATTATGCGTTAACATCAACGGAGACCAATTCACTTCCTTGTTGATTTCTCTGGCTGTGAGGCTCTGTGGCCAGTCACTGGTCTGAATCACATAACAGGCAAATTCACATTCATTCTCGCATGACGCCGCCCTCTGCTGCCTGGCAGACCAAAGTGCACTATTGCACAATCAAAAAAAAAAAAAAAAAAAAAAAAAAAAAAAAATGTCCATCTATCTACTATAACGTCGCAAAGGTAAGCCGCTTTTTGATGGCACCAGACCCAATAAATAAATAAATAATCTGGCAGTAGGAGAGTTAAGAAGGAAACCGCAGAGAGGATGAGGTAGTGGATTGGTGTCATTTGTGTCACTTCCTCTGGCAACTTTAGGATGCCCAAATAATGTAATGACAGACAATGCAATGAACTTACAGGTAGATATCACTACTGTCCTAGAAAGACTATAACTACAGTGGCTGACTGCACTGCACTGACATTGAAATAACATTAGTTACTGCTGATTAGTGGGAAAATACAGATTACTGTCAAGCGAGTAAGTACACATCACCAATGAACAACTCTGGCAGGGACTTTGCTGTTTTCAATGACTAATGTAAATTAATGGGTGTGGTCTATTATATACTGTATGTGCGTTAATACCTTACAGGGGTCTGTACCTCTATATCCTTTTTGGAGCTGTGTGAAGCACAGGCTCCCTATACGTGGCTGTGTGGGTCTGTGTGTGTGTGTGTGTGTGTGTGTCTGTCTGTGTGTGTGTCTGTGTGTATGTAGCCTGAACTTCCTAAACTTCGGCACGCCACTAGTCCCACAGTTTTGCCACCACACACTCGCGCCATATGTCAAATCGACCGCCTTACTCGGGAATCGTGGGCTATTACTTTTCTAAGAGAAAGGTTCTATAGTTTAATTGATATTAATTTATTAGTGAATTAATTTTCCCCATTGACTTATAATGGGAATCGCAAAAACTCACATTCAATTATTTGTCTCTCGCAAACCATAGGGGCTAGAGTTTCAAGACTTGGAGAGGAGGTTCATAATGATTTCAAGGATTAAATAAAAAATAATTGTGTCATTTGGCCGCATGGTGGCGCCATAACACCCCACTTTACGTTTTGGCCTGTAACTCTTGAACCGTAGGTCGGAAAATTAAAAATATTTTTTCCCTGGATTCCTTGGGTCATGACGCATCTCCCCATATAGGCCACGCCCATTTGCGCCATGATAGATTTTCCGCCATCTTGAATTTTCTCCAAAACACACTTTTTGCTCCTTTTCCTACATATTTTCTTCAAATGTCACAAAAATCGGTACACATGATCCACACACACACACACACACACACACACACACAAACACACACACACACACACACACACACACACACACACACACAGCTCCACTTCACACGGGTGTGATTTTTCCCTCTACACACAAAATCTCTCAGTTGAAAATAGCCGACGTACAAGCTCACAACTGGTTGCAATGTGACGTGACGTGAGCTTGTAGATTGGCCTATTTGCCGCAAATGTTGGCCTCAGAATAGGGAGGTTAGGGTTCATAAGAGGTGATCGTAATGCTTGCATTGTGAACAATGAAGAATAGGGCGACTGGGGTTCACGTGAGGTGATTGAAACCCTTGCATTGTGAAAGATGAACATTTGACAGGCGAGTGCAGCAGCTCTATGGAGTTTCCACTGCTATGGATACAATGAGTGTTGCAAAGTTCAGCCTGCCAAGAAGGACGCCTGGAGTATATTTCTTTTCCCTAACCCGACACGGTGTGAATTGCCCTGACACAGTTAAACCCCACGCCTCTGCTTCTACAACTACAAGCATAAACCCATTATTTCTGGTCGGACATCAGGTGGTCCCCGTCGAACAGACACAAACGATAACTCCACCAATCTCAGTCAATCGTCAGTTCGCCTACACAACAGCTCTCATAGGGACAGCGCTGGATTTACTACTGCCTCTGTCCCCTCGCTGCCCTCTTGCTTTTTTTCATTCATGATTTTATTCATGAGGTAAACTGGTTCCAGCTGAGCAGAAGGCAAAAAGCTGAACTCATGGCTCCATAACGAGTGCTCCTTTCAAAGCGCTGTGAGGCTTCCAGGCCACGGGGCATACGATACGATACGGCCTGCTCCGTCCCAAACACACGTCAGCCGTGTATTCCACTGTGCATGTCTCCAGCGTGATTGGCTCTCTGGAGCCGCTTCATCATGGTGGATGAGGAGCAGCTGTGACCTATGTTCTCCTGGCGTCCATCGCATAGATGATGTAGAATATAGAACCGCAGCACAGAGAGCTAAGACATAGTTACGTCTTAGAGTGCACAAATGTAACCAAATGGACCTATAAAAAGGTCCATTTGGTTACATTTGTACACAATCAGAGTTCAATTATAGGTGAATGAAACCCTAGGTTAATTTTGTATATATATTTTTCCCAGTTCAGGTTAACTGGAAAAAGTACAGCGGGGTAAAAACATAGCGGGTTGCAAAAGACTGACCTTTATAAGCAACACAGCTGCAGCTAATCAAATGAATAATGGGTGTGTTAGTTTTGGTGGATCAATGTGAAGTTACACACCTGTTGACTGCTGACTGTCTATGCTTGCACATTGGCACGGCCATGGCTCTGGGCACACCTATATCTAACGTGCCTATTACTAATTTTATTAGATGCAGCTGTGTTACTTTCTAGCCCGCTATCGTGTTTTTAGTTTTACCTTGCTGTAGTTTTTATCCTGAACTGGCAAACGAGCTACAACATCAGCCTCGGGTTTCATGCCCCTTTAACAGTCAGATTTTAACCGTGTTAAACCCTTCTACAGCTGCATTCTTGTATTACTTTACCACCCCCTGTGTGGCCCCACGGCCAACCTACTAGTGCTGAGTGAGTGGTCAGTGGGATTTTCAGTCCGGTTCGTAAGTTAATCATTTTCGCTATGGTTTTGATTATTTTACTATGTCTTTACTCCTGCCATCGCTCGCAGAGCTGCATAGTGTGAATGGATGTAACGTCAAACACTTGAGCCATCATTGCCCTCAACACACCGGGGAAGGGGATTCTGTGGTCTGTTCTAGATGTGTTGAATAGCTGTCTTCTGCAAACTACAACTTTAAAGTTCATGAATCCAACTGAAAACTCAACTAAGATCGGAGATGACATTGGTCAGTGTTTTGGTCAGATTCAGTAGGGAGGAGTCCTACGTGGCATAAACACTAGTTGCATTGCAGCAAGTTGTGAGCTTGTAGATCTGCTGTTTCGCAGAAGAAGTTTGGTGTAGTAGAGGGCAAAAGGAGGAGGGAACCCCTGGGGGGTTTAAGTGTTTACATTAAGTGATTCCATGAGTATTGG